>NC_059218.1:31075168-31424786 GCF_020615455.1 Coregonus clupeaformis
TTTTTGTCACAGCTCATTAGAAGTCTTCTGGAATTAGCACATTGCTAGACAATGGCCTTCACTGACTGTTGGTGACTACTGATGGAGCTGCTAGTCTCTGTAGGCCTAGTCGTTGTTACTTTCCATCTGTCTGTCAGTTGTCTGAACAGTCCTTGTTATATCCACAATGATACACTGCTCTTTGCCAACAAAGACCATATCGCAATGCAGACCCTCACATACATATCTGGGAAGCTAATGTTTAATTAGAAGTGAATGGCAACTCTATAAGATATAAAAAGTTGCTTCTCCATCATATTGGATTTCATCAAATCAATTGTTACTATTAAACACCCCAAGCAATACTTAACATCTCATTTATGTCACACAGCATGCTGTGTAATTCCTGTCTGAAAGTTAGGCATGCTAATAGACAAGTCATTGTTATGTGTTCATGTTGTCTCAATTGATGGTAATGAGACAGGTACTAGCGTTAAGCCTTTTTAATTTCAATAAAGTTGTGAATGTGCAATACTGACAGATATCAAGGTGTGTAACTGCAAAAATAAACACTGACATGTCATTGCTTGTGATCTTTTAGTATGAATCTCTTTGAAAGACTATCAACAGCCAAACAACGTGCCATACAATGTGTTTATCAGGACGTTTTCAGTGCAACTCTGCCTTGGGTTTATTTCCAGATTTGTTTAGCTTTCTGTAAATTGGCCCAGAAATGCAGGCAAATTTCTTGGCTATCACACAAACACATTTTCTAGCTTGAATCCATACAACAGCCCATCTAATATCCACAGAGCAAAATCTATGAATCAACTAAACAGAATCAATGGGGAGAGTGAGATAAATATCGAAGTGGTGTCAAGAGACTGTAGCAGAGTAGTCTCCAGCCCACTATACTGTATACTGTATATCATGTGAAATGTAATGTAAGGTTAGACGATTATTAAATAAAAAAATCGGACAGGATTGAATATATGAGGCAATGGGAGGTGGAGCCACGCTGTTGCGGTGTGTTTGCTGCACCCATATGGATATGGGGGTAGATTAATGGTAATTAGCTAACATTGTCAATGGATCTAGCAAAAAAATATGAAATTTGTTTTTTTCTTGCCATCTACAAAACAGAAAGGACCAAACCATCATAGTTCACTAAAAGAAGCCAAAAGATTGCCTCACTAATAGATCACTATCGTTAAGCTATTTTCTTTGCATGATAAACAATAAGGTCCTATTTTATGGTACTGAAAACTCTTTGTTTGTGATCAGTTATTGTCACACTACAGACTGACAAGATTCTTATCTCTTTCTTCTGCCCGCCAGCCTATCATCTTATCTTCTGCTCCCTCTGTGAACTGTTTCCTCATCCCCTGTTTCCAAGCACAGCAGGGAGGGACTGGATGTCTTGGACTGGCCCTGATAAACACCAAACACAGGCCAGGTCACAGAGAGGCTGTGTCAGCATCACACAGCCTGGTTAGGGAAACACCAACAGTAAAACTTGTGGATTTTGGTTTTACTATCATTGTGCAGACCAGAAGTCCTCACAAAGATAGTAAAACAAGGAACATTGGGGGGACATTTTGCCGGTCCCCACAAGGAAAATTTTTATTTTAGGCTTGGAGGTTAGGTTTAGAGTTAGGGCTAGAATTAGGGTTAGGGGTTATGGGTTAAGGTTAGGGTTAAGGTTAGGTTAAGGGTTAGGGGTTAGGCAAAATAGGATTTGAATGAGAATCAATTGTTTGGTCCCCACAAGGATAGTGTGTGTGAGCGTGCGTGTCTAAGAGTGTATGTATGCATGTATGAGCGTGCATGTGTGCGTATCTGAGCGTGCCTGCCTACGTGTGTGCAAGCATGCCGGTGTACACATGCACATGTACAAGGCGTGCGTGTGTGCATGCAGGCCTGTATACGTGCGTGTGAGGGAGAGACAGAGAGGGGGGACTGTGCGACTGGTTGAGCAGAATGTGCATGTTTGTGATTCCCTCCATAGCGGGACTGTGAAGGTCATACAAAATACACTGATTAATCTTAGGTTTTCCTTTAACTCCCAACCACGTTCCATTCAATTTACAAATGGCAAATAGAATTGTGGGGCCAGGCACTTGAATTAAATATTTTCGGAAGGCTGCCAGAAAGCAATATTAAGGTGTATTTATTAATATTCCTGTGATGTTATAAATATGTCTTTATGCTAAATAAAGAGTTATCTTATTGAATGCAGCCCTATCCCAATATTGGTTTATCTGTTCATTTTGTATTTACAGTTGAAGTCGGAAGTTTACATACACTTAGGTTGGAGTTATTAAAACTTGTTTTTCAACCACTCCACAAATTTCTTGTTAACAAACTATAGTTTTGGCAAGTCGGTTAGGACATCTACTTTGTGCATGACACAAGTAATTTTTCCAACAATTGTTTACAGACATATTATTTCACTTATAATTTACTGTATCACATTTCCAGTGGGTCAGAAGTTTACATACACTAAGTTGACTGTGCCTTTAAACAGCTTGGAAAATTCCAGAAAATGATGTCATGAATTTAGAAGCTTCTGATAGGCTAATTGACATCATTTGAGTCAATTGGAGGTGTACCTGTGGATGTATTTCAAGGCCTACCTTCAAACTCAGTGCCTCTTTGCTTGACATCATGGGAAAATCAAAAGAAATCAGCCAAGACCTCAGAATATTTTTGTAGACATCCACAAGTCTGGTTCATCCTTGGGAGCAATTTCCAGATGCCTGAAGGTACCACGTTCATCTGTACAAACAATAGTACGCAAGTATAATCACCATGGGACCACGCAGCCATCATACCGCTCAGGAAGGAGACGCGTTCTGTCTCCTAGAGATTAACGTACTTTGGTGCGAAAAGTGCAAATCAATCCCAGAACAACACCAAAGGACCTTGTGAAGATGCTGGAGGAAACAGGTACAAAAGTATCTATATCCACAGTAAAATGAGTCCTATATCGACATAACCTGAAAGGCCACTCAGCAAGGAAGAAGCCAATGCTCCAAAACCGCCACAAAAAAGCCAGATACGGTTTGCAACTGCACATGGAGACAAAGATCGTACTTTTTGGAGAAATGTCCTCGGGTCTGATGAAACAAAAATAGAACTGTTTGGCCATAATGACCATCGTTATGTTTGGAGGAAAAGGGGGTTGCTTGCAAGCCGAAGAACACCATCCCAATCCGTGAAGCACGGGGGTGGCAGCATCATGCTGAGGGGGTGCTTTGCTGCAGGAGGGACTGGTGCACTTCACAAAATAGATGAGGAAGGAAAAGTATGTGCATAAATGGAAGCAACATCTCAAGACATCAGTCAGGAAGTTAAAGCTTGGTCGCAAATGGGTCTTCCAAATGGACAATGACCCCAAGTATACTTCCAAAGTTGTGGCAAAATGGCTTAAGGACAACAAAGTCAAGGTATTGGAGTGGCCATCACAAAGCCCTGACCTCAATCCTATAGAAAATGTGTGGGCAGAACTGAAAAAGCGTGTGCGAGCAAGGAGGCCTACAATCCTGACTCAGTTACACCATCTCTATCAGGAGGAATGGGCCAACATTCACACAACTTATTGTGGGAAGCTTGTGGAAGGCTACCTAAAACGTTTGACCCAATTAAACAATTTAAAGGCAATGCTACCAAATACTAATTGTGTGTATGTAAACTTCTGACCGACTGGGAATGTGATGAATGAAATAATAGCTGAAAGAAATAATTCTCTCTACTATTATTCTGACATTTCACATTCTTAAAATAAAGTGGTGATCCTAACTGACCTAAGACAGGGAATTTTTACTAGGATTAAATGTCAGGAATTGTGAAAAACAGAGTTTAAATGTATTTGGCTAAGGTGTATGTAAACTTCCGACTTCAACTGTATGTAAATGAGATATTCCTGTATTTCATTTTCAATACATTTACAAACATTTCTAAAAACATGTTTTCACTTTGTCATTATGGTGTATTGTGTGTAGATGCGTGTTTTAAAAAAAAAGTAATCAATTTTAAATTCAGGCTGTAACACAACCACATGTGGAATAAGTCAAGTGGAATGAATACTTTCTGAAGGCACTATATACACACATGCACACAAACACAATCAGAGCCCTTGACTGTCTGTCAGTAAACAGGGACACTACTGCCTTGTGGTCAGGGCTCCCCCTTAAATGGGATTTAGTACTGCTATATGTATTGTCAATTTGTCACATGGTAAGATTAAAGCATAGAAAGGGCCACTACCAATAATAGTATATACTGTATTTCAAATGAGCAATGGAATGATGTTATTAAATGAGTCACAGGAAAACATATACAGTGCTCTATCTTAATCATTTAATCCATCCCATAGTGAAGAAGGATGTTTATCCATGCAGGATCAAAGCATCATAGATAATGGACAGATAATGAACAGAGATAGAATTCATGTAATTGAAAGAATTGTCATGAGCAACGATGTCCATTTGAACTGTCTCATTATAACCTTTCTGTCTATTTCTCTTTGAGTCCTTCGCTCAATATAAATAGGACATGTTGTGCTTTTGCTTATATTGTGGCATGGACATTCTGTTCCTTTACATGTTATTGTGATTTTTAAAGACAGCAATGTGTGGGAGGAGGCTGATTCAGAGATTCATCTGATGATTGTATTCCTACTGTAGAAAATAACATGAACAACCTTTAGAATATCAGTTTGTTCTTCCCATCTCTCAACAGGTGTTCATATTGATTGACAAAGTGTACTCTTGTATAGGGTTATGTCTATCATCAACTGCTGAGGAGAAAAGAGGGGAAGGGAAAAGAGTGATGTAAGGCTCAAAATGGTTTTCTGAGTGTTCTGAATCAATACACATGACCTGGCAGTTTTTTTTTGTTATTTACTTATTTTGTGTGGACTCAGACATATTCAAACAAACTGTTTGGCAGCTTTGGCATATTTTTTGCCTCATTAAAAATGCCATGTTATATCAATTTCTCACTGTTTCTGTTTAGAAACTTGTTGGGAAGATGGCTTCATACAGTTTGGGTAAATGTGACTCATTACAGTTCTGCCAGACTGCCAGTGAAACTGCCCTGTTGGACCACAGCTGCAATCAGTGTACTATAGCCTGATTGAATTGGAAAATTGATGAACAAGTGTGTTGGGCGGACTATCAAGAGAAGATATTAACAAAATGCTATTTGTCTCTGGATGGTGAAACAGACAGTCAACAACTGGTTATATTTTCCATAACTTTTTGTGCATAACAGCAATGTGAGTTTGTTCACAATTCCACACGTCAGTCAAACATGATTACTATTTAGTTTCCTCTGGCCAGTCATCCTACAACATATGTTTATGTCTTGGATCTTACAGCCCTATTGTCTGTTTGGAACTCACATGCTGTCTCTCAGAGCTGATTACAGCCTGGCTGGTATGATGCCACCTCAAGTAGTTTAGTACTTAGTATGAAGTTTATGGGAAAGGAAGCAGATTTAGCAACACCTACGGGATGCTGCTGTATATGGTCTTTCAAGGCTTTGTCAGACCACAGTCAACAGACAGAAATATGGACAGATAGACAGAAAGGCGGGTAGGCAAACAGTCAACTATCACTTTCCATTCACAACTGGGACCAGGCAGTAAGGCAATGGATTGGCTGCATAAATCCCAGACAGGAGCTGGCCATATTTTAATAGACCAGCATGGGACGGGAGCAGTGAGCCCACATCCACTAATTTACAGCATTCCTGGTGTGCTTGTGTGCATGTGTGTCTGTGGTGGGAGGTTTAAGAGGTTGTATGAGTTTCCTCAGGCTGATGACAGTGATGTTTTTAGTGGGTGGGAATTAGTCCAGTATTTCCCTTCTCTGGATTCTGCTGCCAGTCATGTGACCTCTCTGTCTGAGTGGAGAGACACGGCTCATGCACAGCACATCTGCTCAGAACCACAGAGAATCCTTAGATAGGCCTAAATTAATACATCGTCACAGCATCCACAGAAATCCACCTACTCACCCATACTACTACAGCCTGCCTACTTTTACTCTCTAATCCCAGATTTCTCATTTTCTGGACATTTAGTTCATAGGCCCCTATCCGTCCCCATAATCCAGGCATTATCTGCGTCCATAATCTGGCACTGACCCTGGATATCGAAGGAGGGAGTTTAGTGAACTGGCATTGCCTACTTGCTAAAAATAACAGAGGAGGAATGGGTATCATGTGGACATCATGCTGGAGGGCTTTGGTACAAATCAGTTTGATGAAAATCAGAATAGATACAGTGCACTCTGTAATTATTGGGACAGTGAAGCATTTTTTCTTATTTTGGCTCTATACTCCAAAGGTTTGGATTTGAAATCAAACAATGAGGTTAAAGTGTAACACGTGCTAACCCAGCGGTTCCCAAACTAGGGTCCTTGATATGAAAACGGGGTCACAGGAGACTAACAACAACAAAAACATTTATAATAATATTCATAACTAAAAGATCAAATTCAACCAGAGATCATGGGAAAAGGCTGCACTTGACCGTTGCACTTGAATCATTCCCAAGGAATGGCTAGGCCCACTATGCTATGAAACCACACACTATTGCAGAGACTTTGATATTACCGGCCGCAATTGATATGGTGAAAACAATGTGTGGGGAGGCAGAGGCACAGAAACTCACATCAATACCTTTGTCAGATAATACTGTTAAACAAAGTATTTATGCGATTGCTAGCAATCAAGAGGAAACTCTGACTGAATGACTCAAAAACTCCCCAGCTTATGCTCCCCAAATGGACGTTAGCTGTGAGTGCCGAGATGCCAGCATTGACTTTTGTTCACTACACATGTCGGGGGATGCTATTCACGAGGACATACTGTCTCACAATTCCCGCGCATGAAACGGCACAGCGGATGTTCAGTGTGCTGAGTGCCTATAGTGACGAAAAACAGATTCCATGGGATCGAATGGTGGGCTTTTGCACAGATGGGGCTCCATCTATGGCGGGACTGTGGGCAGGCCTCTGCACTTGTTTCCCTCTGCCATATGGACGCATTGTATGATACACAGTGAGACACTGCCGGCAAAAGAGCTGAGGACAGAACTTGGAGATACAGTATACTGCAGCAGGTAACTTCGTTTGTAAACTACATCAAACCACACAGTGTGCACACGCCTGTTCGCGAAACTATGTGGAGATATGGGATCAGAGCATGACAATGTTCTATTTCATACCAAGGTTCTATTTCAGAGTGTTGGAAATATTTTTCGCATTGAGAGAGGAACTGTTGTCATTCACAATGGATACAAAAAAAAACTGACTTGGTTGACTTTCTGTGTAATGAAAAGAAAATATGTCTCCTTGCTGACATATTTGGGAAACTGAACAAACTGAACGCAAGCATGCAGTGGAAATAGAAAAACATTCTACAGATGAGTGACCGAATCAGTGGATTCAAAGGAAATAATTCTTATTGGAGAGAGAGTCTTTCAAAAGCGAAAGATCCTGTGCATGTTACTAACAGAAAACAGCATCAGTAAGTGTCCCACACGAGTGATAACTGCTCACCTCCAACGCTTGGAAGAGCACTTTGGACTTACTTCCCAATCCGTTTGACTGTGATCCTGGCTCAGTTGACATGCCGGTAAGTGAAATCGAACAGCTGATGGAGCTGTCATGTAACTGAATGCATTCAGGGGTCAGTACAGAGGAGTTTTGGTTCCTGACTCAAAGGGAATACCCTGCCGTCTCCCTCTGCATTAATTGAGCATTAATGCCTCGTTCAAAACAACTAGGAACTCTTAACTGGGAACTCGGAAATCTCTGACTTCAGTGCATTCATGACAACTGGGAACTCAGAAAAAAACGAGCTCCGACTGGGAAAAATTGTTTTGAATGGACATCCAACTCGGAATTCTAACCCAGGAACTCCGACGTGAAGATCACTGACGTCATAATTTGACCTAGTATTTTTCAGAGTTCCCCGTTGTCTAGAAAGCGCCATAAAACTCATCGTACCCTTCGCCAGCTCATGTGTTTGAAGCTGGATTCTGTGTTCTCGTCTGCATTAAAACCAAATATCGATCCAGGTTGGATGTGACAGCAGAGATGATGTGCGCACTATCGACCGCGCCCGCTGACTTTGAGAAGCTCCGCCGCGACATGCATCAAGCACACCCATCTCATTAGTGGTGGTGAGATAAGATATATTATGTCAGACTAATTTGCAATTGACTGTCATAGCCCCACATTAAAAGTATGTGATGGTGAGTTGAGAAGACAATCAGAAATACTGTTAGAATGCTTTTCAATTGACTGCCATAGCCCCAAGTAAAAAAGAAAAAATTGGCTGTTAATTACATAATTCTTTTCACATGGTTGGGGTCGTGAACATTTTCAGATACAGTGGGGGAAAAAAGTATTTAGTCAGCCACCAATTGTGCAAGTTCTCCCACTTAAAAAGATGAGAGAGGCCTGTAATTTTCATCATAGGTACACGTCAACTATGACAGACAAATTGAGATTTTTTTTGCCAGAAAATCACATTGTAGGATTTTTTATGAATTTATTTGCAAATTATGGCGGAAAATAAGTATTTGGTCAATAACAAAAGTTTCTCAATACTTTGTTATATACCCTTTGTTGGCAATGACACAGGTCAAACGTTTTCTGAAAGTCTTCACAAGGTTTTCACACACTGTTTCTGGTATTTTGGCCCATTCCTCCATGCAGATCATCTCTAGAGCAGTGATGTTTTGGGGCTGTCGCTGGGCAACACAGACTTTCAACTCCCTCCAAAGATTTTCTATGGGGTTGAAATCTGGAGACTGGCTAGGCCACTCCAGGACCTTGAAATGCTTCTTACGAAGCCACTCCTTCGTTGCCCGGGCGGTGTGTTTGGGATCATTGTCATGCTGAAAGACCCAGCCACGTTTCATCTTCAATGCCCTTGCTGATGGAAGGAGGTTTTCACTCAAAATCTCACAATACATGGCCCCATTCATTCTTTCCTATACACGGATCAGTCGTCCTGGTCCATTTGCAGAAAAACAGCCCCAAAGCATGATGTTTCCACCCCCATGCTTCACAGTAGGTATGGTGTTCTTTGGATGCAACTCAGCATTCTTTGTCCTCCAAACACGACGAGTTTAGTTTTTACCAAAAAGTTATATTTTGGTTTCATCTGACCATATGACATTCTCCCAATCCTCTTCTGGATCATCCAAATGCACTCTAGCAAACTTCAGACGGGCCTGGACATGTACTGGCTTAAGCAGGGGGACACGTCTGGCACTGCAGGATTTGAGTCCCTGTAGCGTAGTGTTTTACTGATGGTAGGCTTTGTTACTTTGGTCCCAGCTCTCTGCAGGTCATTCACTAGGTCCCCACGTGTGGTTCTGGGATTTTTGCTCACCGTTCTTGTGATCATTTTGACCCCACGGGGTGAGATATTGCGTGGAGCCCCAGGTCGAGGGAGATTATCAGTGGTCTTGTATGTCTTCCATTTCCTAATAATTGCTCCCACAGTTGATTTCTTCAAACCAAGCTGCTTACCTATTGCAGATTCAGTCTTCCCAGCCTGGTGCAGGTCTACAATTTTGTTTCTGGTGTTCTTTGACAGCTCTTTGGTCTTGGCCATAGTAGAGTTTGGAGTGTGACTGTTTCAGGTTGTGGACAGGTGTCTTTTATACTGATAACAAGTTCAAACAGGTGCCATTTATACAGGTAACAAGTGGAGGACAGAGGAGCCTCTTAAAGAAGAAGTTACAGGTCTGTGAGAGCCAGAAATCTTGCTTGTTTGTAGGTGACCAAATACTTATTTTCCACCATAATTTGCAAATAAATTCATTAAAAATCCTACAATGTGATCTTCTGGATTTTTTTCCCTCAATTTGTCTGTCATAGTTGATATGTACCTATGATGAAAATTACAGGCATCTCTCATCTTTTTAAGTGGGAGAACTTGCACAATTGGTGGCTGACTAAATACTTTTTTTCCCCACTGTATCAGAATGGGGTCTTGGGCCAAATAAGTTTAGGAACCCCTGTGCTAACCTCTAACCATTACAATAACGATGGAGGTTAGCATGCCTTGGGGGTGTGATATTTTTGTGTCTAACTTTCTCACTCATCATTATTCAGGATTAATTCAAAATTATCCGTAATCATGGTAGCATCCACATGAATGTAGAAGTGTTTAGAAACGTATTATATTCTATGACCAAATATTTCTGGCCACAAAATAATCTGGAACACAACCAAAACAAACAGCAAATGCATCCAACACATTTGTAGAGTCACAAGCTTGGATATGGATGAAAAGATCCTCAAATTAATGTGCACAGTCTGCACTTTAACCTCATATTCATTGTTTGATTTCAAATTTAAACTTTTGGAGTATAGAACCAAAATAAGAAAAAATGCTTCACTATCCCAATTCTTACCGAGGGCACTGTAGATCTGTGACAGTAACTACAGGGTGCCACTCCCCTGGGAGTCAACTGTTAACTTTTTGGAACTGTGTCAGGGCACAAAAAGGTGTTCTTTCTTATCTCCCTTTATTTCTATCTACCTCCGTCTTTAATTCCGAGCTGTGGCTGACTGGCTTGGCAGTGCTATCTCACTAATCCCAGGGTTCTGGACAGAAATGCATTTTGCAAGGAGAACCAGTGATGTTGATCCTGATTCAAAACAATGAAAAGACACTGAGAAGTCTTGAAAGAATGATGTGACACGGGAAGAAAATGAGATCTAACACTTTTCTGATGTGTGATGATAAAATGTAACTCAATATCAAGCAATCAAGTTTATTTATGGATCTTGATGATATATTTAACCGTGTTTGTGAGATTGATTGCCATTTCATAGGTTTGATACAGATGCGTTTATAGGCTTCCAAAATATGTATTCTGTGTATTTCTGCCGTATGCTGTTTACTGCTTCTAGGGAAATAAATATAGACACATACAGTATAAACAGACATCAAATAGACTGAGTTGAATGCATTACAGACCGTCTGCATTTCTTCCATTGTGCCAAACTTCCTTATCACAAAGTCTATCTACAAGAGCCCTGGGAGCCAACCTGCAGGACCAAGATAAAAATATGGCTTCATTTTTATTCCCATGTGGCCATTTCCAAAGAGAATCCATCCCCATTTCCCTGGGACCTTTGATCATGGATTACTCAGGGAGCGTTGTGAGCAGAGAGCTCAGTGTTTGGCCTGGGAAAGCTCATGGAGCTGCCTGAGATACACTGTCAGAGCCTCTGAAGTCCACTGAGAACCATTCAGGGGCAGCACTTATGTTAGCTATAGTGAATTTGAAATACATTCCCGAAACAAGTCCGAATTGATTTTAGCAGAAAGAGAAACGTGGTCGAATAGTGTTTGCTCCTGGAGATATTGGCTCATCTTTATTCACCTCAAATTACCTATTGGGACAGAACACACTGTCATATTGCTGTGCGTTTGATTTACTATTACTCCCCTGACTCTGACTGCAGTAGGCAGTGAAACTAGGTTCAGGTGATAACTCCCACACAACATCTGCTGTCTTTTGTTTCCACTCTCTATTTGCACATAGTGAATTTGTATTGAACAACAGAGCTTTACAACTGACAGAATCTAGTCTGTAAATTCCTCTGCTTTAACCTACATGTCCTTGGAGGGGTTTTAGGCTGCCTGTAGACATAGTAGATGTGAGTGTTTTATATCAAAACGATGACAACTGTAGTGTATTTTGAGCTACCTAGATTGATGTAAACAGATAAATGGAAATTAATTGACACGTTGTAACGTTAGTTCTTTCAGTGAAGAATGATGACTAGGAAAGTTGATCTGTATGACTAGGAAGTGTGATATGTGCAGTAAGATAGTCTCTGTTCTCAGACAATCATATCTGAAAATTCCTATTTTTTAAATCATGCAGTATGAATATGGCCTTTAAACCTAATTTCCCTTCTTGTCCACAATCTACAAGCACTGCTTCAATCAGTAATGAGATCAACTACAGTACATGGAAACTCGAGGTACCAGGAAGTTTAATTTAATTAATGATACTATGACATAATTATAGAGGCATAATTGATCACCCTAGCCTAGCTAACGTTAGCCACAACAAATTGCAATTTGTGTAATATACACGGATGCCTTATAAAGAAAGAAAACTGTGTAATACACATGAAATGCGTTGTGAAGAAAGTTGTGTAATACAAATGAAAAAGTGGACTTTTTCATGTGCCTGTCACAATTTCGAATAAGTAATTTGTGTATTTTTCACAATAAGCTGTAATAGTGTGTTGCGTGGCCATGTAGAGTTGATAATCGATCATGAAGTCCTCTTCCTCCTGTTGGTCACACTAGCCTCAGGCCTGACAGCTCACAGTACTTCAATAATATGTCACTTCTTCTCTCAGTGCAGTTTGCCTCCGGTCCTGAGGAGAAACACCTGCAAGGATATCCTCCCAGTCCCATCACAATGTTCACTTACCCTGTTAGCCAGGCAAAGCCCAAACATACCCCAGAAAGTGACACAGCACATTTCAAATTATGACTCAAAAGCACTGATTTCATTCTCTTTCCCTTTTGTCTTTCTTTCTATTTGCCTGAAATAGTGTTCTTCTTTCCATTTTCCTCCATCAAAAAGCTTTGACTCAATTTCATGCCCTACAAATGCTGTTTACCCTCTTGGGTGTGAAACATCTGCTGCTGGGTTCCCACCAAGCTTCTAGAGCATTCCTCTCTCTCCTCCCTGGGTGTTGGAGTCTTCACGCAGGGGCTGGCAACATTCATCAAATCCCCCTAAGAAATGGAGGATTGCCCATATTTTGTAGTAAAGAATGAGTTGTGTACAGTTGTATACAGTGCATTACAGGGGGGGTTATTTCTAGCATTACAAATATGTGGGTGATTCTATGTGTCCTAAGCCACCATTGCATCTATATTGGTCTTGAAGAATAGCTGCATATTATCTGTTGTCAAGCATAAGGGGCTCTTACTTGCTGGCTGTTTGCCTGGCCACAAACCTTTCACATAAGCCTCTAATCCATAATCAAAATTCTGTGTTAATTAAGATTATATGCTTTTGTCTGATGATGGAATTGATTTGAAGCGGTGTGCTGTGGTTCTGAGATGGAGATGTGGTCGAACTGTTTAAAAAGCATTTGAGGGACAGGTATGAAAACTTCTGTTGTATGCTATTCAGCACCATGGCAACAATGAGGCAGTGCAATAACATGTCAAATGTCAGAACAAAACCCAACCTTTGAACGAGGACTCGTCTGTTCTTTCATCGACAAGATGACTGTGATCATACGTAGTACAGAATGTAGGAGAATGCAATGAATGCATTGAAACAAACTCAAGGTCACATTTTTAAATGAAACAATCTGGTTGAAGAAATCATTTTTTTGTCGAATTTGATGTTATTACGTGAGATATACAAAGACATTAATTTGTGAGAGAGAATTTCATTTTATGTTCTGTCAACTATAGAGAAATAAATTAAGCTTTTCTATTACAAAAGAGGACCAATACCAAAGCAATGGGATAAAAGAAACCAAAAACTTTCCTTATGATTATAGATAAAGAGATTACATTCACTACATCCCCAAAAGTATGTGGACACCTTCTCGTCAAACATTTCATTCCAAAATCATGGGCATTAATATGGATTTGGTCCCCCCTTTGCTGCTATAATAGCCTCCTCTCTTCTGTGAAGGCTTTCCACTAGATGTTAGAACATTGCTGCAGGAACTTGCTTCCATTCAGCCACAAGAGCATTAGGGCACAAGGGCATTCTAATTTATCGGTGTTTGATGGGGTTGAGGTCAGGGCACTGTGCAGGCCAGTCAAGTTCTTCCACACCGATCTTGGCAAACCATTTCTGTATGGACCTCGGTTTGTGCACGGGGGATTGTCATGCTGAAACAGGAAAGGGCCTTCCTCAAACTGTTGCCACAAAGTTGGAAGCACAGAATTGTCTAGAATGTCATTGTATGCTGTAGCATTAAGATTTCCCTTCACTGGAACTAAGGGGCTTAGCCCAAACCATGAAAAACAGCCCCAGATCATTATTCCTCCTCCACCAAACTTTACAGTTGGCGCTATGCCTTGGGGCAGGTAGCGTTCTCCTGGCATCCGCCAAACCCAGATTCGTCCGTCGGCCTGCCAGATGGTGAGGCGTGATTCATCACTCCAAAGAAGACATTTCCACCGCTCCAGAGTCCAATGGCGGCGAACTTTACACCACTCCAGCCGACACTTGGCATTGCGCATGGTGATCTTAGGCTTGTGTGCAGCTGCTCGGCCATGGAAACCCATTTCATGAAGCTCCCGACAAAAAGTTATTGTGCTGATGCTGCTTCCAGAGGTAGTTTGGATGTCACGCCCTGACTCAGGGGACTCGTATATGTTGAGTCCGGGTGTGTAGTTTCTATGTTGTGTATTTCTATGTTGTAGTTCTAGTATGTCTAGATCTATGTTGGCCGGTGTGGTTCCCAATCAGAGGCAGCTGTCGCTCGTTGTCTCTGATTGGGGACCATACTTAGGCAGCCTATTGGCACTAGTGGGTTGTGGGATCTTGTTCCAGTTAAGGTATGTTGTGTTGTGCTGCCTTGGACTTCACGTTTCGTTTTGTTTGTTGTTTTGTCATTGTGTTTAATATTTAATAAACATGTACGCATATCACGCTGCGCCTTGGTCTGACCCGTCGATTAACGAACGTGACATTGGTACTCGGTAGTGAGTGTTGCAACCAAGGACAGACGATTTTTACGCACTACGCGCTTCAGCACTCGGCGGTCCTGTTCTGTGAGCTTGTGTGGCCTACCACTTCGCGGCTGAGCCGTTGTTGGTCCTAGATGTTTCCACTTCACAATAACAGCACTTACAGTTGACCGGGGCAGTTCTAGCAGGGTAAAAATTTGACGAACTGACTTGTTGGAAAGGTGGCATCCTATGAAGGTGCCACGTTGAAAGTCACTGAGCTCTTCAGTAAGGCCATTCTACAGCCAATGTATACACCTGTCAGCAACGGGTGTGGCTGAAATAGCCAAATCCACTAATTTGAAGGGGTGTCCACATACTTTTGTATATATAGAGTAGGAACATAGTTTATTGTGCATCTAAATTTGTCAGATTAGAGTTGTTGTTTTGTTTCTTCTTCAGAGATGCATTTTAATTGTGCTACTGTTATACAGGTGTAGGATCTTAATTTGATCAGTCTTTTATTGCTGATAATTTTCTTGGAAATGCAGATGAGCTTCGTAGTTTACATAAATTCAGTGAAAAACCCACACTAACACACGGTTACATTAACAGTATTGCACGTTTCATGTAGCATCTTTTAGCCAGCTAGTAGCCTAACCACTGGTCAAGCAACATTATGGACTAAACTTTTTTTTGCTGTGATAATATAGGTCAAATTAAGATCCTACATCTGTATGTGTGCCATGCACCCCAGTCACTCGGTTTTGCTAATGGTTGAGGAGAGGCTGCCTGACAGATCTGTAGCGTTTCTGTGAGTATGGTAAATGGAACTATGAAAAGCCTACATCATACTTTGGACAGGCTTAGTGACTCATACTATAGGGCAGCTAGCTATGCATTTTATAATAAGGTTAGTATTTTATAGTAAGGTTAAAATGCTTTGTGACGTTTCAGAGCTGGGTTGGCCCCTTTTTTGTTTTCACTATAATGCCTGTGTTTGTGTGGATGCGTGTGTGTGCTAGTGTGTGTGTGTGTGTGTGTGTGTGTGTGTGTGTGTGTGTGTGTGTGTGTGTGTGTGTGTGTGTGTGTGTGTGTGTGTAGGTTGACAGTAGGACAAAGGCAAAGCAGCTAGCTAGGTACTGCTCTGTGTCAGTGGTCATGGGCAGCTTAGCTGTTTGGAGAAGGTGCTTTCTGTATCCGTAAGTGTCCAGATATTGGTGTCCTTTGAAAGTTTGAATCCTTCTTGACTGTAATGTGATTTTAAAATGTGTGTGTGTGTGTGTGTTCTGTAAGACCTCTCTCCCAGGTGGAAAAGCACCATGTTGATCAGGTCTTCCTCCTGACCTGGTAGCAAAGGTAGACTTCCTCTCTCAGTGATAAGTCTGCTATCGCTCTCTCTCTACTGAAATGCCACCGTCTTTCCTCATAGAACCTGACCTTTTCTGCTCTGAGCTTTTTCTCAGCCTGGGGTTTTTCTATTAACTCCTCTGGAGATTACCAGGAGCATTTGCTATCTAAAGATACATATTTTCAGATAGACAGTCATGAAGCATCCACACTAAAAGGAAAAATGGAGGCACTCTTTGTACAGCAATGTGTTTCTGTGTGGTTTGCAAGATTTCAGACTGGTTTAAGTAAATGATAGACAGTATGCAGGACCAGATAGTCTGGCAATATAGTCAACAATCTTGCATCCCCTGTGCAAAATACACAAGCTAGCTGTCCTCCCATGTGTAACCACAACATTTTACCTAAATAAGAAATAATGAGTGTATTTGCTTACGCAAGCCCCTTGTGTGTTTCTAATCCTACAAATGAAAAACACAATGGTAAATTTAGACAAATTATGCAGCACATGATGAATGCAGTGGAAAAGCAAAGCAACAATTTTAAATGCAACAATCAGAACAAAATACTGTGTGAATGTATGAATTAAAACCAAAAGACACAATACCACTGTGACAAAAATTGAACTGACAACCATTGAATTGGCAACCATTGAATTGACAGTGCAAAACACTTGGCTGTATACCTGCACTCTATATGAATATAAAATGAGATGGGGGTTTTTAAGGACTCTGGCTTTTTTTCAGATAGTGGTTTTGGTTGGGTAGGAGGCAATTACTAGACACTCTGGCTATCTGCAGGTTTTATATCCTCCTATGCTACTGAGACTTATTTATTCACATCATAGATAGATCATGGTGTCTGTCAGATGAAAACAGTCCAGTTGGGTCCAGCCCTCAGGTCCATATGCATGGTGCAATCCCAAGGCCTTAAGCTTTTCTTATATCCAACATGTAATACATGATGATTGGATTATTCCTGGAAAAGGTATTTCATTTTATTTATTTTTTTATGCATTTGCAAACATTTCTAAAAACTTGTTTTGGCTTTTTCATTATGCAGGATTGTGTGTAGATTGATGAGGGAAAAAAAGGATTTAATCAATTTTAGAATAAGGCTGTAACATAACAAAATGTGGAAAAAGTCAAGGGGTCTGAATACTTTCCAATTGCACCGTATATACCATAATCCCACAGATTCCGTCCATATAATGCTCATTGAAAATACCCACTATAACCTAATCCAATTGATCAGGATCAGGATATAGAGATTTTAAAAAAAACAAGCACCTTCTAGCATACATTGGAAGACCACACTATTGGAGCCGTAGGACTGTCTTGAGAGCCCATGGCCATTGGGCTTGTTATCTGACAAACTAGTCTCTCCCTTACCACCTCTTGCACATGCATTTATAAAACCAATAATATTTACCAATGAACAGAATATTTAGCATTTTCTAAGACTCTAGGCTGGATGCATTGTTCATACAAAATGGGTTTCTAGAATGCTTATTGTTTGTGTTGTGCATGCAGTCTTCTGTACATCTAAGGTGGGCTGTTTTCGTTAACCCCATCCAGTGCCATAAATGGGTCACCACTCTGGAGAGGTGATTATCCTCTAGCCTGGGTAATGGTCCTTACTCACATCACTTAATAAAAATTAATGGAGAGCTTTATGTCTCCATACACATGCAAGGAATGTACCAACTCTCTGTTTCAAGTGTTTTTAATAATACTGTATCTTTAGACCCACTATGAATCCCAAGGAAGAATGTAAGCAACCTGAGACTATGCAACAGTGTCATTATGAAAGGTTACACATGGAAAATGCTTCTCAAAAACGTCACACAGACGTGTCAATAAGGAGATACAGTATGTTAGTACAGATTCAACATAAGGCAAACTTCCTACTCTGCTTTCTGACAAGCAGTATGATGTCTCCAACATGACACTTGATGTCAAACCAACTTCAGGCCAGTTCAGAGATGGATGGCATCAGCTTTCTTTGAGCAGCCCATTATCTCTATTAGAACCAAAGCCTCTGACCAACCTTCAACTAGCTTGGCATCTGCCAGCCTTCCCCCTCTCCAACAGGAAGCCCCACCACCTTTTGGCAATGTAGAGATGAGCACTCCATGGTGGTGATCATGGTAATCATGCTCCAGCCTGGTTAATGGGCCTATGAGTCCTCTAATGAGAATGAATGGAAGCCTTTAAATCGCTGATCCACACCAGAATATGGATCAGTGCCCTCTTAACCTGACCACAGCCAAAGAGCACTGACTTAGTTTGTCCCCAAGTACTTTATTTACATACTGACTGCCTCTCAGATCTCTATCCATCACACTATGGTGTCATTTGGGAAGGGTCCTGGCAAAGGCTTACACTGTTATCTGGACATCTTAAATGGCAAAAAAGTACAGGAATTCTGTGGTTTCATGTCTTTATGTTTACAGTTACATATTGTAACAGAAACTGCTGTTACAATGCTGTTTCCATTTGATTGACAAGGGAGCAATGGGGCGGTCACAGTTCGGATGCAACTTTTAGATTCCAAAGTGACATCAATCTCTGTGATGGTATTTTTCATAGTGATTAGTAGTCATGACAGGCTGGCCAGGGTTTTGAAGGTACAGTATAACAGTAGGATTATATAGCACCAAAACAGTTACCGACACCGTTAAACTGATGCAGCAAACACATTGTATCAGATCAATGTCTTCCGGATTTATGATCAACATTTGATGAGACATTTCCATATCTACTGGCAATGAAGTGCATTTTCCACTGTATATACTATTAAGAGGAGCCTTACACTGCTATAGTGCAACATACAGTAATCAGAGGACTTGCTGAGTCTGTTGGTTTACATGCAACTAAAATATAACTAATCCTCGATATTACACAGGGATGTGGAAATCCATCCAAATATCAATTTCAAGCGAGACAGAGAGAGATGTACAGTAAGCTCTGGCATATTATGTGTGTGCGTGTGTGTGTGTAGACTTGTGCATTACTAGAGAGCTATTCCAGGGAAGGGCATTGGCAGTCAATGCTAATGTGGCTTGAGATATCTGAAACTATAGCAATTTATGGGCCTTGTTTCTGCTGATACAGCCTGGCTGTCAAAATCATCAGGGTGCACACAAACATTGGTTCTGCTGGAGGCACGTAAACAGATACAAAGCAGACATGCTGAGAAAAGAAGAGAATGCGAGAGGGGGGTTTTCTCTTTCTTTCTTCCTATCTTTCTTTCTTTTTCTTTCTCTCTGGCATTCAAAGATTATCTTGTGTTTCCTCTACTTCCAGAGCAGTAAAGCTCCATCAATAAGAAATTAGGATTTGGGGTGGAAAACTGTCACTCACTCTCCCCAATGCCTGCTTACACAGATAGTGTAAAGCATTTAAGTACAATTGCTAAGAAGAGTTTTTGCATATTTTGCAGCCAAAATGCACAAAAAATACTAACTTCCAGGAGAAAAGACTGAGTTCCCCAAATACGATGTTCCATTAGTTGACAAATGTCAGTTTAGACATTGACATACAGTTGCTTCAGGGATGCAGATGCAGAATGGCTGATGGAGTCTCTTCAGACTTTAAAATAATAATGACTGACAGATTTTTGAATTTCAATGGCACTATTTGGCTTGTTCATACATCCTTAGGGTGAATTATCATCATTATTGTCATTGCCATCAGCATTTTTCCTCGTCACTGTTTTTCTGAGAAGATAGCCTTACTGATTTTCTCAGCTGTGAAAATACACTGTTTTTCCATATCTGAGTTGATCAATACATTACCCACTTAAACAATGTCATCCCCTACATGTATGTGTCAACTCTAGATTAGTCTGCTCCCCAACTCTGTTATAGGGTCTCCTTATAAAGAGCAACCATATGTTTCAGTTAAGCCTCTGATGTGTCAGAACCCTACTGAGGAACTGAGGAACTGGGGAAATGAGCTAGAGTGTCATAAGCGATCTGTTACTGATAAGGCTGTGTGTTCAGACAGATACCTCACCGTGGTTTCTCCAGTACCAGCCTCTAACGTACCGGTTTGTATCAGGAGTAGTTGTCAATAGCATCAGAGTGATTGGATTTGTGCCTCTGGGTCCTGTGATAATTACACTGCTGGTGCATCAATGAGGATTTATTGGGCTTCGCTCCATGGTGCACAAAAGCCTGCCTTTAATCATGGCGGGTTAAGAGGCTTCGACTTTTTAGCAATGGCCAAGAGGCCCGTAGTTTCTTTATCCTCCACTGATCATTAGGGGAGATTAGCATGAGCAGGGATGGACAGAGCATTAGATATGTCATACAGACAGTGTGAAATACAGAGCCACAGTCATTATCCTCAGTGTAGATTGAGTGTTTATAATCAATGGGGTTCAGAGCATGTTTCAGAAGTCAGGGGTGATTAAAACACACTGTTTTGCAATAAAGGTCTACAGTAGCCTCAACAGCACTCTGTAGGGTAGCACCATGGTGTAGCCAGAGGACAGATAGTTCCCGTCCTCCTCTGGGTATATTGACTTCAATACAAAACCTAGGAGGCTTGTGGTTCTCACCCCCTTCCATAGACCTACACTGTAATTATGACAACTTCCAGTGGACGTCCTCCAACCTATCAGAGCTCTTGCATCATGAACTGACATGTTGTCTACCCAATCTAAAGATCAGAAAATTAATCTAGTACTGAAAGCATAAGCTACAGTTAGCTAGTGCTGCAGTGCATAAAATGTGGTGAGTAGTTGACTCAAAGAGAGAGAAAGACAATAGTTGAACAGTTTTTAACAAATTAATTTATTCCAAAATGAAGGAGGAGCAAGAGAGCTTTCACTTACTTAGCTAGCGACTGCAGCTAGCTAGTTTAGCCTACTCAAACACCCGGCTCCAACAGAGAGAGATGCTATGTTAGCTAACGGGCTATGGTTATCTAACACTGGAACTCTTCCAAGTCAAGTTAAGCTTTTGGTTTTATTAATTTATTGCCACCGGGGCCTACCGGTGTAAATGCTTAACTGCTTGTACACTGTACTGCATGATTGTAGCAGGTTTACTAATTCGTTAGTTCTAGTAGCTACAGTTGAAGTCGGAAGTTTACATACACCTTAGCCAAATACATTTAAACTCAGTTTTTCACAATTCCTGACATTTAATCCTAGTACAAATTCCCTGTCATAGGTCAGTTAGGATAACCTCTTTATTTTAAGAATGTGAAATGTCTGAATAATAGTAGAGAGAATGATTTATTTCAGCTTTTATTTATTTCATCACATTCCCAGTGGGTCAGAAGTTTACATACAATCAATTAGTATTTTGTGGCATTGCCTTCAAATTGTTTAACTTGGGTCAAACGTTTCGGGTAGCCTTCCAAAAGCTTCCCACAATAAGTTGGGTGAATTTTGGCCCATTCCTCCTGACAGAGCTGATGTAACTGAGTCAGGTTTGTAGGCCTCCTTGCTTGAACACGCTTTTTCAGTTCTGCCCACAAATGTTCTATAGGATTGAGGTCAGGGCTTTGTGATGACCACTCCAATACCTTGACTTTGTTGTCCTTAAGCCATTTTGCCACAACGTTGGAAGTATGCTTGGGGTCATTGTCCATTTGGAAGACCCATTAGCGACCAAGCTTTAACTTCCTGACTGATGTCTTGAAATGTTGCTTCAATATATCCACATAATTTTCCTTCCTCATAATGGCATCTATTTTGTAAAGTGCACCAGACCCTCCTGCAGCAAAGCACCACCACAGCATGATGCTGCCACCTCCGTGCTACACGGTTGGGCAGGTAGCTTAGTGGTTAAGAGAGTTGTGCCAGTAACCGAAAGGTCGCTGGTTCTAATCCCCGAGCCGACTAGGTGAAAAATCTGTCGATGTGCCCTTGAGCAAGGCACTTAACCCTACTTGCTCCTGTAAGTCGCTCTGGATAAGAGCGTCTGCTAAATGACTAAAATGTAAAATGTGTTCTTCGGCTTGCAAGCCTTCCCCTTTTTCCTCCAAACATAACGATGGTCATTATGGCCAAACAGTTCTATTTTTGTTTCATCAGACCAGAGGACATTTCTCCAAAAAGTATGATCTTTGTCCCCATGTGCAGTTGCAAACCGTACTCTGGCTTTTTTATGGCGGTTTTGGAGCATTGTCTTCTTCCTTGCTGAGCGGCCTTTCAGGTAATGTCGATATAGGACTCGTTTTACTGTGGATATAGATACTTTTGTACCTGTTTCCTCCAGCATCTTCACAAGGTCCTTTGCTGTTGTTCTGGGATTGATTTGCACTTTTCATGCCAAGGTACGTTCATCTCTAGGAGACAGAACGCGTCTCCTTCCTGAGCGGTATGACGGCTGCGTGGTCCCATGGTGATTATACTTGCGTACTATTGTTTGTACAGATGAACGTGGTACCTTCAGGCATCTGGAAATTGCTCCCAAGGATGAACCAGACTTGTGGATGTGTACAAAAAGATTCTGAGGTCTTGGCTGATTTCTTTTGATTTTCCCATGATGTCAAGCAAAGAGGCACTGAGTTTGAAGGTAGGCCTTGAAACACATCCAAAGGTACACCTCCAATTGACTCAAATTATGTCAATTAGCCTATCAGAAGCTTCTAAAGCCATGACAAATAATCTGTCTGTAAACAATTGTTTGAAAAATTACTTGTGTCATGCACAAAGTAGATGTCCTCACCGACTTGCCAAAACTATAGTTTGTTAACAAGAAATTTGTGGAGTGGTTGAAAAACGAGTTTTAATGACTCCAACCTAAGTGTATGTAATCTTCTGACTTCAACTGTATATTGACTATGATGTTAACATGGTGACAAAATCTAGGCTGTTTGTAGCGGTTATGATATTAAGTTTTCTTTTTTTTTTCCTGGTCACATTAAGCTGATGTGTTGTGCACTGAAGTCCACAAACGAAGGCAAAAGGTGAGAGGAGGAGAGCACGTAGATGCGAGAAGGAATACAACGATCAAAGTGATCATGCTGTTATGTGGCTGTTACGAAAGTGAACTGTGTTTGATTCTGTTGAAAACCTTTCTTAAACGGAAGCAAACGGAATGAAACAGGGATAAACATACCTGAATTTGTCCAATAGAAACTCTCGTTTGCAACTGTTAGACTAATGATTGCAGCCTAGATCAGTTAGATGCAGGCGGTAATGAATGTGTCAATATCTGTCACCTTCATTACTCTAATTTCTCTCGAACTGTGCACTTATGTTGTAAACTTTTATACATAGGCTAGGTTGTATTTACCTCATGATGGGTATAGTGACATTTTGAGTATCATGTAGTAGCCTAAACCAATCGATGTTACATTGCACTGGATGAATGGAATATGAATGACAGTCATCAAATATGCTGTAATAGAAATAAGGCCATGCTCATAAAAATAATAATCGTCCTCCCTCATCTTAAACGGCACCGACTGCCACTGATGTACAGTCTTAATCTGATGTACAGTCTTATTCTTAGTTTAGTTTATAAATTAGACCATTTTAAAAACAAGCACACATAAAACTTGAAAAAGACACATGCATTTGTGTAAAATTATTGAGAATAACACACAAAGTCTGGGATTGATTTCCATTGTGGTCCGCTTGTGACAAGATGGCTAGGCAAAATCAGCAAAACGGTTGGACACAGTATGGCAGCGAGATATATAAAACAAAGAAGTAAAATATAAATGTCATTATTGCAGTTACATAGTAGGGGACATTCATATGGGCACAGAAGATCACGGTAATGTCTACACCTGTTGTATTCGGTGCATGTGGTATATACAATTTTGATTTGATTTGAGAAGACGTGGACAATTTTATCGTTATTTCTAAAGCTGCCCAGAGAGGAGGTCGTGGGCAGAGGAAGCTCATTCCACTCTGAGGCTCCTGAATGCAAGAATGTACCTTTCCCAGCATTACTCCTGAACCTGTATAAGCACACATTAGCAACACCTGATCTGGTGTTGTGGTTGTGTGCATCCCTAACATGGGGAAAGTAATCAGTCAGATATCTGGGCGCAGAACCATAAATAATCCTGTTAACCAGACCCAGTCTAATCTGGGACACCTTAGCCTCAACAGGCAGCCAGTTGAGTTCCTGAAAGCAGCTCCTGCTATCGTAAGTACTTCGACTAACCTTCAATACTACCCTGATAGGCTTATTCTGGGCTATCTGGAGCTTCCCCTTCAGAAGCTTAGATAAGCCCCCAAACCATGAAGTACTACCATAGTCAAAATGGCATTGAATGAGGGCAGTGGCCAGCACTCTTATGGAATCCTTATCAAGCAGCATGGACTTTCTAGCCAAAAACTTGGTCCTGGCATTAACCCCCCCAGCACGTTCATGGCCATGCTCATTTTATGAGACATCAAAAGTGTAGAGTAATCTGCATAAAGGAAAATACATCAAGAATAAGCATCTTTTGTATTGTTTATCTACAGTAAAAACAGTAGTAGCCCAAGCACACTCCCCTGCGGAACGCCACAGTTTATTGGTTTTGCCTGAGACAGTGAACCAATAACCGCCATTTGCTCCCTATCTGACAAGTAGGACTTTACCCAGCCTAGAGTGATACTGCTTAACCCCAGTGCCTCCAGTTTGGAGATTAGGAGACAGTGGTTAACTGTATCAATGGCCTTCTGACGGTCAAGCAGTACCATTCCACAAAGATTTCCCTCATCAATCTCTTTACTGATGAAGTCAGTCAAGTAAAGTAGACATGAATCCATGGAGTGTTTTTCTAAACCCCGACTGAAAATCATACATTAGGCTTTGTTTGTTGACATATTCATAAATCTGTCCAGGATCTTTGATGTTACTCTGAGGATAGATCCAGGCCTATAATTCCCAGGGTGAGACTTTATCCCCCCCCTTTTTTTACAGAGGTATACCTTTAGCTTGTTTCATGTCCTTGGGAAAGATGCCTTGTTCAAGAGAGAGATTAACGATATGCGTAATACAAGGGGCAATTTGCTCAGCAGAATCTCTAAGGAACATTGCCTGTGGCTTTGGAGCGTTTAAGCTCTGCTAGCATACTGGCTACTTTGGCTGTTGCTACCTTTGCAAAATAAAAAGTGTTTGCTTGAACCCCCAACTCGGCATAATACCTCTTGACTTGGTGGTTTCCATACAAACCAGAACTAGTGGGCAGCTTGCTAACCAGCTTCCTGGCAACAGAAGTAAAAAAATAGTTGAATTCATTAGCAACCACTGCTTTTTCATATACCATCTCCCCCGTGATGTTCAGCCCAATACTGTTTAGTTTGTTTTTGGTAGTACTACTACAGCCTAGTTCCTTAAATGATTTCCAAAGCTTTTTAGGGTCATTTTTGTTCTCAATGATTTTATCTGCAAAGTAACCCCTCTCAGCTTCATCCATCCTGCTCTGTGTTTCATTTCTGTGATGTTTATATAGGACAAAATCATAACTAAACAAAGGGCTAGGTCTCTGCTTTACTCTGACCCGTCTAATGGGAGCCATCACATTCACCACATCAAGGAATCTACATTTAAATGCTTCCCATGTGCTGTCTACTCCTACACTATCCAGCACAGGTGAACAGTCAATTTTACCCACTTGCTCCCTAAACATTTCAACACAGTATTTTTTGAGTCCTCTGATTCTAACAGTTTTGTGACAGTTAAATATATGTTTAAAAACCCTCCTTGTGCAAAATGTCATAAAATCATCACTGATTCCATAGACTATTATTCCACTCTGCTATATTTTGGATTTATCAGACACCAGTTTTAAGTAAATCGTACTTTGCACTGTTTCACAAACCCTGGAGGGATATTTTATCATTTGGGTCAGAGCAAATTATCTACAGAAGTGCAATAATACATTGTGGGTTGGGCTATGCTTTTTTCAAACATCAGTATTGAAATCCCCTAACAAAAGGATTTCCTTCTCCAGAGAATCATTACAGTTTGACAACATAATTTTGAGACCTTCATATAATGCATTCTGATTGGGCTGCCTGTAACACACCCCCAACAAAATTGGCTTGGATTTGTGAAGGCAAATATCCAGCCAGACAATCTCTAGTTAATCGATTAAGTCCGATCTGACGTTATAAGCAATGTCTGATGGCACATATCCCCCACCATTCCGATTCCAATCCATCCTGACAACAGAGTAATTGCCTATCTCAATTTCTGAGTCACAAGCAGATTAATATAACCATGTCTCTGTAAGTCAGATGACATCCACCTCTGATTTACGAACCAGGCGTATCTCATCAATCTTCGGTAGTAGGCTTCGGACATTTAAGTGCACAAAATGTAAACCTTACTTCCCAAAGGCCTTGTTGAATTCTCGATCCAGCTGTGGCTCGCCTCACTCTGCACTGCCATCCTCTCGCCTCTGGTGGTCGCTCCGCCGCTGTGGAGCTCCCTTTCCCAGGTTAGCGTACTTCCTTCATACTGGATACAGAGATATAAAAATGGTATCCACAAGTTCATCTGACTCTGGGGAAGTAGATAAAGGGCCTCATTGCCAAAATCCCGTAGTATCCCTTTAACACCATGTTCGCAGGAGGCCGTTTGATGGTGTTCATGATAAACTGAGGACCAGTGCATTGGTGGATTTCACCCGATAAGAGAAGGCATAGAGTTATAAGATCTCCAACATTAATTGGCATTTCAGACTGGCCTTGGATGATTGTTATGGTTTGTGCCAAGGTGTAATGAAAGGTTGGTATATAACATTCCTTCGAAATCCGAAGTGCTGGATGCCGTCAGAAGTGTTGACATGACTGAGAAGTTGCTGAGAATTTAACATTCTTTCATTTAGATTGCAGATGTGATTACTGCCTGTGAGGTTTAAAATAAACACATTAAGTAAAAGCTCTGCCACCATGCCAAACTTGCCGATCGCCATCTTGCTTCCTAGGACGTTAGGTGTATGTAGGCTACTGTAGGTTCTACCATGAATCTGTTAGTAATCTATTCTCTCAGACTGAATTTTTCTGAATTTAAATTCCAACGTGAGTTAGAAGAGCACAAGAACAGTGGTGTGTGTCTTTCTGTGTGTGTGTGTCTTTGTGTCTTTGTGTCTGTGTGTCTTTGTGTCTTTGTGTGTGTGTGTGTGTGTGTGTGTGTGTGTGTGTGTGTGTGCGCGTGCGTGTGCTCCTACATGTACAGGCTGCAGAGAGTCCCAGCCCTTGGCCCAGGCATGTGAACAGAGTCACTCTGAGGAAGGTGACTCCCACAGTGTGTAATTAAACAACAAACTGCCTCACTAAAAATGGCCGCTGCCCTGCTGTGCTCATCCACAAACTGGCATCTGTGCCCAACGTCACCAGACTGGCAGCCTTCACCCACTTCTCATGGTACTCATCACTCCATCAAACAAGGTAACGAGCATCCGAGAAAAAACTGCCCCAAACCATCAGCCTGACAGGCTATAATCCAGACTCTGAAGTGTTCGTTTCACCTGAAGTAACACATCTAAAAGTGCCTCATAATGGCTTTCAGAGACAGAAAGGTAGAAGCTATTAGCGTAGTATCGTGGTGGGAAAGAAAGTTGTGAACTATTTAGTCTCGCCCTGTGCTGTGATCATATTTCAACATGTACAGTATGTCGACGTACCTGCATGCTTAGTAATAGAAACAAGTCCTTGTGCTGGTCAATTTAAGTACCTCCTAGCCTATCTCCCTCTCTTAAATATTTGAAGAGTTTTGTAAGTATGCTAAAGAACATGAATCATGGGGATTTTGATTTTTCTGTATGAAGGGCGGTCGTTTTTCAGCTTTATTTCCTGTCCCTGTTTAAATGTGTTTTCCCCACCATATTGATCTCATTATCATAATCCTTATTGCCTAAAAGCATTTGATAAGCAGTTGGTCCAGCTGCTGACATGATGAAGGAACCCACCGCTTGCCAATGCTGCAAACGGAAGGAAAAAAAGAAATACATTAAATTGCTCCCTCTGACTTGCAAATGGTTCCACTAAGCAAAACATTCTGATGGATATGCATTATATTTCAAATATAACAAAGAAAAAGGAAAAGCATAAGGTTGATGAATTTAGCCATAAAGCTTATTGTGACATTGTTTTTTATTTTAGAGACAAAAAAGGGAGAAATAGAAAGAAAGATGGAGGAAGGGGAGAACAGTGTTCAGATAGAGATAGTGTTAGGTACTGCAGTGGTTCAGAGGTCATGCATTATTTAAGCCGTTGCACAAAGCCCCAGGTTTGTGTGCATTCATTGAGGGTTAATTAGCCTGTCTCAGGCCCCTTTGAAGCCCACCCAAGTACCTACCTGATGACACAAAGTGCAAACAAACATTGGAAATGAATGAAATGGTAGAGTTTAACATTTAATCAAATAGGTTGCAGTTTCAAACAATGCAAACTTATTTTTGTGTTTAACCATGGTTACCTGTATGAAATGGCCCCAGACTGGGCACGTTATATGATTCACTCCTAGCCTCCGGCAGTCAAAGCTGAATAATTTACATTGTGCTAAGGTCTGCGTGCCTCGAATGGCTAATGCCAAGAAAGGAAGGATGATGGGAGGGAGGGAGGGAGGGACAGATAAGACAGGATGAGAAAGAGCTACCACCCCTGTTGGAATGTGACACAGAGTGGGCGTGTCTAGGGATGGGACAATGTGGCATGCTGGGATATCAGCCAGTCTTGCTGAGTCACATAAGAGTTGCTCTTCTGAGCTCTATTCAGCTGTGTCTGTCTCTGTGTACCATGATCCAAACACTGTCTGTGCTATTTACATATAGTATAGCTCTGTCCCCAGCCTGCTCACTAAAAAGTGATGTCTTGGCTGTCTGTCATCCACCAAACAACAATGGAGTCTTTTATTTAATAGAAAGGACATATTATTTGAAGTCTTAATGTAATTCATTTGAGATGGCAGATCAATGTTGGAATTGGGAACATTAGAAAAATAATTGATCTACATTAGCCCCTAGTAAACAAAGTCAGTCACAAAGAACACAGAATGAACACAGTGACAGACACAAATACACTTATAGCTGCTCTTGCCTCTTTTGAAGTAATTTAACATTTTACTGCAGTGGGATAAATCAGAGTCACAGAGTGTTTGTTGGTAGTCTTAAACAAATCTACGTATACACCTCACACACATGGTTATGGGCTTAAAAAAAAGAAGACACCTGTACCATGTCAGATATAGAGTTGACATGTATTCAATTTTGAGTCTGCATCCCAATTTTACACTTTATATACATCACAGAAGACTGAAATATAACAAAACTGTTTGACAGAAAAAACGGATTTGCTGCATAAAATATATATATTTGATGTTTATTAATTATGAAATTATGAAAAAGATTAATAACATTCCACCCATGAAACCACAAGAGGGCACTTTGGTAATTTGACTGCAGGGAAGGGCTACAACTTCAAGAATAAATTAAATCATTTTCAAAATATATATTAATTGCTAAACAATGCTCAATATGACTCTTCATACTGCATGTCAATAATGATATTTTAATCATATTTAAAATGTGTTTTACTTATAAAGCACGTTATCACAAATCCAAAGTGCTAAGGTAAACAATCATCATTATTTTAGAGTTAAAGTTAATGTACTGTTAAGTTCTAAGTTCTGGAACAAATCCAGTCAGACACTAAAATATTTATTCACCACACTGGGCATTGCAGCTGAAAAAGCACCCATACAATTCACACAAGAATACTGTATATTTATACCTTCCGATTAGGTGGAGTCACCTCCTTGTATTTTGAGGATAAACAATCAGTCTCTGTTGTGGGCAAGAACTGAGTCTGTTCCTCCTATTGCTGTTATCATGGCCCAGCCTGAGTCCGGAAGCTTTGTGCTCCTCTGTGCCTTTCACAGGACTTCTTATCAGTCAGGAAAGGCCTTGAGTTATTGGGAATACACATTCCTACAGTCTACTGCAGTCCTCTAAATAATTACACTTTTCATACACAAAGAGCTTAAACCTAACACTACTTTAAATCTCTAATAATATGTAAAAACGGTATATTCATACTAAGAGTATATAATGATATAAAACAGTTAAGATATAAGATAGTGTTATGGAACAGTAATTTACAATCTATCAGCTCTAACCCCAGACACATGGCTCCTATTGAACCCTTATGGAATCATTATTGCACTCAGAGACAGGCCCCCTCTGTACTTTCCCTCTGCCCAAATACAATGCTCATTCCATCTAACCCATAACATGATAATTGCTACTGCTAGGTTAATTATACAATTATAAACCGATTATTACGGGCTCAAGTCAGATAGTCTCCAACAGTACATAGGTGTTGAAATGCCACATTGTCTTGTGTGTGTTTGTGTGAGTGTAAAATAGGCTGTTTTCTCCATTCCCTTCCGGAACTGACCTTGAATGGCTCTGCTTCTCCATCACAGGTGAATGCACTTTAACAAAGATGCAGCCGCCTAGCTCAGCCTGCTCCCAAAGGCCCCAGAAACTGCAAGAGGGGGAAAACAAAAATACAACTCTGGCCTATCCTTTTTTCCCTCTGTTTCTGCCTTCTGATAATTTAACAAAGATCAGAAGTAAAGGAGGTTCATGTTGCATGAACAGTTATTCTCATATAGTGCAAAATGAGATGAAATATGAAATGAAACAACAAACCCAAACAAGTCAAACAGATTAGCTGGACCAAACCAACAATGCTTATTCTAAGGAAACAACAAAACCCAACACATATGAATATTTATCACCGACAACATTAAAATGTGCCCTTGAGAATGTTTTGCTTATGCAATTAAATTGGAAAAAGACGAAGCCAGTAAATAGTGATTCTGTTTGATGATTATCTTTTATTTGTGCTGATGAGGGGCTCTAATCACATTGGAGATGGAATGAAAGTGGAAGACCACAGGCTGCTCAAAGTTAAACCAGAGAAGATAAGAAACTTCAGCAGCCTGTAATTGGACCTCATTGATCCGTTGGGTTTTATAGATCATTATCATGTCACATTATGTAAATGTCTCTTTCTCACAAGAGCATTAGCAAATATCACATTCCTTTTATTTAAATAATTGTGGAACAGCTGCCGTGGGCCTTTATGACTCACAGGGTAGAGTGGCAGTGGCAGACAAGTACATAATGCATGACCATGTTTAAGGCAGGTGCTCTTGTTGAGAATGTAAACATGGCAGTGAAGCCACAGAGAGTACCGTGTGGAAAGCAGTGACACTCTGTTGTCAATAACAAAATTGGAAGAGATGTTTATTTGGGAAGGACCTGTTCTCATTGTTTCAATTCCATTCACATGGTGGTGAGATGTATTGATCTAAATCTGACCTTGATGCTAGTATATTGTAGTGTATCCGTTGTGAACTGAGTATGTGCTTACACTCTTGAGATTAGCGGCCTGCCCATGTTCTACCCATGTGAGCTTGTGTCCATGGAGACCCCGCAGGCAGAGACAGATGGAAAGGCACTCTCTGCCACACACAGATGTCCACGTCTTAGCTATCTTTACCATGTCTTTATAGGACAAAACACAGAGTGTGGAAGAAATATAGGCTCTTTATGCAAACACAATCACAGAAGAAGAGAAACCGCTAGTAATAAAAACCAAAACACAAAAAAACGGTGAGCCTGAACGACCACACTGACAGATTTGAGTCTGATTCAAGAAACACATCTAGTGTAATCTCAGTTAACCCAGAACTAAAGTATCCTGTAATTGGTCAGTTGCTCGATTAAGTTCTGGGTCCATACGTATTAAGAGAAGAGATGAAGAGATGTTAAAAGAGGAGCAAAACAGGAACGAGGAGCTCCACCCTCTCTCTTTACAAGAGATTACATCTAATGTGAGATTACATTTAATGTTTCTGAGATATGTTTTGTGACATCTAGCTCTTTCAAAGGATTATGGCAGTGCAGTGCCAAAACATTCATATCAACAACTCAAAAATCCTCCTCTCTGATCTCAGCTGACGGAGGTGCTTTGTGCTTTTTTGTCTTTCGGGTAGTTAAACAATAGCCCATTTGTCTGTTTCCATGTACAGCCACTTCCAGCAACCTCTGCTGCACGGTTTGTAACACAAGCCTCCAGATTGGCCCACAGCTTGAGGTAAAGGTTAATGGAGTCGACCCACAAATAAGGATTCACCGGCTCCAGCTTGTGTTGCTGCAACACCTCCTAATACCTGGAGAAAACCTTTAAAAAAAAGGTATGGTAACATAGAAAACATGGCTTGTTCTTTGTCTTCAGCTTACGTTATGACCTTTTTCTCTGTATAGACCGTTTCACAGATGTTCCCCATTCAAGTGCCATCACCTGAATTTGGTGTCAGGTTGAAAAACGCTTGAGGCAGATGGAGGTGATTGTGGCAGAGTTAAGATCAGAGGAAATGGGTTTAGACATGATCCAGCAGCACTAAGAACATGGCCTGGCTTAATGTGAACATGAAGGTGAGAGAACAGGGCTGTCCATCACCCTGGAGATAGGTGCCTGACGGGGAGGATTCTGTCACAGTCACTTAGCATACACATGCTGCAGACACACACACACACACACACACACACACACACACACATGCTGGGTCTCTACATTAGCCATCTATTCAGGTGTTAATCAACGTGGACATCCATTAAAACGATTATTTTTTTATAAACTCATTAGCTCTTTCATCCTTAGAGATTTCAGTTTCTGTCTTCTTTGTTGTTTTTCCTCTTTGTAATGAAAACTGATCTAATGAGCAGAATTAATATTTGTTTGTTTGGATCCAGAAATATTAGTTAATGGCTGTGCTGATTAGGTACTGTAGATACAGTAAATATATGTCAATAAGGAAGAGCCTGTCAGTCGCACATCTTTTTTTGTGCATGAACAATATACAATGCACCATCAAATCTGAATCCAATACCTCAGCTCCCTACAGCACAGTTTAAAGAAGGTATCAGTGAGGGATCTTAAAAAGACAATGGAAAGATCCATCCATAAAGGGCAGAGCGATGGCACAGGTGTGCCCGTGGGCTGTATTTCCTGAGGAGGAGGAATCACAGCCATGGTCCATGGGCTGCTGCTGGCTCCAGAACTTCACAGGGTTTCATTGTTTCACCACTGTCAGCAGAATGATCTCGGCTTGTTGAACTCCATCCAAAAGTAAACCCATCAGCCAAATTGGATGGGAGCGGATACATAAGTCCTACTATTGGGTGGTGTGCTTTAAAAGGAGCAGAGAAAGTGTCAGAATAGGTGTATGGCTCCATTTGAAGGAGTGTGCTGAACACAGGTAAAATGTCACAGCCTCTTTGGTTAATGCCCATCATCAAGGGGATAGGGAGGATATGCAGGAAGGGATTCTGGCATGGTTGACAGACTCTGTGAAAGATATTTAGATACAAAATGCACCATAAAAGACAGCTATGATCACAGTGACCTATTCATGCCCCTATGCCAGTCTGAGGGATGGAGTTACTGAAAAGGTTGCATCCAGTTCTCTCAACTCAACAGAACTCACTTTAATTGGCCTCAACTCCACTAAACCCACTCCCCTAAACGCCACTCCACTTTCTAATGATCAAGGCCCTTTCAGCTAATGTAAAATGTTCTTCCAATATGCTAGCATTGATTCTTATTGAATTTGAGGAGACCGTCCTTTGAGTGTTAATGACTCTGTAAACTTTTTATTTTATTGATATCACAAAAGGCTCTGTGATAACATGTTACTCTGGCAGCATTATGGGGTTCTAAGTAAACTCGATTTTTGTGTGAGTGGTACACACCGAACAACATTATAATGTTTGATTAACTACTGTGTGCTCAGTCACACATATTTATACTGTATGCTCTGAATGCCTCTAACATATTTCACAGATGTTACACTCAAACCCTTTTAACACCAGAACCTCCAAGGGTTGACACCTACAGAAAAGTGCCAAGAGCTTTCAAAGAAAACATCAAAAAATACTGCACACATGAAATGATCAAATGAGATATGAAACATGGCATACATATTTAAAATGACAATATATTATATTCCCTTTCTCTTCATATCTGTTAAGTCTGTTTCACCTTGGAGTTAATAAATGTTACTACCCCAGAGTCAATGACACATTACAAATTCAGCTGTGTTATTGCTTGTTTTAAAACACCCAGCGCTGCAAATGTTGCTTGGGTGGTGCCGAGGGAATAGAATCGACAAAGTGCCACTGGCATACCAATAGAGATTAGTGTCAGAACCCACATAGTAAAATGCCACAGACATTAACAACAAATAACAACAACAGCTAAAATACCTTTTTAGATCAGAAATTTACTGGCTACATATTTTACAATATTTTTATTGGATACATTTATCCTTGATTACTTTACCAGATATGGGTTAGAGTTTAATATCCTGCAACTTCTGCTGAAAAATGAACAGGAAATATCTGCTCTAGTCTTGCACTTATTCTTAACCTTCAGCAAGCATGCGATCCCTAACTAGATCAACTGTGAGCTTTTGCTTGTTTTGCCCTGTACAGTTACAGACAAACCTGAAAGACTATGATTACCCATCCCAGATATGTTCCATACGCACAAAAAGCTTATTTCTCTCAAATTCAGTAAAATCTTTGAAATTGTTGCATGTTGCATTTATACTTTTGTTCAGTGTGTATATATATATATATATATATATATATATATATATATTTATATATGTGTGTATATATATGTATATGTGTGTGTGTGTGTGTATATATAAGCATCCAGTTCAAGTTCCCCATGATGCTTAATCTAGTGTGATTATTATTTTGTACGTAAATCTGTACTCAGATGACCAGGTTATGATCTTGAGTTTGTGTCTAATCAGCGTCACTCTGTAGTCAGTTACACATGGTCCCAGCGATAATCAAAGCAACGCAGGATCCAAGCACAATTATACATTCCCTCAACGTACAGTGGAGACTGGCAACAACAGCCAGCCAGTTCAGCGCCTGAACAGCGACCAGGACGAGCTGATCGTGCACTCCATTGCACTCCAATGCTCCCTGCTTCCATTTCAGCACTGGACAGCGACTCTCGTCATGCATGCTGTTTATGTGAATTATTTTATTTTATATATTTTTTTACATTTTATTTAACCTTTATTTAACCAGGTAAACCAGTTGAGAACAAGTTCTCATTTACAACTGCGACCTGGCCAAGATAAAGCAAAGCAGTGTGATAAAAAACAACAACACAGAGTTACATATGGGGTAAACAAAACATAAAGTCAAAAATACAACAGAAAATATATATACAGTGTGTGCAAATGTAGCATGTTATGGAGGTAAGGCAATAAATAGGCCATAGTGCAAAATAATTACAATTTAGTATTAACATTGGAATGATAATGTGCAAGAGATTATGTGCAAATAGAGATACTGGGGTGCAAATGAGCAAAATAAATAACAATATGGGGATGAGGTAGTTGGGTGGGCTAATTTCAGATGGGCTGTGTACAGTTGCAGTGATCGGTAAGGTGCTCTGACAACTGATGCTTAAAGTTAGTGAGGGAGATAAGAGTCTCCAGCTTCAGAGATTTTTGCAGTTCGTTCCAGGCATTGGCAGCAGAGAACTGGAAGGAATGGCGCCAAAGGAGGTGTTGGCTTTGGGGATGACCAGTGAGATATACCTGCTGGAGCGCATACTACGGGTGGGTGTTGCTATGGTGACCAATGAGCTAAGATAAGGCGGGGATTTTCCTAGCAGTGATTTATAGATGACCTGGAGCCAGTGGGTTTGGCGACGAATATGTAGTGAGGACCAGCCAACAAGAGCATACAGGTCACAGTGGGGGGTATTATATGGGGCTTTGGTGACAAAACGGATGGCACTGTGATAGACTACATCCAATTTGCTGAGTAGAGTGTTGGAGGCTATTTTGTAAATGACATCGCTGAAGTCAAGGATGGGTAGGATAGTCCGTTTAACAAGGGCATGTTTGGCAGCATGAGTGAAGGAGGCTTTGTTGCGAAATAGGAAGCCGATTCTAGATTTAACTTTGGATTGGAGATGCTTAATGTGAGTCTGGAAGGATAGTTTACAGTCTAACCAGACACCTAGGTATTTGTAGTTGTCCACATACTCTAGGTCAGACCCGCCGAGAGTAGTGATTCTAGTTGGGTGGGCAGATGCTAGCAGCGTTCGATTGAAGAGCATGCATTTAGTTTTACTAGTGTTTAAGAGCAGTTGGAGGCTACGGAAGGAGTGTTGTATGGCATTGAAGCTCGTTTGGAGGTTTGTTAACACAGTGTCCAATGAAGGGCCAGATGTATACAAAATGGTGTCGTCTGCGTAGAGGTGGATCTGAGAGTCACCAGCAGCAAGAGCGACATCATTGATATACACAGAGAAAAGAGTCGGCCCGAGAATTGAACCCTGTGGCACCCCCACAGAGACTGCCATAGATCCAGACAACAGGCCCTCCGATTTGACACATTGAACTCTATCTGAGAAGTAGTTGGTGAACCAGGCGAGGTAGTCATTTTAGAAACCAAGGGTATTTAGTCTGCCAATAAGAATGAGGTGGTTGACAGAGTCGAAAGCCTTGGCCAGGTCGATGAAGACGGCTGCACAGTACTGTCTATTATCGATCGCGGTCATAATATCGTTTAGGACCTTGAGCGTGGCTGAGGTGCACCCATGACCAGCTCGGAAACCGGTTTGCATAGCGGAGAAGGTACGGTGGGATTTGAAATGGTCGGTGATCTGTTTGTTAACTTGGCTTTCAAAAACTTTAGAAAGGCAGGGCAGGATGGATATAGGTCTGTAACAGTTTGGATCTAGAGTGTCACCCCCCTTTGAAGAGGGGGATGACCGCTGCAGCTTTCCAATCTCTGGGGATCTCAGACATTTCGAAAGAGAGGTTGAACAATTTTAGAAAGAAAGGGTCCAGATTGTCTAGCCCAGCTGATTTGTAGGGGTCCAGATTTTGCATCTCTTTCAGAACATCAGCTGTCTGAATTTGTGTGAAGGAGAAGCGGGGGGACATGGGCAAGTTGCAGCGGAGGGTGCAGAGCTGGTGGCCGGGGTAGTGGTAGCCAGGTGGAAAGCATGGCCAGCCGTAGCAAAATGCTTGTTGAAATTCTCGATTATTGTAGATTTATCGGTGGTGATAGTGTTTCCTAGCCTCAGTGCAGTGGGCAGCTGGGAGGAGGTGCTCTTATTCTCCATGGACTTTACATTGTCCCAAAACTTTTTGGAGTTAGTGCTACAGGATGCAAATTTCTGTTTGAAAAAGCTAGCCTTTGCTTTCCTAACTGCTTGTGTATATTGGTTCCTAACTTCCCTGAAAAGTTACATATCGTGGGGGCTATTCGATGCTAATGCAGTACTCCACAGGATGTTTTTGTGCTGGTCAAGGGCAGTCAAGTCTGAGGAGAACCAGGGGCTATATCTGTTCTTAGTTCTGAATTTTTTGAATGGGGCATGCTTATTTAAGATTGAGAGGAAAGCACTTTTAAAGAACAACCAGGCATCCTCTACTGACGGAATGAGATCGATATCCATCCAGGATACCTGGGCCAGGTCAAATAGGAAGGCCTGCTCGATAAAGTGTTTTAGGGAGCGTTTGACAGTGATGAGGGGTGGTCATTTGACCGCGGACCCGTTACAGACGCAGAAAATAAGGCAGTGATCGCTGAGATCCTTGTTAAAGACAGCGGAGGTGTATTTAGAGGGTAAGTTAATCAGGATGATATCTATGAGGGTGCCCATGTTTACGGATTTAGGGTTGTACCTGGTAGGTTCCTTGATAATTTGTGTGAGATTGAGGGCATCTAGTTTGGATTGTAGGATGGCCGGGGTGTTAAGCATATCCCAATTTAGGTCACCAAGCAGTACGAACTCTGGGGGCTGAGGGGGATCTGTAGCAAGCGGCAACAGTGAGAGACTTATTTCTGGAAAGGTGGATTTTTAGAAGTAGGAGCTCAAACTGTTTGGGCACAGACCTGGATAGTATGATAGAGCTCTGCAGGCTATCTCTACAGTAGATTGCAACTCCACCCCCTTTGGCAGTTCTATCTAGACGGAAAATGTTGTAGTTGGTGATGGACATTTCTGAATTTTTGGTGGCCTTCCTAAGCCAGGATTCAGACACTGCTAGAACATCAGGGTTGGCGGAGTGTGCTAACGCAGTGAATAACTCAAACTTAGGAAGGAGGCTTCTGATGTTAACATGCAAAAAGCCAAGGTTTTTTCGGTTACAGAAGTCAACAAATGATAGCGCCTGGGGAGTAGGAGAGATACTGGGGGCTGCAGGGCCTGGGTTAACCTCTACATCACCAGAGGAACAGAGGAGGACTAGAATAAGGATACGGCTAAAGGCTTTAAGAACTGGTCTTCTAGTGCGTTGGGTACAGAGAATAAAAGGGGCAGATTTCCGGGCGTTGTAGAATAGATTCAGGGCATTATGTACAGACAAGGATATGGAAGGATATGAGTACAGTGGTGTTAAACCTAAGCGTTGGGTAGCAATGAAAGAGATAGCATCACTGGAGGCACCGATTGAGCCGGTCTGTGTGTATTGGGGTGGAACAAAGGAGCTATTTGAGGCAGTTTGAGAGGGACTTGGGGCTCTACAGTGAAATTGTATAATAAGAACTAACTGGAACAGCAATAGGCAAGGCATATTGACATGGGAGAGAGGCATAAAGCAATCACAGGTGTTATTCGAGGGAGCTATGACAACAACTGGTAATGGCGATGAAAGTTTGGGCTGAGGCTAAACAGATAAAACAGGACGGGTACCGTGTAAAGAAACAGTCCAGCAGGCATCAGCTGTGCAGCTGAGTGATCATAAGGTCCAGTGAACAGCAATGTGAGTCCGAGAGCAGTTCGAATTGGTGCTACAGCACAGGCGATCAGGAAGCACGGCTGTTGAATTGCGTGTGCTAGCGGGCCGGGGCTAGCAGATGGATCTTCGTGGTCGTCGCAACGGGAAGCCTGTTGAAACCACAGACGATTACGTCGGCAGACCAGTCGTGATGGATCGGCGGGGCTCCGTGTCGACACTAGGAGGTCCCGTCCGGTTGACAGAGAGGTAGATAGCCGGGAGATGGGCCTGACTCGAGGCTAGCTCAAGGCTGATTAGCCAACCACAACATCCATTCGGTTGCAGCTAGCTAGTTGCGATGATCCGGTGTTAAAGGTCCAGTGATTCAGTGATTCCGGCAGAAAATCTGATATGTTCTGGGTCGATAACGTGCTGTGCAGACTGGCCGATATTAGTCCAGGCTAGAGCTGGCTGGTAGGTAGTGCAGGCCACGGACAATGGTGAAAAAAACTGCTAACAGTGGCTAATAGCAAGTAGCTAGTTAGCTGGCTACTCCCGTGCGGTAGACAGAGAGGTAGATAGCCTGGATATGGGCCTGGCTCGAGGCTAGCTCAAGGCTAACTGGTGCTTGCTTCGGGGGCAGTGGTGATTAGCCAACAGCAACATCCATTCGGTTGTGGCTAGCTGATTGCGATCCGGTGTTAAGGTCCAGTGATTCAGTTATTCCAGCAGAAAATCAGATGTTCTGGGTGAAAACCGCTAACGGTGGCTAATAGCAAGTAGCTAGTTAGCTGGCTAGCTAGTTTCAACTGGAGATTCTAGATAAAAGTTAAGTAAATAATAGAACCCGTTCCACATTGAGTGAGGCGGGTTGCAGGAAAGTATATTTAGTAGAAGGATGAAAAGTGTGATAGGGGAAATATATACAACAAAAGTCAAAAAAAGAAAAAACGGGCTATTTGCACCACAGTGAAACTTGCCAAAACAGAGGGATGGCAAATACACTATGCAAACTTGTTTCTCTCTTTGGGTTAATTTTGTATTCCCAAAACAAAAGTGGCATACAAACACTGATAATGCAAAGGTTCAGATAATATTTGATGTAACTATCCATCAAACAAATAGTCTAACAGCACAAATCAAACAATCGCTATGCCTCTCAAGCCTGACTCTTTTGAGTTGTTTATCACTCTCATTGCATGAGAGTACAACCAACAGCACGGGCCAACTGTAGGGGTCTGCATTAAAGGCGCGAGGTAAAGTGCACATTATCCATAATTAGTTCAGCGATGAGGAGCCACGAGAGACACGTCCGATAACAATGGCAGCCATGACCGGGCATCTTGATCCATTAAGGGTCATTGTGCGCAAACCCTATTTATGCATGAAACACTTCAGAGACTAAATGCGCCGCAACCAGCCAGCCAATGTGACACGCTCAAATTAACTTTATTCCCCAACCAACCCAAGTTCAGATTTGCTTTTTTCATCGCAAATAAATAACTTGAGGACTGGGACATACTATTACCTGGTTTATATCCTCTGTGGTATCTAATCTATTGCATTTTCTCTCTCGTGCATTAAGCTACAATAAAAACAATCTCAAATGGCACAATCAAACCCATTGAAAACGGTGAAAGTACAGGTAGCATTTCATTAGGCCTACATGTAGGCTAGTTTGCTAATTGCTATAGCCTATCGTGAAAGAGCGTGTCAATTGTCAGCATTAGATAATGTCCCTTTCTCGCTGTCAAAATGTTTGCTACATGCTACTTTCAACATATACACAGCCTGCAGAGACGTGTACTGTATGCTGAGGGACAGCCGAGGAAAATATATATTTATGCGGGGGGCACTCTCTCACCAGAAGAGGGCATTCCGATTCTGCCTGAAAAAGTTGCGGTGATACACGCAGACGTGTTAACTACTCAAACGCTTGCACTTATGTTCTATTTGGATTGAGCGACGAGGAGAGAGAATAGAGGTGAAAGGGGAATGTTGATCCTGCATGATTTTGGTTTGATTACCGAGTTAAACTACCGTTGGCAGACCCTTCGAATTTTCCTCTGATCTGGGTAAGCTTCTTTAGGGAATGTGAATTCCCTGTCAGTCATTGAAAGATTTCTGGGTCGTTTTTCACTGGGGAGATCTGCAGGTGTTCACAAAGCCTCTTGGGAAAATCGTTGTTTGCGCTTCATGCCATAATGTATGGCTAGGGAGTGATGAGACAGTATCGACTTGAATCTTTCAACTATCACGCTTATTTTTGGATTGTCATTTATGACTTGGATGTGGCATTATTTGCTCTCTGTGGCGCTGTTGATATTGGACATAACAATTTTACGCGGGAATTATGTGCACAGATATGATAGAAAACTAGATCGGGATTTTCGTCTGTCGTTGGGAATAGTGAGATATGTTCCATGGTGAAACTACGGGATTGACACACGGATACCCCTCTGACTCTCTTAAATTCCCGGGGCAGCGACAGGCAGGTGCGCGTTGGAATCGGCGGCTGCGCGCAGCGACTGGGGTCGTGGATTAGAACCATACCGTCTGAGGGGAGCGCGTGTCATGCGGACTCGGGTGTCGCACGCTGGAAGGCTTTAAAACCTGTGGTCAGGAGCTGACAGGCAAGCGGATATGGGTAAGTAGGCTATATGTGCCTGTAAATGTATCATATCTGCTTCATGTAGTGGAAACGAGAGTAAACTAAACTGCGTCTTTTCACTAAAATTCACTCACACCATGCCAGTAGCGCGTAAAGATCTGGGATGTTCAGATACAAAATGTCTTATAGCAACTACGAGATTTCTCAAAGCATCGTTCATTTTTAAGTCTTATAAAACAAATTCAGCACACTCTTATCGTTTTGAATGGCCGTGACGTGCCCAATACAGTCAACGGTCACATAGATGCAATATTGTTAGTTTTTCCCATATCCTTGCGGTATTACATGCGATTCATGTCTTTGTGAGATTAACAATTGGGCACATAACAAATACGCCAATATGCCGTTCTAGCTTTGCCAGTGATTGCATCTGAAATAACTGTTCCGTTTACAAAAAGCTCTATAGTCGAATGCATCCGTTCATTAGCTAATGTCTGGAGCCTCCTATTTCCTCTTTACTGGTTTAAGAAGCAGACTGAATCCGGATCATTGACTGGGACTGGAATGCTAATCATGGTTTATGTTGGATGCAAGTCAACTTCACAAAGCGTGGTCCTGCATAATTATCGACAGCCCGTTCATGGTTGTGTTTTCCTTAATTTTGTGATCTAAACGTGTCAGTGGTAGCCTATGTCCAACATTAACCGAGAACAGATCATTTGAGTTTCATAAGTATATTTGTATTTATTGTGGATACCCATTAGCTACTCTTCCTGGGGTCCTGCAAAATTAAGGCAGTTATTTACAATTAAAAACATTATATTACATTTCAAAACAGATTTCACAACACTTTAAGTGTGTGCACTCAGGCCGCTACTCTACCATACTACAATGCAAAATCCATGTACGTGTGTATATAGTGCGTATGTTATCAATCGTGTGTGTATGCGTGTGTCTGTCTGTGTGTGTCTCTTCATAGTCCCCGCTGTTCCATAAGGTGTATTTTTATTATCTGTAGGTCGATACATTAAGCTACATCCATATTAATTACGCAGATCAACTTTGCTGATGAGATCAATTCTTATTTTGCTTTGCTATATCAAACATATAGGCTAGTCGTGTGTGCACCTTCTCCTTGTTGAGCGGTGAAGACAGTCAGTTGTGCCGTCTCTTGCTCTTTGGTCCTTGAGAGACGATTGGGAAGCATTTTTGTTAATTGACCTGGCATCTACAAGAGGCTTAATGAATGCAATTTGGAGCGCGAACAGGCTGCAAATCGTGCATCAAATTGTGTGAGCATGTTCGCTCAAGTGTGTGCGTGTTCGGTGCGTGTGTCTGTGCATGTGCGTGCGTTCGTGGTTGCTTGCGTTTCTGAGGATTTAAATCATCAGTATGTTTGTGATGACAGTTCATTTAGGCCTACGTGTTTTTCTCTCTGCTTCTGCTACCTCCGTTATTGTCGCCCGAGGTATAGCCTAATCTCCACAGCCTTTATTTAATTTACACAGATGGCCGAGTGCACTGGCTATGCAGTGCCATTAATTGTAAGGTGGCACGAAGTATCGACCTACAGTAGGCTACTGCACTGCATCGATACATTGTTTACCTAAAGGCACATTGGAAACAAAATGGATGGGCTCAGTTTTACATTGTACAATTGCTCTGAAATAACAATAATACATATTCTAAATGCTCACGTATGAACAAGGATAAATATGACTTTATTTAATAGTTCGTTTTGAACGAGCCTGTACACTCTTAGAAAAAAATGTTCTGGATATAACCAAAAAGGGTTCTATTGCTTGCTTCATATATGGCACCCCTAAAGGTTCTATATAGGACCCTTTTGTAGGGTTCTTTGATCAGAACCCCAGGGGTCCTTCACTGAACCAAAATTGTCTCCATATAGAACCCCTGGGTTCCATATAGGGTTCTATATGGAACCAAATTCGGTTCTATGTAGAACATTTAGGGGTGCCATATATGAAGCGAGCATAAAACCCTTTTTGGTTATATCTATAATTTTTTTTCTAAGAGTTTAGGCTATATAGATATAGCATGAGCACTTGGAATTGCTAATGACAATGCAGGATGGATTGCATTGGTTGTGCTTTTTCTGTCTTCCTTAGGCAACAGGCAAAATACTTGTATACTTGTATTCTAATGCATCACTTCCTGTTTGTTGTTTTTTTCTTGTTTTTTTTATGAATAAGCTTTTCAATCCAACCTGGTCTCAGAGCGTTTCGTATTATTCTGTATGTAAATCCGACACACTCCATTTAGTGTGATATGTTACATTTTGTATGGTATGTATTCATTTGTGGATGTCCATCATCCATTTCATATGATATGTAACGAATTACAATTCGTATTATATGTTCCGAATTTGCAAAACACATTTATGCAATATGCAAAATCTAAGATATTTTACGAATTCTAGCTAGGTGGCTAATGTTTGCTAGCTGGCTAACATTAGCTAGACTAGGGGTTAGGGTTAGGGGTTAGGGTTAAGTTTAGGAGTTAGGTTAAAGGGTTAAGGTGTTAGGGTTAGGGGAAGGAGTAGCTAAAATGGTTAAGGTTAGGGGAAGGGTTAGCTAAAAGGGTTAAGGATAGGGTTAAGGGAAGGGTTAGCTAACATGCTTAGTAGTTGCAAAGTAGCTAAGAAGCAGTAAGTAGTTGAAAAGTTGCTAATTAGCAAAAATGCTAAAGCTCTCCGTGATGAGATTTGAACTCGCAACCTTTAGGTTGCTAGATATTCATGTTATTCTGTACGTAAATCTGAGACACTCCATTTAGTATGGTATGTAATGTTTCGGATGGTATGTATTAAAATGTGGATGTCCATCACCCATTTCATATGAAATGTTACGAATTACAATCCGTATTATATGTTACGAATTTGCAAAACGTACAATATGTTTCGAATTTGCGAAACGTACTATATATTACAATTTTTCTAAACTTATTAGAATTTATAAATTCTTGCTAGGTGGCTAACGTTAGCTAGCTAGGGGTTAGGGTTAGGGGTTAGGGTTAAGGTTAGGGCTAAGTTTGGAGTTAGGTTAAAGGGTTAAGGTTTTAGGGTTAGGGTTTGAGGAAGGGTTAGCTAAAAGGGCGAAGGTTAGGGTTAGGGGAAGGGTTAGCTAACATGCTAAGTAGTTACAAAGTAGCTCAAATGTAGTAAGTAGTTGAAAAGTTGCTAATTAGCAAACATGCTAAAGTTGTCCGTGATGAGATTCAAACTCGCAACCATTGGGTTGCTAGACGTTCGCATTATATGCCTACCAATCCACCCTGACCAACCACCCTACTTTCGTTTTTGCCTTAATTAACCATCTGTCTTATGTAACCGTACCAAATGTAACATATCATACTAATTGGAGTGTTCCGGATTTACATTTACTATGTTACTTCTAGTCTATGAGACCAGGCTGTTTCATCATATCCCCCATTTGCACAACATACTTGCCAGCTTGTGATACAATATTTCAACAACTAGCAGATGCATATGTATGGTCTAAAGTTAATGGGGTGGAGAGCACATTCTCACGTTAAGTAATTTTTAAATAAATGCCAACTTTTGCGTGAAAACTGGCGCACGCACATTTTGGGGTATATGTTGTACAGTGTGGGAAAAAAGTATTTGATCCCCTGCTGATTTTGTAAGTTTGTCCACTGACAAAAAAATGATCAGTCTATAATTTTAATGATTGGTTTATTTGAACAGTGAGAGACAGAATAACAACAAAAAAATCCAGAAAACGCATGTCAAAAATGTTATAAATTGATTTGCATTTTAATGAGGGAAATAAGTATTTGACCCCCTCTCAATCAGAAAGATTTCTGGCTCGCAGGTGTCTTTTATACAGGTAACGAGCTGAGATTAGGAGCACACTCTTAAAGGGAGTGCTCCTAATCTCAGTTTGTTACCTGTATAAAAGACACCTGTCCACAGAAGCAATCAATCAATCAGATTCCAAACTCTTCACCATGGCCAAGACCAAAGAGCTCTCCAAGGATGTCAGGGACAAGATTGTAGACCTACATAAGGCTGGAATGGGCTACAAGACCATTGCCAAGCAGCTTGGTAAGAAGGTGACAACAGTTGGTGCGATTATTCGCAAATGGAAGAAACACAAAAGGACTGTCAATCTCCCTCGGCCTGGGGCTCCATGCAAGATCTCACCACGTGGAGTTGCAATGATCATGAGAATGGTGAGGAATCAGCCCAAAACTACACGGGAGGATCTTGTCAATGATTTCAAGGCAGCTGGGACCATAGTCACCAAGAAAACAATTGGTAACACATATACAGGCCCGTCTGATGTTTACCAATGAACATCTGAATGATTCAGAGGAGAACTGAGTGAAAGTGTTGTGGTCAGATTAGACCAAAATTGAGCTCTTTGGCATCAACTCAACTCGCTGTGTTTGGAGGAGGAGGAATGCTGCCTATGACCCCAAGAACACCATCCCCACCGTCAAACATGGAGGTGGAAACTATCTCAACAATTTCTTCAACTATCTCAACTAGCCGGTGCCCCCGCACATTGACTCTGCACCGGTACCCCCCTGTATATATAGCCTCACTACTGTTATTTTATTTTACTTCTGCTCTTTTTTTCTCAACACTTTTTTTGTTGTTGTTTTATTTTTACTTTTTTTGTTAAAAATAAATGCACTGTTGGTTAAGGGCTGTAAGTAAGCATTTCACTGTAATGTCTGCACCTGTTGTATTCGGCGCATGTGACCAATACAATTTGATTTGATTTGATTTGAAACATTATGCTTTGGGGGTGTTTTTCTGCTAAGGGGACAGGACAACTTCACCGCATCAAAGGGACGATGGACGGGGCCATGTACCGTCAAATCTTGGGTGAGAACCTCCTTCCCTCAGCCAAGGCATTGAAAATGGGTCGTGGATGGGTATTCCAGCAATGACAATGACTCAAAACACACGGCTAAGGCAACAAAGGAGTGGCTCAAGAAGAAGCACATTAAGGTCCTGGAGTGGCCTAGCCAGTCTCCAGACCTTAATCCCATAGAAAATCTGTGGAGGGAGCTGAAGGTTCGAGTTGCCAAACGTCAGCCTCGAAACCTTAATGACTTGGAGAAGATCTGCAAAGAGGAGTGGGACAAAATCCGTCCTGAGATGTGTGCAAACCTGGTGGCCAACTACAAGATATGTCTGACCTCTGTGATTGCCAACAAGGGTTTTGCCACCAAGTACTAAGTCATGTTTTGCAGAGGGGTCAAATACTTATTTCCCTCATTAAAATGCAAATCAATTGATAACATTTTTGACATGCGTTTTTCTGGATTTCTTTGTTGTTATTCTGTCTCTCACTGTTCAAATAAACCTACCATTAAAATTATAGACTGATCATGTCTTTGTCAGTGGGTAAACGTACAAAATCAGCAGGGGATCAAATACTTAATTCCCTCACTGTATGTACTCTCGGTTGAGGCCTCATTTATAAAAGGTGTGTGGGCACATAAAAGACTCTAATACTTGCGTTAGACAGTTTTACCACAAAGGTTTTGAATTTGACGGGAAAGTGTGCATATCTCCACGCAAATCTCAAACCATGCGTGTGCACAACTTCTAGAAGGTTGATCAACTGTATTGCAAGAAATGGACTTATTGTTCGTTTGGGGAAATGGGAGGTGTTTGATGCACAGGAATTATAATAATGGTAGGCTAATAAAAGCATTAAATATAGACCTGATTATAAAACAGATGCATTTGCCGTTGGTAAAGAGATTGCGTAGCAGCTTGTCGTCTAATATGTTTATTTAACTTTTATTATAGGCCTAAATCATAATCATATTGCAGGACATATATTCTCATATTCTCTCCTTTTCTGACATAACTGGTTAAAATTATTCCCGCTACAAAAGTAGCAGGCTACCATTTATCAATCGCTCATTCAATAGCCAAGCATGCTCGAAAGTACAGTACACTGAACAAGAATATAAATGCAACATGACACAATTTCAAAGATTTTACTGAGTTACAGTTCATATAAGGAAATCAGTCAATTGAAATATATTCATTAGGCCCTAATCTATGGATTTCACATGACTGGGAATACAGATATGCATCTGTTGGTCACAGACACCTTAGAAAATAGATAGGGCCGTGGATCAGAAAACCAGTCAGTATCTGGTGTGACCACCATTTGCCTAATGCAGTGCGACACATCTCCTTCACATAGAGTTGATCAGGCTGTTGATTGTGGCCTGTGGAATGTTGTCCCACTCCTCTTCAATGGCTGTGTGAAGTCACTGGATATTGCTGGGAACTGGAACACGCTGTCATACACGTCGATACAGAGCATCCCAAACATGCTCAAAGGGTGACATGTCTGGTGAGTATGCAGGCCATGGAAAAACTGGAACATTTTCAGCTTCCAGGAATTGTGTACAGATCATTGCAACATGGGCCCATGCATTATCATGCTGAAACATGAGGTGATGGTGGCGGATGAATGGCACGACAATGGGCCTCAGGATCTCGTCACGGTATCTCTGTCCATTCAAATTGCCATAAATAAAATTATTATGCAATTATGTTCATTGTCCATAGCTTATGCCTAACCATACCATAACCCATCTTCCACCGTGGGGCACTCTGTTCACAGCGATGACAGCAAACCGCTCGCCCACACGATGCCATACATGCTGTCTGCCAACTGCCCAGTACTGTTGAAACCGGGATTCATCCGTGAAGAGCACACTTCTCCAGCGTGCCAGTGGCCATCGAAGGTGAGTATTTGCCCACTGAAGTCGTTACGACGCCGAACTGCAGTCAGGTCAAGACCCTGGTGAGGACAACGAGCATGCAGATGAGCTTCTCTGAGACGGTTTCTGACAGTTTGTGCAGAAAGTATTCGGTTGTGCAAACCCACATTTTCATCCGCTGTACCTGTGGCTGGTCTCAGACGATCCCCCAGGAGGTCCTGGGCTGGTTACACGTGGTCTGTGTTTGTAAGGCCAGTTGGACGTACTGCCACATTCTCTAAAACGACGTTGGAGGCGGCTTATGGTAGAGAAATTAACATTAAATTATCTAGCAACAGCTCTGGAGGACATTCCTGCAGTCAGCATGCCAATTGCAAGCTCCCTCAAAACTTGAGACATCTGTGTTCCAAGTATCTTGGCAAAGGAGAAATGCTCACTCTCAGGGATGTTATCAAATTTGTGCACAAAATTTGAGAGAAATAAGCTTTTTGTGCGAATGGAAAATGTCTGGAATCTTTTATTTCAGCTCATGAAACATGGGACCAACACTTTACATGTTGCGTTAATAATTTTGTTCAGTGTAAATAGAACAGTAAATTGACAGTATGTGACTAGAAGTTGGCTACAGTATGGCTGTGCGATAAGATTAGGACCGCGACATCAAAGCCTAGTCTGTTACATTTATTTTGCATAGAAGTGTGGGCTGTAGCATTTACTTTTAATTTGTTGGAAAGAACAATCAATCTTGTAGAATGCACGGCCAGTGTTTGGCAGTCGCTAAGCGGCATGCATTTTCTATTTGTAAAAGTCACTGCAACATCCTGCTCACACCTATACAGAAATGTGATCAAATTTGCCATTGCGCCTTTTTTTAGGGACTATCATGGCCCAGTTCCACATCTCCAAATCATACAGCAAATAAGGGTTTTATATAATATGGCTCTGATTTAATCAATGAAAACATGCATGTACAGTTGAAGTCGGAAGTTTACATTCACTTAGGTTGGAGTCATTAAAACTTGTTTTTCAACCACTCCACAAATTTCTTGTTAACAACTATAGTTTTGGCAAGTCGGTTAGGACATCTACTTTGTGCATGACACAAGTATTTTTTTCCAACAATTGTTTAAAGACAGATTATTTCACTTATAATTCACTGTATCACAATTCCAGTGGGTCAGAAGTTTACATACACTAAGTTGACTGTGCCTTTAAACAGCTTTGAAAATTCCAGAAAATGATGTCATGGCTTTAGAAGCTTCTGATAGGCTAATTGACATAATTTGAGTCAATTGGAGGTGTACCTGTGGATGTATTTCAAGGCTTACCTTCAAACTCAGTGCCTCTTTGCTTGACATCACGGGAAAATCAGAAGAAATCAGCGAAGACCTCAGAATAACATTGTAGACCTCCACAAGTCTGGTTCATCCTTGGGAGCAATTTCTAAAAGCCTGAAGGTACCACGTTCATCTGTAGAAACAATAGTATGCAAGTATAAACACCATGGGACCACGCAGCCATCATACCACTCTGGAAGGAGACGCTTTCTGTCTCCTAGAGATGAACGTACTTTGGTGCGAAAAGTGCAAATCAATCCCAGAAAAACAGCAAAGGACCTTGTGAAGATGCTGGAGGTAACAGGTACAAAAGTATCTATATCCACAGTAAAACAAGTCCTATATCGACATAACCTGAAAGGCCGCTCAGCAAGGAAGAAGCCACTGCTCCAAAACTGCCATAAAAAAGCCCGACTACTGTTTGCAACTGCACATGGGGACAAAGATCGTACTTTTTGGAGAAATGTCCCCTGGTCTGATTAAACAAAAATAGAACTGTTTGGCCATAATGACCATCGTTATGTTTGGAGGAAAAAGGGGGTCGCTTGCAAGCCAAAGAACACCATCCCAACCGTGAAGCACGGGGGTGGCAGCATCATGCTGTGGGGGTGCTTTGCTGCAGGAGGGACAGGTGCACTTCACAAAATAGATAGCATCATGAGGAAGGAAAATTATGTGGATATATTCAAGCAACATCTCAAGACATCAGTCAGGAAGTTAAAGCTTGGTCGCAAATGGGTCTTCCAAATGGACAATGACCCCAAGCATACTTCCAAAGTTGTGGCAAAATGGCTTAAGGACAACAAAGTCAAGGTATTGGAGTGGCCATCACAAAGCCCTGACCTCAATCCTATAGAACATTTGTGGGCAGAACTGAAAAAGCGTGTACGAGCAAGGAGGCCTACAAACCTGACTCAGTTACACCAGCTCTGTCAGGAGAAATGGGCCAAAATTCACCCTTATTGTGGGAAGCTTGTGGAAGGCTACCCAAAACGTTTCACCCAAGTTAAACAATTTAAAGGCAATGCTACCAAATAAGTGAGTGTATGTAAACTGCTGACCCACTAGGAATGTGATGAAAGATATAGAAGCTGAAATAAATAATTCTCTCTACTATTATTCTGACTTTTCACATTCTTAAAATAAAATCCTAACTGACCTAAGACAGGGAACTTTTACTAGGATTAAATGACAGGAATTGTGAAAAACGTAGTTTAAATGTATTTGGCTAAGGTGTATGTAAACTTCCGACTTCAACTGTATGTTGCGTGTGACAGTTTGATAAATCCCAATAACTTATTGCGCATGCAAATCCTAGAACCTCCACGTACGCCAGAATTTAGTAAGAAATTGACGCATGGATGATATATGAGGCCCCTGGAGAGGGCAGCAGGGCAGGGGGTGGCTCTGAGAAAAGGATGTGACAGAGTCATCTATAGTGTTGTGAGTGCTGGAGGTTGATTGGTTTTTCTCAGTCACTCCACCCTGACAGAACTATTCCCGCCAGGGGAAATCAGAAAACAGACATAAGGCAGAAACAACTCTATACTAACACACGTCTCTGTATGCGTGAACGCGCGTGCATGTGTGTGTGCGCGCAAGCCAGCGTGAGTGCACGCACGTTTGGATACTTGTGTATTGAGGAGAATACACCACATACTCTCTCTTCATCCAGTTGCCCTTGTTTGTACTGTAGGCCGCCTACTTCAGTAACTGCAAATAGCCAATGTATCTGCTGTGTATTTCTGTGATTACACAAAGACATCTGCGTATCTTCAGAGCATTGAGGCAATACACACACAGGACAGGAAGCACTGGTTCCCAAGGACCATGGAAATGGGACTGCTTTGGCTGGCTAGCATTCATCTCAATGATAATTGGAGACTAATAAGATGGCTTAGGCTTGTCTGAGGGGTCGTCCTTCCCTAAGCGTTAGGCTCTTGTCCAGACACAATGTGGGCATGGCAGGGCCTGATAGCAGTTTTGTTAATGGCAAAAAACACAACAATGAGCCACTTGTGTGTTCAAAGATCATAGCGTAGGGCACATTTGCCAAGCTATGATTTATTTATCTGGACAGTAGGTCAGCTGTGTGCTCTTCCTCTCATTCTTTGTTAAAGTTTGAAAACAAAAGGATCCATATCCCTACCGTAGTAATAGTAGTAGTAGTATTGGTAGTAGTAGTAGTAGTATTGGTAGTAGTAGTAGTATTGGTAGTAGTAGTATTGGTAGTACTGGCAGTAGTAGTAGTAGTATTGGTAGTATTGGTAGTAGTAGTATTGGTAGTATTGGTAGTAGTAGTAGTGGTAGCAGTAGCAGAAGCAAAGAGATTCTGTTATTATAAGAGGATAAGTAGTAAATGCTTATACAGTTAGTCCTAGCATGGTAATCACAATAAAAAGCAAAGGTGTACCAAGGATATGGGGAACAAACCAATGATTGGAACATTGATGATTATGGCTATGCAGTTCAAGGGACAAAATAAGTCTAACAACTGAAGTGGTAATGGGAAAGTGTTAGGAATGAATAGGTGATATATAGTTAATCGGCCGATATGGTAATGGTAAGGGAAGTATGGTAGAGAGGTGGTAATAGATACAGACAGCTCATGAGTGACACCTCTGAAGGCGACCTCTGTTCCTCTCTGAATAAGATAAGAGGATATGAGGAGAGGAAGATGGCTTAGTGAAGCATTAGTGCACAGAGCGCTCATTAAACCACACATTGTGTCAGTCAGGGAATAAAGGTGCCTAGTGAAGAAGGCTCAAAAAAGTTTGTATCTCATAAGCTCTGTTAATAAAGCTGCACATCTCTTAGGAGGATGTGTAAATGTACATTAAATCTGATGAACATACAATTAGTTGCCCACAATGTATCACACGGAAGACATGGAAAAACATGCAATGACATTTCCTTTACAGTAAATAAACAATGTTGTTTTCTATAATGTTGACGTGACTAATTAGAGTAAAAAATAAAAACGTTGTTTTTGAAACACAGGAATATTAATGTTTTCTTGTTCTGTTGTACTGATATTGTAACAAACTTGACATGAGTAAAAAAAGGCTGCAGATAGATAAATCACTTGTTTAGCTTTTGATCAGCACTTTCATGTTAGTAATTTATCTACTAAACTTGAGGATAACAGGCTTTTGACACGACAAAAGAAAACTAAATAATTGATGATGGACCTGGTTCAATCAAAAGCTCTCATACATTATCTTTAGAATCCCAAGGTTCTCCACACACACACACACACACACACACACACACACACACACACACACACACACACACACACACACACACAGACATTTACATACAGTGCATTCAGAAAGTATTCAGACCCCTTCCCTTTTTTCACATTTTGTTACGTTACAGCCTTATTCAAAAATGGATACAAAAAATAAAAATAAAAATCTGTGCACAATACCCCATAATGACCAATTTTTCAGAATTTGTTTCAAATGTATACAAAAAATTATAAACAGAAATACCTTATTTACATAAGTATTCAGACCCTTTGCTATGAGAATTGAAATTGAGCTCAGGTGCATCCTGTCTATATAAGGTCCCACAGTTGATAGCTCATGTCAGACCAAAAACCAAGCCATGAGGTCGAAGGAATTGTCCGTAGAGCTCCGAGACAGGATTGTGTCGAGGGACAGATCTGGGGAAGGGTACCAAAACATTTCTGCAGCATTGAAGATCCCCAAGAACATAGTGGCCTCCATCATTCTTAAATGGAAGAAGTTTGGAACAACCAAGACTGTTCCTAGAGCTGGCCCGCCCGGCCAAACTGAGCAATCTGGGGAGAAGGGCCTTGGTCAGGGAGGTGACCAAGAACCTGACGGTCACTCTGAAAGAGCTCCTGAGTTCCTCTGTGGAGATGGGAAAACCTTCCAGAAGGACTACCATCTCTGAAGCACTCCACCAATCAGGCCTTTATGGTAGGGTGACTAGACGGAAGCCATTCCTCAGTAAAAGGCAAATGACAGCCCGCTTGGAGTTTGCCAAAAGGCACCCAAAGGACTCTCAGACCATGAGAAACAAGATTCTCTTGTCTGATGAAACCAGGATTGAACTCTTTGACCTGAATGCCAAGCGTCACGTCTGGAGGAAACCTGGCACCATCCCTATGGTGAAGCATGGTGATGGTAGCATCATGCTGTAGGGATATTTTTCAGCAGCAGGGACTGGGAGACTAGTCAGGATCAAGGGAAAGGTGAATGGAGCAAAGTACAGAGAGATCCTTGATGAAAACCTGCTCAAGAGCGCTCAGGACCTCAGACTGGGGCAAAGGTTCACTTTCCAACAGGACAACGACCCTAAGCACACAGCCAAGACAACGCAGGACTGGCTTCGGAACAAGTCTCTGAATGTCCTTGAGTGGCCCAGCCAGAGTCCGTACTTGAACCCGATCGAGCATCTCTGGAGAGACCTGAAAATAGCTGTGCAGCGACGCTCCCCATCCAACCTGACAGAGCTTGAGAGGATCTGCAGAGAAGAATAGGAGAAACTCCCCAAATACAGGTGTGCCAAGCTTGTAGCGTCATACCCAAGAAGACTCAAGGCTGTAATCGCTGCCAAAGGTGCTTCAACAAATCTGTTTTTGCTTTGTTATTATGGGGTATTGTGTGTAGATTGATGAGGGAAAAAAATAATTTAATCAATTTTTGAATAAGGCTGTAACATAACACAATGTGGAAAAAGTCAAGGGGTCATAATACATTCCTAATGCACTGTAAGTATTCAGACCCTTTACTCAGTACTTTGTTGAAGCACCTTTGGCAGCGATTACAGCATCACGTCTTCTTGTGTGTGACGCTACAAGCTTGGCACACCTGTATTTGGGGAGTTTCTCCCATTTTACTCTGCAGATCCTCTCAGGCTCTGTCAAGTTGGATGGGGAGCGTCGCTGCAGGTCTCTCCAGAGATGTTCGATCAGGTTCAAGTCCGGGCTCTGGCTGTGCCACTCAAGGACATTCAGAGACCCGTCCGGAAGCCACTCCTGCATTGTCTTTGCTGTGTGCTTAGGGTTGTTGTCCTGTTGGAAGGTGAACCTTAGACCCCGTCTGAGCGCTCTGGAGCAGGTTTTCATCAAGGAAGAAGGATGCTTGCTCTTTGGAGTTTTAGGCTGGGTATCTGTATACTGTTCATTAATAATATATGCCTATTGATTCTTGAAGAATATACATTATTTGTGCCTCATAAGCTTAGTTCTCAACAGAACCCAAAATATAAGCTTGTTTTACTCTAGTGTTTGTAAAATAATGTACATGTAAACAAACACTGTAGGCTCAAAACATGGTTAAAACTATACATTTGATATCATGGATGAATTTGAGAGTGGTTTCATTTCTCCAGGCCCATCCCTCAGCTTTTTACAAAAAGAGGGGTGACTGCTTTGTTATTGTTTCAACTAAGAATTTTAGCTTTAAGCCTCAAGTACCATCAAATGCATTTAATTATATGTCACTGATACTCTGGGTTCATCATTTGTTCAGTTTTGCAACACATCTGAAACTTTAGAATGCAGACACCATCACTGTCACATTTTCCTTCATAGAGGAAAATCTATGATGATTGGACTGTTACACTAACCACGTTTCCATCCACAGTTTTTATGTGAGTAAAGTCATACCGTATTTAAAAAACAAATCACGACAGCTGTAATGAAACTTTCAGTACAATTGTATAAATGCTGACAGATAATTTGTTCTTTCGACATGGTGGGATGTTTTTGTGTCGGTAAAGACAATTATGCAAGAAATGGCGGTGGAAATGCCTTTATGTGAAAATATCGATATAATAACCATCATATCGAAGTAAACTTGTAGTCACGTGATGATATGGTGTGTGGTCCTCCTACTAGGACTCGGGAAACCATGCAGTTTATTAGGCTACAGATTAAATATGTTACGATGAACTTCACAGGGTGATGAATGAGCAAGATGATGAGCTTGATGCTCCTTTCCAATAAATATCAAGGGTCTTATTCTGTGGACAGGATTATCGATGCTTGACTTCCGTTTGACAAATTATTATCCATAATAATCTCATCATGTAGACTAGCCTACCCAGACAGCCTACCCGGACTGTATCTGCGAGCTGTTGGCTAGAGTGCACGTGCCAAGACCAGAGTAGGCACATTTGCTATTTAACACAACAGTTTTTGGGACAAAACTATCGGTAGAGTTGAAAATGCGATGGAAATACTTTGAACTTTAGATTTTAATTAGGTACATGAAAACTTAAGCGAAAAAGTACATTTTGTGTGCACTACATCAGCACGCACAGATGTTTCTCCGCAACAAGTCTGTTTGGTGGAAACACCACAGGTGGGAAAATACGCATATTTTCTTTATGCAGAATTTATTTTATATTCGCATGAAAATCTGTCGCCAACCTACCTTATGACATACATGTGATAACCAATTAAACACAACCATGGGCTATATTAAACGACAACAGTCATCCTACAGTGGGGAAAAAAAGTATTTAGTCAGCCACCAATTGTGCAAGTTCTCCCACTTAAAAAATGAGAGAGGCCTGTAATTTTCATCATAGGTACACGTCAACTATGACAGACAAAATGAGGAAAAAAAATCCAGAAAATCACATTGTAGGATTTTTAATGAATTTATTTGCAAAATATGGTGGAAAATAAGTATTTGGTCAATAACAAAAGTTTCTCAATAATTTGTTATATACCCTTTGTTGGCAATGACACAGGTCAAATGTTTTCTGTAAGTCTTCACAAGGTTTTCACACACTGTTGCTGGTATTTTGGCCCATTCCTCCATGCAGATCTCCTCTAGAGCAGTGATGTTTTGGGGCTGTCGCTGGGCAACACAGACTTTCAACTCCCTCCAAAGATTTTCTATGGGGTTGAGATCTGGAGACTGGCTAGGCCATTCCAGGACCTTGAAATGCTTCTTACGAAGCCACTCCTTCGTTGCCCGGGCGGTGTGTTTGGGATCATTGTCATACTGAAAGACCCAGCCACGTTTCATCTTCAATGCCCTTGCTGATGGAAGGAGGTTTTCACTCAAAATCTCACGATACATGGCCCCATTCATTCTTTCCTTTACACGGATCAGTCGTCCTGGTCCCTTTGCAGAAAAACAGCCCCAAAGCATGATGTTTCCACCCCCATGCTTCACAGTAGGTATGGTGTTCTTTGGATGCAACTCAGCATTCTTTGTCCTCCAAACACGACGAGTTGAGTTTTTACCAAAAAGTTCTATTTTGGTTTCATCTGACCATATGACATTCTCCCAATCCTTTTCTGGATCATCCAAATGCACTCTAGCACGGGCCTGGACATGTACTGGCTTAAGCAGGGGGACACGTCTGGCACTGCAGGATTTAAGTACCTGGCGGCGTAGTGTGTTACTGATGGTAGGCTTTGTTACTTTGGTCCCAGCTCTCTGCAGGTCATTCACTAGGTCCCCCCGTGTGGTTCTGGGATTTTTGCTCACCGGTCTTGTGATCATTTTGACCCCACGGGGTGAGATCTTGCGTGGAGCCCCAGATCGAGGGAGATTATCAGTGGTCTTGTATGCCTTCCATTTCCTAATAATTGCTCCCACAGTTGATTTCTTCAAACCAAGCTGCTTACCTATTGCAGATTCAGTCTTCCCAGCCTGGTGCTTTGTTTCTGGTGTCCTTTGACAGCTCTTTGGTCTTGGCCATAGTGGAGTTTGGAGTGTGACTGTTTGAGGTTGTGGACAGGTGTCTTTTATACTGATAACAAGTTCAAACAGGTGCCATTAATACAGGTAACGAGTGGAGGACAGAGGAGCCTCTTAAAGAAGAAGTTACAGGTCTGTGAGAGCCAGAAATCTTGCTTGTTTGTAGGTGACCAAATACTTATTTTCCACCATAATTTGCAAATAAATTCATAAAAAATCCTACAATGTGATTTTCTGGAAATTTTTTCCTCAATTTGTCTGACATAGTTGACGTGTACCTATGATGAAAATTACAGGCCTCTCTCATCTTTTTAAGTGGGAGAACTTGCACAATTGGTGGCTGACTAAATACTTTTTTCCCCCACTGTATACTTTTGATTAAAGGATGTCAACCAGGTATTACAGGGGTTTAGCCCAGAGAAAAGAGCACACATAACCAGTGGATGCACTCCTCAAGAGGAAATCAATGCATCTTAATGACAGATCGTTAGTGACTCTGTAAGAGGAGCACTTTTAATGGAAACAGCTCACTCCCACCTACGGACGAAGACCGATCCCACTGGGCACACACTGGTTGAATCAACGTTGTTTCCATGTCATTTCAATGAAATTACGTTGAACCAACATGGAATAGACATTGAATTGACGTCTAGGCCCAGTGGGATATCACACCAGGCTACAGTATACTGACCGATTCTCATTATCACCATCAGTGGTTCAAGAGTCTGCATCTGCAGTATTTCTTCTACATTCTTTCTAGTCCCATGCAGCAGTAGCATTACATCTAAGGACACAGCACAGCATGATCAGATTTTTATTTTGTCTGTACTTGCATTCAGATGGTTAGTGTTCATGTACAGGTAACTGCCAAAATAAAGGAAACACCAACATGACGTGTCTTAATAGGGCGTTGGGCCACCACAAGTCAAAACAGCTTCAACACACCTTGGCATAGATTCCACAAGTGTCTGGAACTCTATTGGAGTGATGCGACACCATTCTTTCAGGAGAAATTCCATAATTTGGTGTTTTGTTGATCATGGTGGAAAACACTGTCTAAGGGGCGCTACAGAATCTCCCATAAGTGTTCAGTTGGGTTGAGATCTGGTGACTGAGACGGCCATGACATATGGTTTACATCATTTTCATGCTCATCAAACCATTCAGTGACCACTTGTGCCCTGTGGATGGGGGCATTGTCATCCTGTGGGGGCATAGCCATGGTAGCCAAAAAAATGGCTTGCCCAGCATTTTTATACATCAGATAAATTCAAATGTTATTTGTCATGTGCTGAATACAACAGGTATAGACTTTACCGTGTAATGCTTACTTACGAGCCCTTTCCCAACAATGCAGAGTTAAAAAGTATGAAACATTTGCAAAAAATTTAAAAAGGAAATAGTCTTGTTATTGTTATTTTATTGTGTTACTATGTACAAGGAGTACAGGTACTGAGTCAATGTGCAGAGGTACGAGATAGTTGAGGTAATATATACAGTACATGTACTTTAGGTAGGGTTAAAAGTGACTAGTCAATCAGGATAGATAATAAACAGAGTAGCAGCAGCGTATGTGAAAGTGTGTCTATGTGTGAGTGTGTGGGGCGTCAATATGCATGTGTGTGTGTGTGTGTTTTGTGTGTGTGAGAGTATGTAGTGTGTATGTTTGTGTGTGTGTGTGTGTGTGTATGTATAGGTGTGTTGGAGTGTCAGTGTGGTATGTGTGAGTGTGTGGGTAGAGTCCAGTGAGTTTGCATAGAGCCGGTGCAAGAGAGTCAGTGCAAATAAAAAGGGGGTCAATGCAAATAGTCAGGGTGGCCATTTGATTAACTGTTCAGCAGTCTTATGGCTTGGGAGTAGAAGCTGTTCTGGAGCCTTTTGTTCCCAGACTTGGCGCTCCGGTACCACTTGCCGTGTAGTAGCAGAGAGAACAACCTATGACTTGGGTGGCTGGAGTATTTGACACATTATTTGACATGACCTTAAACATGGTGGGATGTTAATGGCTTAATTAACTCAGGAACCACACCTGTGTGGAAGCACCTGCTTTCAGTACACTTTGTATCTCTCTTTTACTCATGTGTTTTCATTATTTTGGCACTTACAGTACATTTATGTGTTCTGCTTGTGCACAGCAGAATTGTTTTATTCCATAGAGTTTCTAGAGAGCTGACTCCTTTATTTGAACTTGGTGGAAGTGAACACCATGATTTACTTAGACCCCTTAACCACTCTGTTATGGTTCAATGTGAAGTGGCTAAATTCTAAATTGATACGCCTACGGATTTGTATACACAACCGCCAGCTCCTGAATGTTAATTTGCTGGGAGCCGGCTTGCTTTTATGACTTCTCTAGTTTTGCCTTAAGCACTGTGGCGGCTTGTGGGAAGAGTCAATTCAGACAGAGACAGGTTGCAGTTAAAACCAAATTAAAACCACAATGTTCTTCACCTGTTGAATACATTATATCTGAACAGTAAGCAGTTAGTGGTAGTCGTGGGTGCTGAGGAATAATTGACCCACATGGTTGATAATAACATGGACCATCATTGCCACCCACATTTAACATGACAGATGGGTTGTTGTTAGATGCTTTCAGTAAAAAAAACTATATTCTCTCTCTCTCTCTCTCTCTCTCTCTCTCTCTCTCTCTCTCTCTCTCTCTCTCTCTCTCTCTCTCTCTCAATCTGTCCCTCTCTGCAGGCTCTGCCATGCGGCGCCGCTGGCTGATGGTACCGCTGCTCATGCAGGTGTGGCTGGCTGCATCTCCGTCCCTCAGCGAGCGCCCATGCCCCAAGAGCTGTCGCTGCGATGGGAAAATCGTCTACTGTGAGTCAAGCGCCTTTCGTGATGTCCCCAAGAACCTCTCAGGGGGCTGCCAAGGCCTGTCCTTACGTTACAATAGTCTGGCCAGTCTCAGAGCCGGACAGTTTGTGGGCCTCAACCAGCTCATCTGGCTCTACTTGGACCACAACTACATTGCCTCTGTGGACATACTCGCTTTCCAAGGCGTTCGGAGGCTCAAGGAGCTGATCCTGAGTTCCAACAAGATCACAATGCTACACAATACCACTTTCCACCCTGTACCCAACCTCCGCAACCTGGACCTGTCTTACAACAAACTGGCGGCCCTGCAGCCAGGCCAGTTCCAGGGCCTCCGCAAGCTCCTCAGCCTGCACATGCGCTCCAACTCCTTGAAGAGCATCCCTGTGCGTCTGTTCCAGGACTGCAGAAACCTGGAGTTCCTGGACCTGGGCTACAACCGCCTGCGCAGCATCACCCGCAACGCCTTTTCAGGCCTGCTGAAGCTGACCGAGCTGCACCTGGAGCACAACCAGTTCTCCAAGATCAACTTCTCCCACTTCCCACGCCTCTACAACCTGCGGGCGCTGTACCTGCAGTGGAACCGCATCCGCTCCATGAGCCAGGGCCTCACCTGGACCTGGACCTCCCTGCAGAAGCTTGACCTGTCTGGCAATGATCTGCAAGAGGTGGATGCTACGGTTTACCAATGCCTGCCCAACCTTCAAACACTCAATCTGGATTCCAACAAGCTGACCAACGTGTCCCAGGAGACCGTGTCGGCCTGGATCTCCCTGACCACCATCAGCCTGGCTGGGAATGTGTGGGACTGTGGCCCTGTGATCTGCCCCCTGGTGGTCTGGCTGAGGAACTTCAAGGGGAACAAGGAGACCACCATGATCTGTGCAGCCCCCAAGGAGGCCCAGGGCGAGAAGGTCATGGATGCCATAGACACCCACGGTGTGTGTCGGGCTACCACCATCACACCCCTCATGGCCAGCACCCCGCCCGCCCCCTCTAACGGCCCAGACCAGACAGAACGCCACCCAGCCTACCCCACGCACCACACCGGATCTGGGAAGAGGGGAGAGGGATCCAGAGGTGGCCCTACATCTCCAGCTGTCACCCCGCCCGTGGTGCCACCACCTGAGCATGAGTTTGAGCCTGTGTCCTTTCACAAGATTGTGGCGGGGAGCGTTGCCTTGTTTTTGTCTGTGGCAATGATCCTGTTGGTGATCTACGTGTCGTGGAAGCGCTATCCCAGCAGTGTCAAGCAGCTGCAGGAGCACTCGGCCGCAGCTCGCAAGCGCCGGAAAAAAGCTAGAGAGACAGAGCACACACTGAGCTCCCCACTGCAGGAGTACTATGTGGACTACAAGCCCACCAATTCGGAGGCCATGGACGTGCTTGTCAACGGGACTGGCTCCTGCACCTGCACCATCTCAGGCTCCAGGGAATGCGAGGTATGACCCACCCCTCCTAAACAAATCTCTTCCACAGCGAGGCTACCTGAGGTAAATGCTTACACTGCTTTTGATAGATATTACATCTGTGGCTTTTATTTTAGTATCTCCCCTCTTGGATTGACTGTATCTCTTTTTTAGAGGTTAGGAATGGTGTGTTGTGTTGGGTAGCAGTTACGTGTCGCTTTGGGATCACTTTGGGATTTCCTTGAGTAGTATTTATTGTGTTCAAAGAAGAGTTTTGGTATTCACTTACACCCTTGTCTCTGTTGAGAGGAAAACATTGTTTGATGTAAAATTGTGTTGAAACTCAAATAAGTACAACCAATTACATTGACGATACTGAATAATATAACTAGCTCAAAGTGTGCTGCTGGCTTTTTGTGATAAGTGAGAGCTTTTTTCCATGAATTCTGAGAGGTAGTTTCAATTGCTTATTTAGGTGCTTCTCCAAAATGGCAAAGGTATTGTTTTGTGTGTGTTTACCTTATCTCGGGTCTGTTTTCAATTAGCCACTTTGTTCAGATTCATCACTGGACACTTGTTCGGGATGCTAATGGTCACTGTCCATTGATGACATCCTATTCCTGATATAGTACTGACTCACAATGGATTTCCATCTTTACCTCTCTTTCTTCATCGTACATTCATAAGTACATGTGTACGTTACGAAGTCTTGCCTACTAAACTCAGCAATAAAAGAAACGTCCTGTCACTGTCAACTGCGTTTATTTTCAGCAAACTCAACATGTGTAAATATTTGTATGAACATAACAAGATTTAACAACTAAGACATAAACTGAACAAGTTCCACAGACATGTGACTAACAGAAATTGAATAATGTGTCCCTGAACAAAGGGGGGGTCAAAATCAAAAGTAACTGTCAGTATCTGGTGTGGCCACCAGCTGCATTAAGTACTGCAGGGCATCTCCTCCTCATGGACTGCACCAGATTTGCCAGTTCTTGCTGTGAGATCTTCCACCAAGGTACAGCATGTCACGTTATGTGATTATCAGCTGTTGTCAAACACACTTGGATCTAGAAAGACGATTCTCTTCCTCAACAGTGTGCAGCGAATTCTAGTAAATGAAAGCTGAAATGAGTATGACATCCTGGCAATTAAAGCATACAACATTTTCTAAATTTCACATACTATAAGATGTTCTATTTTCATAAACCCAAAATGCCTACTATTTAGAACGCAAGTACGGGTTTCGGACACGGCCACACACGGCCACACACGGTCAGACAGCCACACACACACACACACACACACACCCAAACCCCTCCCCACACACAAACACACACGCATCCACACAAACACAGGCATTATAGTGAAAACAAAAAAGGGGCCAACCCAGCTCTGAAACGTCACAAAGCATTTTAACCTTACTATAAAATACTAACCTTATTATAAAATGCATAGCTAGCTGCCCTATAGTATGAGTCACTAAACATGTCCAAGGTATGATGTAGGACTGCAACATTTCCATTTCCAGCAACATGTCCTCTAAACAAAATAGACACACAACACACACCACACTGTGTGGTACATGTACTACTACAAAGATGCAGTGTCTGAAACTCCCATAAGGAGTGCCACTGCTTGGGAATATATATATTTTTTTTATAGGTCCAGTGCTTCTAACTCTTTTTGAACCACCTAATTTTTGACAACATGGCAGTCTCAATAGAGAGAAACTAAGCATACATTTAATTGTAATTTAAAAGTTTCCATGAACTCCTACTGTCTGTTCTGTCCTCTAAATTGCACCATCTAAAAAAGGTTTGTTTATTTTTAGGATTGTATTATATATAAAGTGTTATTTTCCTCAGATAACTTGCAAATGGCCTCGAATCGGATCTGGTTGAACTGGTCTTAGATCAGTGTTTCAAGGCTTATTCTCTGTGTTCAATGTGACCGTTAAGCTCTGATATTGTTAAGTGTCTTTTTGTATTCTGACGCTTGCCTTTGAAGACAGCGTGTTTGTTCATCTGTCTGTCTGTGGATTTTGTGGCTTTGGTGATTTGGCCCACTCATATGCTTTTTTAAATACAGTGTTCCGCAAAATGTTAACCTTACATGGTAGAGAATTGCTCAAATGGGTCTTCAGCAAGTACAAAGGAAAAGGATACACTAATCTTCCACTGCAATTTCAGGTTATTTTCCCCTTTTCCTTTTGGCAACTCTCGTATTTATTCAAGCCTGAAAATGTGACAAGCAAAACAGTGTCTGCTAAAAGGATACAAAACCTTCACATTAAAGTATAATGATACATTTTTCTAATGACACCAGGGTGTTTCCCTGAGGTAAATGTATGTTTATTTCTTATCAGAACCAAGGTCATAAAGTCAGATTGTTAATTGCTTGAAAGCCAATACACCACAAACACTCTGAGGCTTCCCGGGGGCAAAAATTATTCTAGAAGAATGTATAGATGCTGGTGTCTTCGGTCGACAATTAGGCATGCGTGGGACTTCAAACACTCACCGTTAGTGAGAGAACAACTCTCTCATCTTCCTAATCCTGTCTCTTACACACTGCGGTTCTGTGCCGTCGCCTTTCGCAGCGCTGTTTGATCAGTTCTTAATGAGGGTGTTAGATCACCAATATAGCAATCACATTACCTGGAAAGGAAGCAAAGACTGCTCTCTTACTTGGCACTCCTACGGCGTTGCTACCTTACTATCTCTCCTTCTTCCTTTCTCTACTTGTCCCGCTTCCTCATGTTATTATCTCTACATCTTCCATTCTTATTCTTCTCTCCATCTGACCTTTTCTCCTCTTTTCCTTTTGAAATCCGCCTTTCATAGCATTATACTTATTTAATTTAAGCCTCTACAGTTATTTTATAACATGATGGGCCACTATTCTCTAGTAATGTATATCCTGAATTTGTTTATTCCTACGGCGGCATAAATAATTGTAGCGTATAGGTTTATTTGTATTTCAATATCTATAAAATGCTACGTGTGTTTTCAGGTACTTTATGTTAAAGGTTGCTGTGTCAATTAATGTTTGCGTTTAATGCATGTGTTAGAATTTGTGATGCAGTTACGTAGCTGGATGCTTGCGCTAGTAGTGCAGACCTTTTTCTCCTCTGGACAAAAATAACCTTGTCAGGTTATTGTAGCTGACGGTGCCATTAGAGGCATCCTGTGCTGGAGGCACAGCAGCCTGGAGAGCTGGGAGGCAGGCACAACAGACAGGCAGACAGGCAGACAGGCAAGCTGGCAGGTAGGCAGCGAGATAGGTAGAGAGACAGGTAGAACAGTAGGCTGGCAGCGAGACAGGTGAACGCAGGTAAGCTGGCAGGGCAGTATACATAGAGGGTAGGAAACTTGACACACAGACAGGAAAGGCAGTTAGGCAGGCCGAAAAATCGGCAGCCATCCAGACTAGAAGATAGATTGGCAGGGCTGGGTCCACACAGACACGCAGACAGCTCTCCACAGACAGCTGTCCATCCTGTGATCACTGCCGGCTCAAATTTTTTTTTTTTTTTAGGGAGATCAGAGGTCTGTAGAGCAAAGTCCAGCAGATTGGCCTGTTTTCCTCTGTGGCTGGACCAAACTGCAAGGCAAAAGAGGAAACAACAGAGATGAAGTATCCTATCAAACCAATATCAAATCATTTTACCTAATTAAGACTGGGTCAGTTAGTATGTCTGTAACTTATTGAGGCAAGCTGTGCTGAATATATCACACTACTATTCATAGATTCACTTTTGAGGAAGTCACCATATATACAAAAGTATGTGGACACCCCTTCAAATTAATGGATTTGGCTATTTCAGCCACACCTGTTGCTGACAGGTGTATAAAATCAAGCACACAGCCATGCAATCTCCATAGACAAATATTGGCCTTACTGAAGTGCTCATTGACTTTCAACATGGCACCGTCATAGGATGCCACCTTTCTAAATCAGTTTGTCAAATTTCTGCCCTGCTAGAGTTACCCCGGTCAACTGTAGGTGCTGTTATTAAAATTTTAGTCATTTAGCAGACACTCTTATCTAGAGCATACATTTTTGAATATTTTTTTATACTGGCCTTCCGTGGGAATCGAACCCACAACCCTGGCGTTGCAAGCACCATGCTCTACCAACTGAGCTACACTGGAGTGGAAACGTCTAGGAGCAACAACAGCTCAGCCGCGAAGTGGTAGTCCACGCAAGCTCACAGAACGGGACCGCTGAGTGCTGAAGCGTGTAGTACGTAAAAATCGTCTGTCCTCGGTTGCAACACTCACTACCGAGTTCCAAACTGCCTCTGGAAGCAACATCAGCACAAGAACTGTTCGCCAGGAGCTTCGTGAAATGGGTTTCCATGGCCAAGCAGCCGCACACAAGCCTAAGATCACCAGGCGAAATGCCAAGCGTCGGCTGGAGTGGTGTAAAACTCGCCACCATTGGACTCTGGAGCAGTGGAAACGCGTTCTCTGGAGTGATGAATCACGCTTCACCATCTAGCAGTCCGACGGACAAATCTGGGTTTGGCGGATACCATGGAAATGCTACCTGCCCCAATGCATAGTGCCAACTGTAAAGTTTGGTGGAGGAGGAAAAATGGTCTGTGGCTGTTTCTCATGGTTCAGGCTAGGCCCCTTAGTTCCAGTGAAGAGAAATCTTAACGCTACAGCATACAATGACATTCTAGACAATTCTGTGCTTCCAACTTTGTGGCAACAGTTTGCGGAAGGCCCTTTCCTGTTTCAGCATGACAATGCCCACCTGCACAAAGCGAGGTCCATACAGAAATGGTTTGTCGAGATCAGTGTGGAAGAACTTGACTGGCCTGCACAGAGCCCTGACCTCAACCCCATCGAATACCTTTGGGATGAATTGGAACGCAGACTGCGAGCCAGGCCTAATCGCCCAACATCAGTGCCCGATCTCACGAAAGCTCTTGTGGCTGAATGGAACCAAGTACCTGCAGAAATGTTCCAACATCTGGTGGAAAGCCTTCCCAGAAGAGTGAAGGCTGTTATAGCAGCAAAGGGGGGACCAACTCCATATTAATGCCCATGATTTTGGAATGACATGTTGGACGAGCAGGTGTCCACATACTTTTGGTCACATACTTTTTTTCCTGCTTATGGCGAAAGACAGTTTAACAGTTCATATACCTTCCTCCTGTGCATAAGTGTGTGTCTCTGCTTGACTGCATGTGCAGGATATGCACATGGGGGCATATACAAGTAACCTGTGGCTCTCCTGCTAGGCTATTCTTTGAGGTCTCATATCTTAGTTTTTTCTGATCCTGTTCCTATGCTTCTTCAAGCACATATTATTTTTAGTTAATTACCTATCTATCTTTAGCCCCAGCCAGGCTCTTGCTCTATGGCGGTACTGCTACTGCTGCTGCTGCATCGACTCTAATGCCGTTTGGCTGCCTTCCACTGCAGGAAAATGCATGCCACTCATGATTGATGAGTTCTGTTCTCCCTGCCGTGGTTTAGTATTCCACCCTCACATGTCCAGCGTGCAGTCATTTCACTTCAGAGGAACAGGATAGATTCAAATGCGTTTCATTTCATCAATGTCATGCATCCCCAGCGTTGACTGGCATGGATGGGTGCAAGAGAGAGAGATATATATATAGGGGAGGGAGGGAGGTAGAGAGAAGGGATAGAGGCAGGACAGAGAGACACAGAGCGAGAGAGTGCATGAGATAGAGGGTTTGATTAGGGAGCGTGGGCACTCACCTTCTCTAGAGTTATCTGGCCTATGAAGCAACCCTGAGAGCACACCTTGCCATAAATGTAATATATTCTATGTCCATCTTTCACTCTGAAATATAATGTTCCCTTTCATCGATTTAGATTAGCAAGGTAATAAAAGGTCTTCATTGACAAAATCGACAATGGATATGTTTGGGATTTATGGTGCCATGAAGCCAGCAAGGACACTTATGGACCGGAGCTCCTCCATCCAACTCAGCCTCTTGGAAGATCATAAATATTGATTATAATAAAAGAGGGACTACATAATGCAGAATTCCACTCAGCCCCTTTTCATGTTTTCAATCACGTATATCATTAGGGGACAGAAATTACGGTAACGATACTTGGAAATCTGGCCAGAACCAGCTATTCGTAACCATGGTTGTGACTCCACTCTCTGAGGGTGTCTCCTGGGGAGTTGGGATATGCAAAAAACAGATTTTCCATTTCACACATGCGTATAATACACACTTGTACATGTGTGAAACAGGACAGATATAAGCACCCACCAAATGATTATTATTATTATTATAACTCATAGGAATATATGTGGAGATTTTCTCACAATGAGCCTCCATACACACTGACCTCTACAGGGTGGGGGGGAGATACCACATCAGTGGCCAATCAATCATGCTTCATTTCAAGTGATTGAGATATAATACCAGCAGCTGTTTAGCCTTTGATGGCTGCATCAGTTGAAGGTATAGAGTTTGTAGAATCTCACTCTGAAAGGATGGGGCTTCTGCTTTCTCCTTTCAGACCATTCATCAGTCCGTTCAGGTTACTGTATGTCCTGTTAAGGTCAGTGGACATGTTGCTTTTTGCTTTGGGAAGTTACTATCTAAAGAGGGACGCTTTCCAAAATGCAGCGTAATCAGTGGAAAGGGGGGCTGCACTTTTAATCACTCTATACCACACACTACTTAGAATCCATTTCTCTCTCTCTGAAATCTCTCTCTCTCATATGCATTTAATGCATTTCTGATTGGCTACTGTAGCTTCTCTCCACTGACACAATTCAGCTGGCTCCCATTTTACAAGATAGTGAGATTTATATGGTCATAATGCCTTGAGTTATGTCTTTGCATACTCAGGAGGGTAAGAGAAAAGGCTATTTTCTAATGGAAGTGGTGACTAGTGTGGATGTCCTTGTGGTTTTGACCCAAGGATGTGGCCCAGTGGCAGCTATGCTGGCAATTCCATGTCGGAGCAGAGAGTTAAACCAACCACTTTCACATTAAAGGATTAGGCTGATAATACTGTTCGTTTTTTTTATATTGTTTTAATCAAGGCCCACTACTTCCATTTGCACATAATAATGGGCATGCGAAAGGCAGTAATCAACAGTCAGTAGAATAACCAGATTTAGTTTGACCGCTATAGATGATGAAAGTGGATTAATCCGTGAGGTAGACCGTACAGTGCTTGAGTGAGATTAAAACTGTCGACTTCAATCAGTTGAAGCGTGAATTAGATCACAAATAAATAAATAAAAACACCCCCAAAAATATATAGGGCAGCATGAATAGAATTTAGGACAGAGAAAGGAAAATTTACTTTCAGTGGTAAATGGATAGTGCCTACAGTTTATTCATTAAAACCACCTTCTTGCAAACGTTTTAAATCCTGTCTCATAGAAATATCGGCAGAACACTTTCCAAATCACTTTTAACATGTTTCAGCTGTTGTATCTGCATTTCTGCTAAAAAGAAAGTATGAAAAGTTTTAAAGTTATTATGTTTACCAGTTCATTCATTCTGCTTTAAATAGGAGATAAAGGAGAAGTGCAGTTAGGTAGAAATAATACCAGAATGAGCAAGTTCAATTAGGTAGAAATAATACCAGAATGAGCAAGTTCAGTTAGGTAGAAATAATACCAGAATGAGCAAGTTCAGTTAGGTAGAAATAATACCAGAATGAGCAAGTTCAGTTAGGTAGAAATAATACCAGAATGAGCAAGTTCAGTTAGGTAGAAATAATACCAACTGAGCTGAAAGATACTAATTAAATAGAACTATGGAAGGGAAGGGAAAATGAATAGAGAGATGCGAGGTGAAATCAGGGCAAAAGCCACAGAGCAGGGAAGAGGTGAAGAGTTGTTGAAAGAGAGACAGAGAGAGATAGATGGATAGTTGTAGGGAGAGATTGGGACAGGGACAGGCTGCCTGGCTGCATATAGTTCTCACTCTGACCTGAGAGGTACAGCCTGCTCGATTTAGTGCCAATCACAGTTTTTCATGTCTGCGTGGCGCATCATAATTTATTAGGATTATCATAAATTTGTGCTGGGAGCTGGTGCAAGGACACTTTTGCTTCCTCCTCAAAATGAATTACTCGCTGCCAGCCCGGGCGTCAATCAGGCCAGAAATGGACGACTCCAGGTTTTTCCACTTTGTTTTTCCCCAACCTTTCCCTGGAGCTTGGCAAAGCCAAGACCCTGATAAATATTCATCCCATCATACTCCACCATGGAGAGGGCCAAGGATGTTAGGTGGGGAAGGGCTGAAGGGGCTTGGCTGTTCTCTGTGTCTGTGTGGGGAGTAGAATGAACCCAAGGAACACTCAGCATCTCAAAAAGCCCTCTCCCTCTGTTTTGATTATGCAGGGTGATTCAAGAGCCATTGAAAGTGTCTTCTTGAATGCAGTGGGGATACTTTATTCTGTCTTTCCAAGTACTAAGGGCCTCCTCTCCCTGGCACTTGCATAAACTGGATTTTGATCCATTGATAATAAATTCAATTACTTGATGAGTGTGTAGGCAGGGGAACAGAGGGCAGGATTGTTGAGGAATCTTTGTTAAGTTCGTGACCCAAGAATACCTTTTGGAGAGACCTGAAGTATCCTTGAAACACTCAAAAGTTTTTTTTTTTTACCTAATCAAGAGGGATTTTAATTTGATTGCTTTATCAAAGCCCTGCCCTCTGACTCATTGCACTTCATGTGGGTGTAAGTGTCTTAGCACTGCAAACACTCACCCTCAGCCTATCCCCCTTCAGTGCTCAGTGTGTGAGCTCATGACTTCATGTATTTCCTGCCTATATGATGGGTTCTGGCAGTGCATCTGGTGAGGAGAGAGTATTACATTAGACATGTTTATTTCCTCTTCAAACTAAGTGCTCATTTATGTGACCTCGATTCTCCTCCTGGTCTCCCGTAGGCTCAGACAGCCATGCAGTTAGCGTAAACCTTTTTTTCTGCTGAGATTATTGGCCTTTACTTTATGTGTTTACCTAGTGTAAAGCTCCCACGCCCCCTTGTGCAAGCTAAGGCATGATGAGGAACATGCAGCACATTCCAACGAATGAAGCAGGCAAATCCATGTACCAATATGCAGACGTGGGGGGGAGCTGGCACTGAGCTCAGTGAGAGTATGAGAGGCAGTCAGACTGAAAGCCTAATTAATCCAGCCTCCCTTAATTAGCCTCTGTGCCATCTATTATGCACTTTCCAATGCTCTCTCTCCCCCATTCTCTCTCTCTCTTTATCTCTCTCTTTCTCTCTCTCTGTCTGTCTGTCTGTCTGTTTTACCATCTTTCTCCCTCGGCCTGTGAGGATGGTGACAATATGCTGCAAGGTGATAAACAAGCTCTTTTCGCTGTGGAGGGCAGCTTAGGCGGAGGGTGTAGGTGTCTGAGCTGTCGCCTGTGTCGCCGCGAGAGGACGAGACAAAAGCCCAGCTGTAGGGACTTTAATTATTTTGGGGGAGATCTGCGGCGTCTCGCAAGGCAGGTGGTCATTGTGTTGCGTGAATGCATCTCTTCGGCGGACCACAGCCCACGCCCTCGGTGAACAGAGAGAGAGAGAGTGGCCTCCAGCTAGACTGGAATGTCAGGCTGTGGCTCTAGCTGCTGTGGCTGGTGCTGCTGCTGCTGAACCATGCCAGCTATGCTGGGAGGGAAGATGTCGGCATGATTGACGTTTCCCTCCCTAAGGCCCAGGCGTTCTGTCTGTTACCAGCATAAGGATGGCTTTAGTCCATAGCAGCCCTCCCTGGCCTGACCAATCAGCATGTGTGTACTTTGACTGCTGATCATGACTAACATTCTCTAGTGGGATGCTGCTATTTTGATGAACTTCATGATTAATTTCCGATTATGATTTGGTTTTCTCCTATGTCTTCAGTGAAGTTTGATGCCAGATTAAGGATGATAAAAGTATGATAAAAGTGTTGATATAAGAATGACTTGGCTATTTAATGCTAAAAGAAAAACATGTACAGGCTCACTTTAATTGTAAGGATTTTGACCTATATCAACATTAACTAATTTATCAGCATAGCACTTCCTCGTATTAGTGGTAATACCGCATTGTGATATTAACTTGCATGTCAATTTATTATTACACATGTTAAGTCAATAACCAGTTCTTTACGGTTCTTATTGAAAGAGCAGGCATTAAGGAAAAGTTTACCAATGTAAAACTAGGCTATTTCTCAATGGTGTTTAATTGCCCACATGCATGTCAAAGACAGCTCCCAACCCCCATTGGATATATAAAAAAGACAATGAAAAATAATGCTGAATAGTTAAAATGAAGCAGAACCTACAGTGTGGGAAAAAAGTATTTGATCCCCTGCTGATTTTGTACGTTTGCCCACTGACAAAGAAATTATCAGTCTATAATTTTAATGGTAGGTTTATTTGAACAGTGAGAGACAGAATAACAACAAAAAAATCCAGAAAAACTTATGTCAAAAATGTTATAAATTGATTTGCATTTTAATGAGGGAAATAAGTATTTGACCCCCTCGCAATCAGAAAGATTTCTGGCTCCCAGGTGTCTTTTATACAGGTAACGAGCTGAGATTAGGAGCACACTCTTAAAGGGAGTGCTCCTAATCTCAGTTTGTTACCTGTATAAAAGACACCTGTCCACAGAAGCAATCAATCAATCAGATTCCAAACTCTCCACCATGGCCAAGACCAAAGAGCTCTCCAAGGATGTCAGGGACAAGATTGTAGACCTACACAAGGCTGGAATGGGCTACAAGACAATCGCCAAGCAGCTTGGTGAGAAGGTGACAACAGTTGGTGCGATTATTCGCGAATGGAAGAAACACAAAATAACTGTCAATCTCCCTCGGCCTGGGGCTCCATGCAAGATCTCACCTCGAGGAGTTGCAATGATCATGAGAACGGTGTCTTGTCAATGATCTCAAGGAAGCTGGGACCATAGTCACCAAGAAAACAATTCGTAACACACTACGCCGTGAAGGACTGAAATCCTGCAGCGCCCGCAAGGTCCCCCTGCTCAAGAAAGCACAAATACAGGCCCGTCTGAAGTTTACCAATGAACATCTGAATGATTCAGAGGAGATCTGGGTGAAAGTGTTGTGGTCAGATGAGACCAAAATCGAGCTCTTTGGCATCAACTCAACTCGCCGTGTTTGGAGGAGGAGGAATGCTGCCTATGACCCCAAGAACACCATCCCCACCGTCAAACATGGAGGTGGAAACATTATGCTTTGGGGGTGTTTTTCTGCTAAGGGGACAGGACAACTTCACCGCATCAAAGGGACGATGGACGGGGCCATGTACCGTCAAATCTTGGGTGAAAATCTCCTTCCCTCAGCCAGGGCATTGAAAATGGGTCGTAGATGGGTATTCCAGCATGACAATGACCCAAAACACACGGCCAAGGCAACAAAGGAGTGGCTCAAGAAGAAGCACATTAAGGTCCTGGAGTGGCCTAGCCAGTCTCCAGACCTTAATCCCATAGGAAATCTGTGGAGGGAGCTGAAGGTTCGAGTTGCCAAACGTCAGCCTCGAAACCTTAATGACTTGGAGAAGATCTGCAAAGAGGACTGGGACAAAATCCATCCTGAGATGTGTGCAAACCTGGTGGCCAACTACAAGAAACGTCTGACCTCTGTGAGTGCCAACAAGGGTTTTGCCACCAAGTACTAAGTCATGTTTTGCAGAGTGGTCAAATACTTATTTCCCTCATAAATTGATTTGCATTTTAATAACATTTTTGACATGCGTTTTTCTGCATTTTTGTTGTTGTTATTCTGTCTCTCACTGTTCAAATAAACCTACCATTTAAATTATAGACTGATCATGTCTTTGTCAGTGGGCAAATGAAAAAAAAAAAACTCACTGCCAATGGACCCTGATATGATAAATATCTTTATGGAATATATTTTTTCTAAAGATTGTCTATTTGTGTATCAAGGTCATAGTTCTATCCCGCTGCGTTCCATCAGGACACTCGCCAGATCTTTTTTCTCTTTCTCTTTTATCATCCCCCTCTCCTTTTCATCTGTGACCTCTCATTTCCATGGGGGAGGACACACTTTGTTGGATTATGGGTAATGGAGGAGTAGAGGTAATGGTCAAGGGAATGGTTAGAGGTGAAGCTCTCTCTTTGAGTCATGAAATGTAAACATCTCTTTACTTTCTGACTGCCCTTGGATAATGTGATCATGGCATCCAAATGTGTTTGATCTCTCGCATGTTGAGTCAGAATCTAAGTACATGCACCACTGAAATGCTTATAAGCTAGTTATTTATAATGTACTTTAAGATGTTCATATTGGGAATATTTTATCGTGAATAAGTTTCAGGTACATGCATTTGAAAACCTTGGAACACCTTTAAGGTTTGATTGAACTTCTATACTGTGTAATGTCATGCCCATTTCTATACAGGCTAGAGTTTGACTTTGTGAAGTGTTGCCTAGTCAGGTAGAGATGTCCTGTGGTAAAGCATGGTCCTTCAAAGAGCCTCCTCCAACCTCACCTGGAGCAATGACAGGTCAGGGTGGACCGCATTGTAACACAGCACCTGTACACTGTAGAAAACAACATGTCATGCCAGAAATAGAGCTGTTGCTTTCAGAGGTGGTGCCTTTCTGCCTTAGATGTTCCAGTATTACTTGGTTCGCTTGGTTCTCTCTAGGTGGTCTGTAAAAGCCTGGTTCGCTTGGTTCTCTCTAGGTGGTCTGTAAAAGCCTGGTTCGCTTGGTTTTCTCTAGGTGGTCTGTAAAAGCCTGGTTCGCTTGGTTCTCTCGAGGTGGTCTGTAAAAGCCTGGTGAGTTTGGATCTCTCCCTCCTATGCCAGCCTGTAATCCAGGCCTGTTCACCGTCTATGTGGGGCTGACCTCCGTTGGGTCTATGAAGGCTCAATGTGAGGTTCTGTGGCTCTGCGGTCTAGCTGGTGTCAGCGGTGGTGACTCACTGTGGTGCGGCAGAAGACTTAATGACCGTGACCCTCAGGCTCCACCATAAGTCTCTAGTTGGAAAACTAGCTACTTTCTTATTTTTTTGTGACCAACTTTTAATTACGTTTTATAATGCCGCCAACCCCTTACCATCCCACCCAGCAAACTGAGGTTGCCCATCAGTCCCCCTTCCACCTATCCATCCCCTGAGATCATCCGGTCACCTACTCTGCGTCTCACAAAGACATGGTGGTTGGAACAAAAAATCTCAAATTTGGACTCATCAAACCAAAGGACATATTTCCACCGGTCTAATGTCCATTGCTCGTGTTTCTTGGCCCAAGCAAGTATCTTCTTATTGGTGTCCTTTAGTAGTGGTTTCTTTGCAGCAATTCGACCATGAAGGCCTGATTCACGCAGTCTCCTCTGAACAGTTGCTGTTGAGATGTGTCTGTTACTTGAACTATGTGAGGTGCAATCTGAGGTGCAGTTAATTGCCGATTTCTGAGGCTGGTAACTCTAATGAACTTATGCTCTGCAACAGAGGTAACACTGGGTCTTCCCTTCCTGTGGCGGTCCTCATGAGTGCCAGTTTCATCATAGCGCTTGATGGTTTTTGTGACTGCACTTGAAGAAACTTTCAAAGTTCTTGGAATTTTCCGGATTGACTGACCTTCATGTCTTAAAAGTAATGATGGACTGTCGTTTCTCTTTGCTTATTTGAGCTGTTCTTGCGATAATATGGACTTGGTCTTTTACCAAATAGGGCTATCTTCTGTATACCAACCCTACCTTGTCACAACACAACTGATTGGCTGAAACGCATTAAGAAGGAAAGAAATCCCACAAATTAACTTTTAACAAGGCACACCTGTTAATTGAAATGCATTCCAGGTGACTACCTCATGAAGCTGGTTGAGAGAATGCCAAAAGTGTGCAAAGCTGTCATCAAGGCAAAGGGTGGCTACTTTGAAGAATCTCAAATATAAAATATATTTTGATTTGTTTAACACCTTTTTGGTTACTACATGATTCCATATGTGTTTGTCACGGTTTCGGCCGAGGCTGCTCCTCCTCCTGGTTCGGGCAGGCTTCGGCGATCGCCGTCCCCGGAGTACTAGCTGCCACCGCTCTATGTTTCGTCATTCGATTGCTTTTGTCTGTCTGTATCACCTGTGTCCATTTGTGTGTTGATTGCGTGTCTTATAAGTTCCTTGTTTTGTTCTAGTATGATTGTGTGTTGTTAATTACTGCCACAGTGTCGGAGCTACGTCTTTGCTCCCTGTTTGTTTTATGTTTTAGTGTTTACGCGTGTGCGTAATTCTCCCTCGCCTCTTTGTGTTTTGAGGTCGGAGGTTTTCCTATTATACTTTGGACTATTAAATACTGTTGGACTTAACCTCAGTGTCCTGCGCCTGACTCCTCCACCACATCCACATCGGTTTAGTGACAGTGTTATTTCATAGTTTTGATGTCTTCACTATTATTCTACAATGTAGAAAATAGTATTAATAAAGAAAAACCTTGGAATGAGTAGGTGTGTCCAAACTTTTGACTGGTACTGTATAAATATAAATAATTGGTTTGTATGTGTGGGGTTTTATATATTTGTCCAGGCCTCAATTGTTCCTTGACTAGCACCACTCATTCTCACTGTCGATAATTCTAATGTTATAACTTCTAATAGTAACTGTATCCACTGGTTAAATGGGAGAGAGTGAGGTGGTTGCCATCTTAAAGCCAACATGTTTTTTGCAGCAGTGCTGCCTGCCAACTATATATTATCTGTGTCGTCGTTCAGCCACGACTCGGTGAAACATTAGATAATACAGTTTTTAATGTCCCGTTTGGAGGATAATCTCGAACGGAGATCATCCAGTTTATTCTATAGTGATTGCACGTTGACCAATAGAACGGATGGTAGAGGCGGGTTACCCACTTGCTGATGAATTCTCAGAAGGCACCCCGATCTCCGACCCTGCATTTCTGTATTTTCTTCACACGAATGACAGGGATTTGGGCCTGGTCTCAGAGAAGCAGTATATCCTTTGCGTCGGACACATTAAATAAAAAATCTTCGTCCAGTTCGAGGTGAGTAATCACTGTTCTGATATCCAGAAGCTCTTTTCAGTCATTAGAGATGGTAGCAGCAACATTAGAGATGGTAAGGTAATATTTTTCCATATTCTGTTCCAGGTAGCCCATTCCTGTAGTCAAATGACCAACTCACCCACTAGGGGCCTCATGTTATTAATATGTTTATTAATTATATAATTTCATAATTAATAAACATTCTTTTTTTTTAACCACCGAAAATACGGTGTTTCTACGTCAAACGGTTTTGTTATATTTCAGTCTTCTGGGATGTATTTAAAGTGTAATATTGGGATGCAAACTTAACATTTTATACATTTCTATATCTGACATGGTACAGGTGTCTTCTTTTTTTTAAACCATGTGTGTGAGGTGTATACTTTTGTTTCAAAGTAGATTTATTTAAAACTACCAAGAAACACTCTGTGTGAGCATGATTTAGCCCACTGCAGGAAAAGGTTAAAGGGTTGTTCAGATTCAATTAGAGCTATTGACCATACTTTTTCAATGGCTAGCTCAGAATATGAGCTTTCCAAAAGTTGTTTATATATTATAGAGATCAGTCCTTTCGGGAGCCCAGATAATTTATTTATAAATCCCAAAATTGGATGGTTCGGTAGTTGGGTTTCCCAAGGGACTCCATAGGCCAGCATAGCTGACCTAAGTTGTAAATATATAAAAAATTACTTGTTTCAAAAAATTTCTAAACTCACGGACCAGGCAAGGTGGGCATAAATCAGAGAGGCAGCAAAGAGACCAAATATAACCCTGAAGGAGCTGCAAAGCTCCACAGCGGAGATTGGAGTATCTGTCCACAGGACCACTTTAAGCCTTACACTCCACAGAGATGGCCAGAAAAAAGCCATTGCTTAAAGAAGAAAATAAGCAAACACGTTTGTTGTTCGCCAAAAGCCATGTGGGAGACTCCCCAAACATATGGAAGAAGGTACTCAAAGAAAATGCTATGTCTGGCGCAAACCCAACACCTCTCATCACCCTGAGAACACCATCCCAACAGTGAAGCATGGTGGTGGCAGCATCATGCTGTGGGGATGTTTTTAATCGGCAGGGACTGGAAAACTGGTCAGAATTTAAGGAATGATGGATGGCGCTAAATACAGGGAAATTCTTGAGGGAAACCTGTTTCAGTCTTCCAGAGATTTGAGACTGGGACGGAGGTTCACCTTCCAGCAGGACAATGACCCTAAGCATACTACTAAAGCAACACTTGAGTGGTTTAAGGGGAAACATTTAAATGTCTTGGAATTGCCTAGTCAAATTCAAGACCTCAATCCAATTGAGAATCTGTGGTAAGACTTAAAGATTGCGGAACCCATCCAACTTGAAGGAGCTGGAGCAGTTTTGCCTTGAAGAATGGGCAAAATTCCCAGTGGCTAGATGTGCCAAGCTTATAGAGACATACCCCAAGAGATTTGCAGCTGTAATTGCTGCAAAAGGTGGCTCTACAGAGTATTGACTTTGGGGGGGTGAATAATTATGCACGCTCAAGTTCAGTTTTTTTGTCTTATTTATTGTTTGTTTCACAATAACAAATATTGTGCATCTTCAAAGTGGTAGGCTTGTTGTGTAAATCAAATGATACAACCCCCCAAAAAATCAATTTTAATTCCAGGTTGTAAGGCAACAAAATAGAAAAAATGCCAAGGGGGGTGAATACTTTCGCAAGCCAGTGTATAAATGGATATATCAGTAAAGACCACCTCTTCCAGGGCAATAGGAGACACCATATATCTCGCTACTCAACCAGGGGGCAGAAGAATCATGTCTAAACCGATTTAGAATGGGGCAAAATGCTAGTGCCTGGAAATACAATTTAAAGTTTGGTACGGATAGTCCTACTACGTCTTTTCCTGTGTGCAAAATTATAAATTACCTTGCCATATACATTTTGAAACCGCACTATGAATTTTATCCCAATATCTAGAAGGGTGAGGTATGGGAAGCATTTACAGTTGAAGTCGGAAGTTTACATACACCTTAGCCAAATACATTTAAACTCAGTTTTTCACAATTCCTGACATTTAATCCTAGTACAAAGTCCCCGTTTTAGGTCAGTTAGGATCACCACTTTATTTTAAGAATGTGAAATGTCAGAATAATAGTAGAGAGAGTGATTTCTTTCAGCTTTTATTTCTTTCATCACATTCCCAGTGGGTCAGAAGTTTACGTACACTCAATTAGTATTTGGTAGCATTGACTTTAAATTGTTTAACTTGGGTCAAACGTTTCGGGTAGCCTTCCACAAGCTTCCCACAATAAGTTGGGTGAATTTTGGCCAATTCCCCCTGACAGAGCTGATGTGACTGAGTCAGGTTTGTAGGCCTCCTTGCTCGCACACACATTTTCAGTTCTGCCCATACATTTTCTATAGGATTGAGGTCAGGGCTTAGTGATGGCCACTCCATTACCTTGACTTTGTTGTCCTTAAGCCATTTTGCCACAACTTTGGAAGTATGCTTGGGGTCATTGTCCATTTGGAAGACCTATTTACGACCAAGCTTTAACTTCCTGACTGATGTCTTGAGATGTTGCTTCAATATATCCACATGATTTTACTTCCTCATGATGCCATCTATTTTGTGAAGTGCACCAGTCCCTCCTGCAGCAAAGCACCCCCACAGCATGATGCTGCCACCCCCGTGCCTCACGGTTGGGATAGTGTTTTTCGGCTTGCAAGCCACCCACTTTTTCCTCCAAACATAACGATGGTCATTATGGCCAAACAGTTCTATTTTTGTTTCATCAGACCAGAGGACATTTCTCCAAAAAGTACAATCTTTGTCCCCATGTGCAGTTGCAAACCGTAGTCTGGCGTTTTTATGGCAGTTTTGGAGCAGTGGCTTCTTCCTTGCTGAGCGGCCTTTCAGGTTATGCCCATATAGGACTTGTTTTACTGTGGATATAGATACTTTTATACCTGTTTCCTCCAGCATCTTCACAAGGTCCTTTGCTGTTGTTCTGGGATTGATTTGCACTTTTTGCACCAAAGTATGTTCATCTCTAGGAGACAGAACGCGTCTCCTTCCTGAGAGGTATGACGGCTGCGTGGTCCCATGGTGTTTATACTTGCATACTATTGTTTGTATAGATGAACGTGGTACCTTCAGGCGTTTGGAAATTGCTCCCAAGGATGAACCGGACTTGTGGAGGTCTACAATTTTTTTTCTGAAGTCTTGGCTGATTTCTTTTGATTTTCCCATGATCTCAAGCAAAGAGGCACTGAGTTTGAAGGTAGGCCTTGAAATACATCCACAGGTACACCTCCAATTGACTCAAATTATGTCAATTAGCCTATCAGAAGCTTCTAAAGCCATGACATAATTTTCTGGAATTTTCCAAGCGGTTTAAAGGCACAGTCAACGTAGTGTATGTAAACTTCTGACCCACTGGAATTGTGATACAGTGAATTATAAGTGAAATAATCTGTCTGTAAACAATTGTTGGAAAGATTACTTGTGTCATGCACAAAGTAGATGTGCTAACCGACTTGCCAAAACTATAGTTTAACAAGAAACGTGTGGAGTGGTTGAAAAATGCGTTTTAATGACTCCAACCTAAGTGTATGTGAACTTCCGACTTCAACTGTATGTACTTGAAAATGTATCAATTTACCAATTCTTCACATTTGGGCAACTTGATACAAAATAGTCCAGTATTGGAATGAATCACTGGATCAATCTGAAACTTTGCATTCACACTGCTCCCATCTAGTGGCCAAAATCTAAATTGCACCTAAACACCTATATTATATTGTGGCCTTTCTCTTGCATTTCAAAGATGATGGAACAAAACAAACAAAAAAAAACGCATGTTTTTTTATTTGTATTATCTTTTACCAGATCTAATGTGTTATATTCTCCTACATTAATTTCACATTTCCACAAACTTCAAAGTGTTTCCTTTCAAATATGCATGTCCTTGCTTCAGGTCCTGGCTACAGGCAGTTAGATTTGGGTATGTCATTTTAGGCGAAAATTGAAAAAAAAGGGTCCAATCCTTAAAAGGTTAAAGTTTCTGGCTATGGTTCTATCTAAGGAAGGAAATATATAGAGATGTAGTCCTCCATCGTGGTCTTGAGAGGCAGTAGGGCTGATTTGGTTAGATTAATTTGATAGTATGAGATTAAGCTGAATTTGTCTATGCTCTTCAATGCGTTTGGGAGCGATTGAGATACATTGTCTAGATATAGTAAACTATCATCTGCGTGTAATGAGATGGTGATCAGTAGATTTGAGGGAAATTGGTGTTATATCCTTCGATTGATGAATTGCCTGGGTTCCATGGATATTAAGAATAGCAAAAGCGAAATCGGATCTCCATGTCTGCTGCTTCTAGTGATTCTGAATGGAGCAAAGCAGATATTCCCTGTTATAACTATGGCTGAGGGATTGGCATATAGTATTTTAATCATATTAATGAAATTGGAGCCATGTTCCAAGACAGACCAGAGATATGACCATTCTAGTCTATCAAAAGCTTTTTCTGCATCGAGAGATAGTACAGCCTAAGGAACTGTTGTTTCTGATGAAGGATCTAAGATACGTACTAGTCGACAGAGGTTATCCGAGGATAAACGCTATTTAACAAGTCTGCTTTTGTCCGTGTGGACCCATTTGGGTAAGTCACGAGATAGGATGACAACATTTTAGAAAACAGTTTATTATCTGTGTTTATCAAAGATATGGGATGATATTGAGAACACTGGGTGGCATCCTTACCTTTTTTTTTATAAAAGTGAAATTGGTACTGTAGTCACATCTCTCCCAAAATAACCTTTGTGAACGGCTGTATTAATCATTTCGAGCAATAGTGGACCTAATTGATTCCAAAATGTTAAATAGACCTCAAGAGAAATACCTCACATCCAGGTGATTTGCCTTTTTTCATGCTATCCAATGCCCTTGATAATTACTGCGTAGCTTGTTGGCCAGTAAATGACTGGGACGATTACCATGCAAGTAATGGTTGAGTCTTACTCGATGGATGGCAAATTCTGCTCTCTGTCTTATCAATATATTAAGTTCTGTCTTGACTTTGGAAAGACTGGTCTGAAAATAGTGTTTGTTGAGAACACTCTAACACAGTTAACAACATTTCCAAATCTGATATCTTCTTTAATTGTGAAAACTCTCTACTTTTTATTCACTTGTTCATTCATTTTCTCTTTCTTTCTGTCTTCGAAATTTTCGCACTCTTGATCTCTTTCTTTCTTTCTCTCTCGTTCTCTCTCTCTCTCTCGCTCTCTCACCCCCTCTGTTCGCTCACCTATTTACTTTTTGATGACTTGCATCTTACTTTGTACTGTATCTTACTGTATTGTTCAATCTCCTCTCGCTCCTCTTGCTCCCTTCTCTAAAACTCATGAATTCAATGTGTTTGTCCCTGTTCTTGCATGTTCCTTGTATTGTGTTCTTAGGTTGGATAAAGCTCCCAGCCACTCTTCCTCTGCTCTGGTGAACAAATCCATTTCTTCCGTGTGATTCTGTCTGCACTCCCTTTCCCTCTCCCCAATCCTCTCCCTCCCCCCAATTCTTTCCTCTCCCTCTCAGTCCATGCTTGGTATGATTTGCATGGCCTACTTTCTGTTCTGTGTGGGGTTCGGTTAATATCCCCATTGAGGGGCTCCTGAGCAGTAAACACTTCACTTGCCATGAGTGCCAGCGGGCCCTCCCCAATGAAATGATACACTTAAGCCCCACTTGGCCTGTGCCCTCCGCATCCTCAGGAGCCAAAATACTCCCACCCGTATCTCTCAGAGCCAATCACACCTCTTTGTGTCCAGATAATGCTGGACTCTAGCCCTGTGAGCTAATCAATCACCAGTGTGAGCCCATAATAAATTCACCACAGGCAATGTGTATTTGTATTTGTATTTATTAGGGATCCCCATTAGCTGCTGTCAAGGCAGCAGCTACTCTTCCTGGGGTCCAAACATATTAAAGCACTTACATTATATATAAAACAAAAGATAAAACAGTACATCATTTAACATTATTACACCACTACATATCTACAATACAAATGTTGAATACCACCATACAACAATATCAAAATGTGTGCGTATGCATGTGTCATACCTTTAGGTTTGTCCTCAATATCATAGTTCCATGTCTTTCTCACACAAACACACTATCAGTCAGCTATTTCACTCTTTGTTTCCACCTATTGCATTGCAACACTTATAGCTAAGAGGACCGTACACTATTGAATTTCTGAGAAGTTTGTTGTGTCAGTCTTCCATCATCTTGCTGTACACGCTATATTTAGGAAGGAGTTGTGTGCGTGCATGTGTGCTCATCAAGAACAAAGAATGTCGGAAAGTTACTCTCCCTCTCCGTAGCATGTTGCAAGGCATTCTGGGACAGGAGCTCCCCATGAGAGAATGACTGCCCTATAAACAACTTCTCCAAGTTTTGTGTCTGATTTTATTTGAGAGAGCAGAGGAGAGACAGAACATGGCTAGCCTAGATAGGGGAGGAGATTCACATAATGAAAACCCCCCAAAAAGAAAATGGAGAAGTTGAGAGAGATGAAGTAGGGAGAGATGGGGATATCTAGTTAACGGGAGACTGACAAAGAAAGAGAAGAGACAGTTCTTGTTTCACCTGTCAATGGTGCCTGAGTGCCTGTCACAACAAGGGCAATTCACCACGACCTGGGTGTTGCCATGGCAACGCAGAGTCCTTCCCCTTGTCACGTTTCGTCGTTACTATAAGGACCTTCGCTGTTACTGCCCCTCGCTGAACTAACTCAAGCGAAAAGTGGAATACGGCCTTGTTCTCCCTGTGCTGTGAGTGTGTTTAATTACTCCTTTTCATCCCTCTCATTCCCCCCTTCAGATCTTTATTTTTTTGGTTTGTGTTTTATCTTTGTCTAATCAAACCGTGCCTCTTGATTGCCATGCGACTTTATCAATTTATAATCAGGCGAGCCCTGCCCATCTAATGTAATGTTTTTCATCCTGACCAAAGTCAAAACAATCAAGTCATCATCTCTGAAAGCCTACACTCTTAGAAAAAAAGGTTCGAAAAGGGTTCTTCGGCTGTCCCCATAGGATAACCGTTTTTGGTTCCAGGTAGAACCCTTTTGGGTTCCATGTAGAACTCTCTGTGGAAAGAGTTATACATGGAACCCAAAAGAGTTCTACCTGGAACCAAAAAGTGTTCTTCAAAGGGTTCTCCTATGGGGACAGCCGAATAACCCTTTTAGGTTCTACGTAGCACCTTTTTTTCTAATATTGTAGGCTTTGCTAGCCGCCCACTGAGCCAGAAGATGGATGGCAGATCAAAAAGAACAGAGTTCACAGGTTTAGATCCCAAGGCGGCTGTATCCTTGAGCAGGGTGCTTATCCTGGATCTCCTTAGTGATACGCTCTATCTACAGGCATTAATGGATACTGTGTGAAAATGTAAAAGACCTATGGAGAATGTATAGGTTATTGTCTAGTGGAAGACATTATAAAGCACATTTGTAAAATATTCAGACCCTTTGACTTTTTCCACATTTTGTTACGTTTTACAGCCTTATTCTAAATTTGATGAAAAAAATGTTTTCTCATCAATCGACACACAATACCCGATAAAGTTTTGCTAATTTATGAAAAATAAAAATCGGAAATATCACATTTACATATGTTTTCAGACCCTTTACTCAGTACTTTGTTGAAGCACCTTTGGCAGCGATTACAGCATCGAGGCTTCTTGGGTATGACACTACAAGCTTGGCACACTTGTATTTGGGGAGTTTCTCCCGTCAGGTTCGATGGGGAGCATTGCTGCACAGCTATTTTCAGGTCTCTCCAGAGATGTTCGATCGGGTTCAAGTCAAGGCACTGGCTGGGCCACTCAAGGACATTCAGAGACTTGTCCCGAAGCCACTCCTGCATTGTCTTGGCTCTCTGCTTAGGGTTGTTGTCCTGTTGGAAGGTGAACCTTCGCCCCAGTCTGATGTCCTGAGCGCTCTGGAGCAGGTTTTCACCAAGGATCCCTCTGTACTTTGCTCAATTCATCTTTGCCTCGATCCTGACTAGTCTCCTAGTCCCTGCCACTGAAAAACATCCCCACAGCATGACGCTGCCACCACCATGCTTCACCGTAGGGATGGTGCCAGGTTTCCTCCAGACGTGACGCTTGGCATTCAGGCCAAAGAGTTCAATCTTGTTTCTCATGGTCTGAGAGTCTTTAGGTGACTTTGGCAAACTCCAAGCGGGCTGTCATGTGCCTTTTACTGAGGAGTGGCTTCCGTCTGGCCACTCTACCATAAAGGCCTGATTGGTGGAGTGCTGCAGAGATGGTTGTCCTTCTGGAAGGTTCTCCCATCTCCACAGAGGAACTCTAGAGCTCTGTCAGAGTGACCATTGTGTTCTTGGTCACCTCCCTGACCAAGGCCCTTCTCCCCCGATTGTTCGGATTGGCCGGGCGGCCAGCTCTAGGAAGTGTCTTGGTGGTTCCAAACTTCTTCCATTTAAGAATGATGGAGGCCACTTTGTTCTGAGGGACCTTCAATGCTGCATAATATTTTTTGTACCCTTCCCCAGATCTGTGCCTCGACACAATCCTGTCTCAGATCATGTCCAATCAATTGAATTCACCACAGGTGGACTCCAATCAAGTTGTAGAAATCTCAAGGATGATCAAAGGAAACAGGATGCACTTGAGCTTAATTTTGAGTCTCATAGCAAAGGGTCTTAATACTTATGTAAATAAGGTATTTCTGTTTTTTATTTTGAATACATTTGCAAAAATGTCTAAAAACCTGTTTTCGCTTTGTCATTATGTGGTATTGTGTGTAGATTGCTGAGGATTCTTTAAAATATATATTTTAGAATAAGGCTGTAACGTAACCTGCAGCTCAGTTGGTAGAGCATGGCGCTTGCAACAGCAGGGTTGTGGGTTCGTTTCCCACGGGGGGCCAGTATGAAAATGTATGCACTCATTTAACTGTAAGTCGCTCTGGATAAGAGCGTCTGCTAAATGACTAAATGTAAATGTAAAATGTAACAAAATGTGGAAAAAGTCAAGGGGTCTGAATACTTTCTGAAGGCACTGTAGTGTAATAAACACACAAATGTTGCCATATCATTATAGGATACTTGAACCTACAAACGGTAAATAGTAAGGGTTATTTGTCAAGATAAATGTTTTGGCCATCATCACATTGACCAAATCCCTTAAATCAGTGTGGTAGTTTGAAAAGTTGCATATTATACTTTTAAAAAAGTATAGAGCACTTCTAAGCAGTGAGATGGTGAGCCACTCTCTCCCACGTCTGATCTGTAGGCAGGACATTGATGTGATGTTCGATGTGTCTTCATTATTAGAGCAGCAGGTGGGCCACACTGACTCTGACTGTCTGACTGTCCAATGTTCTCCAGACAACTGAGTCATTGTCACACACAGAAGGTGTTAGCTTCAAAGTGCACTTAGGTAACCTGACCTGCATAGAACGTGAATGATCTGCTCCTATCTGATTTAGTGTGTTGAGTTTATCTCTGTAGCATTGTGTCCATTTTCTTATTTTTTTTAATTTAACCTCTTATTTACAATTACGAGTTTCTCATCATCATGAATTGAACCCCTTTAGTCAAAACATGGGCCTATTAAATGCCAATGTGTCCATGTTAGTTTAATGTGTCATGTTACAATCGCAGAGACACATTGTGTGGTGAACCACATAGAAAACAAGGGATGCGACATCGTCCTTCAGAATGGTGTCAGGGGTAAAACATTAGTCTAAATTAGTCCCTCTGGAGGGAACATTAGAGCAGCGAGTCCCTCGGTTCAGTATGATGGAAGCACAATGAAAGTGTGCATTGATTTCCCATCACGTGAAGAGTTTCAGCACCACCAAAGTCCTCCCCAGTGTCCCCCAATTAGCTTTCAGCCCGGGGAGCTCTGTCCATCCCCATCTGCTCATCTGCCTATCAGTGGCTTCACTCCACTAAAAAAGGGGAGCGAGGGAGGGAAGAGAGGGAGTGAGTGAGGGATAAGTCTCCGTTTGGCTCTATGGACGAGGGGCTTGGCAGAGCAGGGCCAGGCAAAAGCCAGTAAAGGGGTTTTGGAAGCGGATGCCCTCCCTCTGGGAGAGAGAGGTCTTTGGATGATAGAGCGAGGCACCAAGCCCACTCCCTCTCCCTGCAACCGTTTATCAATGAAAACACAGGACTCTGTTTCCATACCCACTCTGCCAAGTTGTGATGCAGTTTGAATTTTTCCTCCAACAGCAAGACTTTCTGGGTGTCTGTGTGTTTGTCTGTCTGTCCGTTGAGCTGTGCTGTCACCACAGTGCCCTGGAGGTGAAGGATCCCAGTCCAGATAAGGGTCTGCACTAAGGGGAACCATCCTAGTCCTCCAGAATCCCAGAAGGCCTTGGCGTCTCGACCATCCAGAGCCAGATGGACTGTGTGTATGATCGCTGTGTTTTCTTCCCAGTCTCTTCTCCCCCCCCAATCCCCTTCTATATGAGAAATTATGTACTTGGCCTATGTTTCTGGCCAGAGGAGATAGGCCCCTCTCAATCATAGAACATTTCTACTCTTACCCTGTATGAATGAAGCCCCTCTCCAACTCAAATAGCCCAGAAATGCCACTGTTGTCAACTGGGAAAAACAGAATGAGAAATCCATAGTCAGTAGATAAAGTACACATTTAATTTGACAACCAGTTTGCTTCTTCTGAGGGTCACTTCCACTCTGTTTTCCATTCTTTCCTTTGTAATTTAATTTGTATGCAATAGCTGTTATATGCCATCCCCAGCGAGTGGTTTCATCCATCCGTAGTAGTGGCCCTGTGCTCCAGAGGAGGAAGCTGAGTCCATGAATGGATGAATGAATGTATATGCTGTCATGGCTGCTTTGTTGTCCTCTCTCCCTCCGTCTCATATTGGTATTCGTCTGTCAGGCTCTATCCTGATGGGTGGTGTAATTACTAAGCCACAGGGAAGCCAGAGAGGTTGGCAGGGGCTAGAGGGTCCGCTGGGTGATGCCCACTAGTGGTGAGGCAGAGAAGTACACTAACCTAATGCTCTTGCTACTCTCAGTACAGAAAGCACATCAGACAACTAACACATGCATACAAAGGCATGTGCACAGACACATGCCTTGATGCTTCGACGCAGGCACACATGCTGTGACAGTGACATCTGCACACACACACACACACACACACACACACCCACACCCACAACACCAATACTAGGAAACTCATATATATATACACTGCTCAAAAAAATAAAGGGAACACTTAAACAACACATCCTAGATCTGAATGAATGAAATAATCTTATTAAATACTTGTTTCTTTACATAGTTGAATGTGCTGGCAACAAAATCACACAAAAATTATCAATAGAAATCAAATGTATCAACCCATGGAGGTCTGGATTTGGAGTCACCCTCAAAATTAAAGTGGAAAACCACACTACAGGCTAATCCAACTTTGATGTAATGTCCTTAAAGCAAGTCAAAATGAGGCTCAGTAGTGTGTGTGGCCTCCACGTGCCTGTATGACCTCCCTGCAACGCCTGGGCATGCTCCTGATGAGGTGGCGGATGGTCTCCTGAGGGATCTCCTCCCAGACCTGGACTAAAACATCCGCCAACTCCTGGACAGTCTGTGGTGCAACGTGGCGTTGGTGGATGGAGCGAGACATGATGTCCCAGATGTGCTCAATTGGATTCAGGTCTGGGGAACGGGCGGGCCAGTCCATAGCATCAATGCCTTCCTCTTGCAGGAACTGCTGACACACTCCAGCCACATGAGGTCTAGCATTGTCTTGCATTAGGAGGAACCCAGGGCCAACCGCACCAGCATATGGTCTCACAAGGGGTCTAAGGATCTCATCTCGGTACCTAATTGCAGCCAGGCTACCTCTGGCGAGCACATGGAGGGCTGTGCGGCCCCCCAAAGAAATGCCACCCCACACCATGACTGACCCACCGCCAAACCGGTCATGCTGGAGGATGTTGCAGGCAGCAGAACGTTCTCCACGGCGTCTCCAGACTCTGTCACGTCTGTCACATGTGCTCAGTGTGAACCTGCTTTCATCTGTGAAGAGCACAGGGCCCCAGTGGCAAATTTGCCAATCTTGGTGTTCTCTGACAAATGCCAAACGTCCTGCACGGTGTTGGGCTGTAAGCACAACCCCCACCTGTGGACGTCGGGCCCTCATACCACCCTCATGGAGTCTGTTTCTGACCGTTTGAGCAGACACATGCACATTTGTGGCCTGCTGGAGGTCATTTTGCAGGGCTCTGGCAGTGCTCCTCCTGCTCCTCCTTGCACAAAGGCGGAGGTAGCGGTCCTGCTGCTGGGTTGTTGCCCTCCTACGGCCTCCTCCACGTCTCCTGATGTACTGGCCTGTCTCCTGGTAGCGCCTCCATGCTCTGGACACTACGCTGACAGACACAGCAAACCTTCTTGCCACAGCTCGCATTGATGTGCCATCCTGGATGAGCTGCACTACCTGAGCCACTTGTGTGGGTTGTAGACTCCGTCTCATGCTACCACTAGAGTGAAAGCACCGCCAGCATTCAAAAGTGACCAAAACATCAGCCAGGAAGGATAGGAACTGAGAAGTGGTCTGTGGTCACCACCTGCAGAACCACTCCTTTATTGGGGGTGTCTTGCTAATTGCCTATAATTTCCACTTGTTGTCTATTCCATTTGCACAACAGCATGTGAAATTTATTGTCAATCAGTGTTGCTTCCTAAGTGGACAGTTTGATTTCACAGAAGTGTGATTGACTTGGAGTTACATTGTGTTGTTTAAGTGTTCCCTTTATTTTTTTGAGCAGTGTATATATATATATATATATATATATATATATATATATATATATATATATATATATATATATATATATATATATATATTACCCATACCCTCATGCAGCGGGGACTTACACACACTCTGTCAAAATGGACCTGTCCGCTCCTGCACACAAACACATAAAGTCACCATGAGCCAGGCTCAGAGCCAATACATTTCCCACATCCTTTTATGATTTGTGCTTTTTATTTTGCCGCACAGTTTAATCTGAGGGCAGCAGGAGCTGCATCCACACAGCCAGGCAGCCCAGCTATCCATGGGCACTGCAGGGACTTCGCCCACAGTGCATTAGCTCTCACATGAAGGATGAGTTCTGTGATTAAATGGCCCACCACTCACATTCCTGATGGAACACAACCCACAGAGGCGGGTTTACCCACAAAGATCTAATCCACTGCTGAGCAGAGCACAGACCCAACTAGCCGAGAGAGAGAGAGAGAGAGAGAGAGAGAGAGAGAGAGAGAGAGAGAGAGAGAGAGAGAGAGAGAGAGAGAGTTGTCGGCACGATGTGTTGATAATAAGGGGGCTGTGCTTTTACTGGTTGGTTCTCCTCCATGTCTTTCTCATTCAAACATGCAAAGCCACACACAGCCCCTGAGCATCACCCCCTTCCATTACAACTGTTGGATTTTCAAATCCAAACAACGAGAGGTCTCAACCCCCCCAAAATAATTTTGAGAGAACCAATCAATGCGTCGGCGCAATTTCTGAGCGAAATAAATAAAATTGCCTAGTGGAAGTAGGGGCCGCGAATCAGCTTCTTATTTAAAAAGGATGTCGTAGGAGGAGAGGAGGAGACTACTATAGAACATGAAGCTAAAATGGTGTATTAATGTGTTTGTTTACCTTTATTTACATGGAGTGTTTCTCACCCAGCCCAGATCTGTAGGACTTGCGGTCCTGTTGGCTCAGCAGTGGAGCTATAGCGTGTGTGTGAGTGTGTGTGTGAGTGTGTGTGAGTGTGTGTGTGAGTGTGTGTGTGAGTGTAGGTGTGAGAGTGAGTGTGAGTGTGAGTGTGAGTGTGAGTGTGAGTGTGAGTGTGAGAGTGTGTGTTTGTGCAGCTCTGTGTAGGTCTGTGTATATCTAGATCACTCAGCTTGCAGGTATAGCAACTGACCCCAGGGAGGAGGATTATGTGGCCTGGCGGGGCAATGGAGTATGCTGCATATATGCGGTGTTGTGCTGTGTGTGAGGTTTGCCTGGCAGGTAACTAACTTGTTGTATAGAGAGAAAGTGAGAACAAACATTAATAACACCAGTAGCAGTAACAACAACTGCCTTCTGCTTGTACATATAACCCCAGCAGTGGTCCCAGTGGAGATGAGGAGGCTGCATTCATGAGCATGTGAGTGAGTCACTGGAGGGCCATAATGACCACCGACAACCATTAGATTAGGGAGGTGTGAGGTGATCTGTGGTGAGCTGTGAGGACCCTGGGCTCCCAGCATTGTGGAGGTGTACACTGCTCAGTTTTGACAGGCTCAAACCTGATGTTCATCTAACAAGCCCCCTGGTAAATCTTGTTGCTGTATTGCTGCTTCCCCCCTCCTCACCTCCACATCTGTTAGAGGTAGGAGGAATATGGCTGATGCGGAAAACACCCCAGCATATTCAACCAGGATCAGTCAATAACCTGCATGGGAGTTCTCACAAATCCAGAAAATCCCCAATCCACTTCTTCCTTTCAGGAAGTTAGCTCCTTCCCCAGTGTGCAGGTGTGGTCCAACATGATAACCTAGACTGCCATTCAATCCTCAGTGATGTGAAGAGCTGCAAAAAAATCACTTTGGAATACAGTTAACACTGTATTTTATCATAGAGGCATGTAAGGTAACTTGAGTAGGAAAATGCTGCAGTTTCTGGCAGTTTATTTATTTTAAACACATACTGCACTGTAATTGCAAATGAGACAGTCTTGGGTCTACCTGTGGTTTCAGATAAACAACAATTATACCCCTGGCCTCTCTTACTATTTATCTTTCTCTCTCTCTCCCTCTCTCTCTCTCTCTCTCTCTCTCTCTCTCTGTCTCTCTCTCTCTGTCTCTCTCTCTCTGTCTCTCTCTCTCTGTCTCTCTCTCTCTGTCTCTCTCTCTCTCTCTCTCTCTCTCTCTCTCTCTCTCTCTCTCTCTCTCTCTCTCTCTCTCTCAGCAGCCTCCTCCCCCTCTCCTCCACCCTTCTCTTCCTCCTCCCCTACCTGTTGTTATGCTTCCAGAGGTTTACTGTGCCACTCTGGCATGGCGGGGCCCGCCTCGGCAGAGCTCGTATTCCCCCAGTGCTAGCTCTGTCTCTGTTTGACTGGAGAGAGATCCACTAAGCCCCTCTCCTGGGGAAAGGGTGTTCAGAAGCAGAGGGAGACCGGAGACTGTGGAATTGAGCTTCACTGGTCCTCTCTCTCTATTCCACTCTCTCTCTATTTTCTACCCCCCCCTCTGTTTTTCTTCCCTTTTCTTCCTCTCTAAGCTGGTTTAGATTCACTGCCACGTTCCATCACGGCTAAGCTGAACAAATCCGCCAATGTTTCCCTGAAAATTGCCTAGTGGAAGTAGGGGCCGCGAATCAGCTTCTTATTTAAAAAGGGATGTCGTAGGAGGAGAGGAGGAGACTGCTATAGAACATGAAGCTAAAATGGTGTATTAATGTGTTTGTTTACCTTTATTTACATGGAGTGTTTCTCACCCAGCCCAGATCTGTAGGACTTGCGGTCCTGTTGGCTCAGCAGTGGAGCTATAGAGTGTGTGTGTGTGTGTGTGTGTGTGTGTGTGTGTGTGTGTGTGTGTGTGTGTGTGTGTGTGTGTGTGTGTGTGTGTGTGTGTGTGTGTGTGTGTGTGTGTGTGTGTGTGTGTGTGTGTGTGTGTGTGTGTGTGTGTGTGTGTGTGTGTGTGTGTGTGTGTGTGTGTGTGGACCAAAAGCCTTAGCGTTATCATTTTACTTACCTAAAGCAGACTTTTCTTTGTTTATCCTCTCTTAATTACAATTCATGTTGTGTAAAGTTTAAAGTAAAATAGGTTTTCATCATTTTAAACACACTTTATCCTTTGGATTCTTCTATCGATCAGTAATCTCAGCCCAAAGAAACTTCTTATCTCTTGGCCTGTTTCTTTGTGGCCAGGTCCTTAGTGTCCTGTATGGTTCTTCACAGTCCTGTATGGTGGATCAGGCAAGGGATGGGGCAGCTTTAGTTGGGCTCAGCTGGTGGTCATCTCCCAACCCTCTCTGTAAAGTGGCCGGACACAGGGCAGGCTGAGGCAGGGACGTCTGCAGCACAGCCGGAGAAAATGAATGAAAGGGCGACCATATCAAATTTAGCAGAGCTGACTGTGAATCAGCCGAGCTGTGGGCTGTGGTGGGCTGTGGGCGAGCCAGGAACCACCAGGCATCAGACCCTGGCCCTAGACATGCCGCCACGTCGCCACTCCATTTCAGATCGGTCACACTGGCTTGAACCCAGCGGGGCTCCTATGGCACCTTCTTTCTTTTTCATTGACTCTCTCTATGATTGAAAGGTGTCTGCATTGATTGATGCTTTGCCTCAGACCCTGTTGGCAGCATGGAGAGAGGGGAGGGCGGGAGCTTATTGACTGTCCTCCAGCTGGTCGATGGATGGCTGCATTCAGATGAAACTGCAGACCAGGGGGCGACCAACGACCCAACGACCAACGCCATGTTTCCCCACAACCGCAGCCGCAAATGACAAATTCATTGTTTCACTAGAGACCAATGAATTACTGCAGTCTATTCTCACTTTGTCTGTTTCAATAACATACATGTGGATATGTGGTGGTGAGTCATCGTCATCTAGGGTTTAGGGATTTTTCCTAGCCGTTATAAATATCGTTGTTGTGGCGCTCCAGAGACAGAAATTTGAATTAGACAGAGCCAGGGGGTCTACTAAATAAGGCATTTGGTCGGTTGAATTATTGAACAAACAGAGATGTATACCTGCAGCAAAATAGCAGTTCCTTATGGTCTTTCTGAGCAAAGCGGTAGAGGCAGCCATGTATTAAATTATGTGTTCCAATGCTGTGCTCCAGCCTCCCCACTGCACTGAAGTGTTAGATTTTTCTGAACAACCTGTGATTTGTAAATAATGGATATAACTTAGCTAGCTACCTAAAACATAAGCCAGTTCCCCAGAATGAAAAGCCAGCTCCAACAGATAGACTGGAAAGTTGACTGGAGAGCCCACTGGAATGGTGAAAGTAGGCCAGTTCCACATCAACTCGTGGAGGGGGAAGAACTGTAATGTATGATTTAATGCGCTCATATATAAACATGGAGACACACGCTCAGTTATTTAACTATGGGTGCAAGCTAAAGTACACATACCTTTTCTATCATGCACACATACAGGCTAATTTACCATTCACAATTAGTGAGTTTTTTTTAAATGTATTGTTGCACATAAATTAAACAAAATTACATTTTAAATATAATAGCTGTGGTGAATTATTATTAATGAACTGTAGAGTTTAATGGACTATGAGGTAGAACTGGGTTAATCAAGAGTATAGAGTTAGATATCTTTGTTACTGGGCCAGGAATTGAATTGGGTCATTTCACTGTGTGTGTGGGGATTGCGTATGTTTCAAGGATTTAGGGCCTTGTCATGGTTAAACTAAACATGAGTGTGTGTGCAAGATAGGGGAGTGAGTGATTGGTTGGAGTACTATGTGCATAATATAAGTTGAGTTTAGAGACAAATGAAGTGGGCGGAGCAATAAAAGAGCGGGAAAACTGAAGAGGGGACTATATAAAATGGAGGGAGAGCGTAAGGGGGTGTGCCATTCTGCAGACTGGTATCGGCTTTGTTGAAACTTTAAAAAAGTAATTTATTGGTGCAACAAAAACTCTGTAAGACCTTATTTGTAATAAAGTATAGTGGTTATTTTCCACAACATAGCTTAATTAAAAAGCTGAAAAGGGAATATGGTCATCTAACACTTTCCTTTTTGGGTGAAGCAAATCAACACACCAAGCAAAGATAGGAAAACCACTATAAGGTAAGGTAAGTCAAAGCTTGGTGCTAGTTTGCCACACTAACTTGACATTACAAAGAACAAATCAAACATTGTCTGATTCACATCGAAATAGAAGTCACTACTTATGACAATAAACATCTATAGTTTTTATCATTCTCAGTAAAAAAAAAATCCTACAGCTCAAACATGAGTTAACTGTTGCTTTGAAAGTTTATGTAATGACGCAAAGGACTGATTAACAATAAAACAGGTTCTTATCATCTCTTATGAGTGTAACTTATTGTAAGTATCGAGTCAAGAGTGACAGGGCCTTTACTGTAGGCTACAGAGAACCCTCTTTGCATATGGAATAGTGGCCAGTGTGGAATTTGGATGGGCTATTAATACATTTTCCGCTTCAGTAGGTGCATGTCTGTGGAGGTGTTCATGTGTGTGTAGGAGGTCAGGTTTGATGGGGAAGGGTAGGTTTAGGTGGTTACCCTAGACTAGAGAAATCCAGAGCTCTGTGCGAGTTAGGTAAATATATATATATATATATATATATATATATATATATATATGTGTGTGTAAATAAATACATCAATAATTAAATAATAATAATAATAATAAAATATATACAGTGAGGGAAAAAAAGTATTTGATCCCCTGCTGATTTTGTACATTTGCCCACTGACCAAGATTTTTTTTTTACATTTTACATTTTAGTCATTTAGCAGACGCTCTTATCCAGAGCGACTTACAGGAGCAATTAGGGTTAAGTGCCTTGCTCAAGGGCACAGTTACGTCATTAGCAGACGCTCTTATCCAGAGCGACTACAAATTGGTGCATTCACCCTATAGCCAGTGGGATAACCACTTTACAATTATACTTTTTTTTTTTGGGGGTAGAAGGATTACTTTATCCTATCCCAGGTGTTCCTTAAAGAGGTGGGGTTTCAAATGTCTCCGGAAGGTGGTGAGTGACTCCGCTGTCCTGGCGTCGTGAGGGAGCTTGTTCCACCATTGGGGTGCCAGAGCAGCGAACAGCTTTGACTGGGCTGAGCGGGAACTATGCTTCCGCAGAGGAAGGGGAGCCAGCAGGCCAGAGGTGGATGAACGCAATGCCCTCGCCTGGGTGTAGGGACTGATCAGAGCCTGAAGGTACGGAGGTGCCGTTCCCCTCACTGCTCCATAGGCAAGCACCATGGTCTTGTAACGGATGCGAGCTTCAACTGGAAGCCAGTGGAGTGTGCGGAGGAAGGGGTTGACGTGAGAGAACTTGGGAAGGTTGAACACCAGACGGGCTGCGGCATTCTGGATGAGTTGTAGGGGTTTAATGGCACAGGCAGGGAGCCCAGCCAACAGCGAGTTGCAGTAATCCAGACGGGGAGATGACAAGTGCCTGGATTAGGACCTGTGCCGCTTCCTGTGTAAGGCAGGGTCGTACTCTCCGAATGTTGTAGAGCATGAACCTGCAGGATCGGGTCACCGCCTTGATGTTGGCGGAGAAACGACAGGGTGTTGTCCAGGGTCACGCCAAGGCTCTTCGCACTCTGGGAGGAGGACACAACGGAGTTGTCAACCGTGATGGCGAGATCATGGAACGGGCAGTCCTTCCCCGGGAGGAAGAGCAGCTCTGTCTTGCCAGGGTTCAGCTTGAGGTGGTGATCCGTCATCCATACTGATATGTCGGCCAGACATGCAGAGATGCGATTCGCCACCTGGTTATCAGAAGGGGGAAAGGAGAAGATTAGTTGTGTATCGTCAGCGTAGCAATGATAGGAGAGGCCATGTGAGGATATGACAGAGCCAAGTGACTTGGTGTATAGGGAGAAAAGGAGAGGGCCTAGAACTGAGCCCTGGGGACACCAGTGGTGAGAGCACGTGGTGCGGAGACAGCTTCTCGCCACGCCACTTGGTAGGAGCGACCGGTCAGGTAGGACGCAATCCAGGAATGAGCCGCGCCGGAGATGCCCAGCTCGGAGAGGGTGGAGAGGAGGATCTGATGGTTCACTGTATCAAAGGCAGCAGACAGGTCTAGGAGGACAAGAGCAGAGGAGAGAGAGTTAGCTTTAGCAGTGCGGAGAGCCTCCGTGACACAGAGAAGAGCAGTCTCAGTTGAATGACCAGTCCTGAAACCTGACTGGTTTGGATCAAGAAGGTCATTCTGAGAGAGATAGCAAGAGAGTTGGCTAAAGACGGCACGCTCAATAGTTTTGGAAAGAAAAGAAAGAAGGGATACTGGTCTGTAGTTGTTGACATCAGTGGGATCGAGTGTTGGTTTTTTGAGAAGGGGTGCAACTCTCGCTCTCTTGAAGACGGAAGGGACATGGCCAGCGGTCAAGGATGAGTTGATCAGCAAGGTGAGGTAGGGGAGAAGGTCACCGGAGATGGTCTGGAGAAGAGAGGAGGGGATGGGGTCAAGCGGGCAGGTTGTTGGGCGGCCTGCAGTCACTAGTCGCAAGATTTTATCTGGAGAGAGAGGGGAGAAAGAAGTCAAAGCATAGGGTAGGGCAGTGTGAGCAGGACCAGCAGTGTCATTAGACTTAACAAACGAGGATCGGATGTCGTCAACCTTCTTTTCAAAGTGGTTGACAAAGTCATCCACAGAGAGGGAGGAGGGGGGGGGAGGATTCAGCAGTGAGGAGAATGTGGCAAAGAGCTTCCTAGGGTTAGAGGCAGATGCTTGGAATTTAGAGTGGTAGAAAGTGGCCTTAGCAGCAGAAACAGATGAAGAAAATGTAGAGAGGAGGGAGTGAAAAGATGCCAGGTCGGCAGGGAGTTTAGTTTTCTTCCATTTCCGCTCAGCTGCCCGGAGCTCTGTTCTGTGAGCTCGCAATGAGTCATCAAGCCACAGAGCTGGAGGGGAGGACCGAGCCGGCCGGGAGGATAGGGGACACAGGGAGTCAAAGGATGCAGAAAGGGAGGAGAGGAGGGTTGAGGAGGCAGAATCAGGAGATTGGAGGGAGAAGGATTGAGCAGAGGGAAGAGATGATAGGATGGAAGAGGAGAGAGTAGTGGGAGAGAGAGAGCGAAGGTTGCGGCGGCGCGTTACCATCTGTGTAGGGGCAGAGTGAGTAGTGTTGGAGGAGAGCGAGAGAGAAAAGGATACAAAGTAGTGGTCGGAGACATGGAGGGGAGTTGCAGTGAGATTAGTAGAAGAGCAACATCTAGTAAAGATGAAGTCAAGCATATTGCCTGCCTTGTGAGTGGGGGGGGGTGGTGAGAGGGTGAGGTCAAAAGAGGAGAGGAGTGGAAAGAAGGAGGCAGAGAGAAATGAGTCAAATATAGACGTGGGGAGGTTGAAATCCCCCAAGACTGTGAAGGGTGAGCCATCCTCAGGAAAGGAACTTATCAAGGCGTCAAGCTCATTGATGAACTCTCCAAGGGAACCTGGAGGGCGATAGATAACAAGGATATTAAGCTTAAATGGGCTAGTGACTGTGACAGCGTGGAATTCAAATGAGGAGATAGACAGATGGGTTAGGGGAAAAATTGAGAATGACCACTTGGGAGAGATGAGGATTCCTGTGCCACCACCCCTCTGACCAGATGCTCTCGGGGTATGCGAGAACACATGGTCAGACGAGGAGAGAGCAGTAGGAGTAGCAGTGTTTTCAGTGGTAATCCATGTTTCTGTCAGTGCCAGGAAGTCGAGGGACTGGAGGGTGGCATAGGCTGGGATGAAGTCAGCCTTGTTGGCGGCAGAACGGCAGTTCCAGAGGCTGCCTGAGACCTGGAACTCCAGGTGTGTGGTGCGTGCAGGGACCACCAGGTTAGAGAGGCAGCAGCCACGCGGTGTGAGGCGTTTGTGTAGCCTGTGCGGAGAGGAGAGAACAGGGATAGGCAGAGGCATAGTTGACAGGCTGCAGCAGATGGCTACAATAATGCAGAGGAGATCGGGATGAAATGAACTAAACATCAGGGAAAGGAGAGAGCAGGCCTCCCTCACCAAAAAAAAATATATATATAACTCTCCCAACTTCCACCTCAGAAACTATAATTGTTTCACTGAACCACCCGAGTAAAACTCTCTCAACTTCCACTTTAGAAATTAGAATTGTTGTAAACTACAGCAGACTGTTATCAGTAGCTGTAATTAAGTACAGCAGCTACCAACCACCTAACGCTAATGCCTCGGATGAGGTTAGAAAAACAGCTGAATGGTAGCAGCTAGCTGGCTCAATCACAGGTACTCTTAAGCATGAAATAACATTGGAAACAATTAACCATAGTTGCAAAAAGTTACCAGTAGCTACCCGCTAGCTAGCTAGCTTTGTTGGTCCAAGTAGTGGGTAGGCTAGACTCGTGCTTCGCCGGAGTCCGCCGAATACAGTCCTTACCTACAATAATTACCTACAATAACCTTCAATAACTACCTGAGTAAGCTACCTATAATACCAAACTACAATACCTACCTACAATCTAAATACATGGTTTAAGCTTAACTCAACACCATATAAGAAGCCAAGCTTACCTTTCATAACGCAGCAACGATTAAACGTTGGGTAGCTAGCACAAAGATATTGTATTTAGCTACCACAGCCTGCTGGTAGTGTTGGCTGGCTAGCAATGGCTACTGTGTTGACTTTGTTTGAAAAACGGCGTTGCTGCGAACGAATGTAGCTGGCTAAAGGATATTGTTTTTAGTTGCAACCGTTGCTAATAGCAACTCGCCAGCTAATCCAGGAGGTGAGTTAGCTAGCTAGCTTCGTGCTACATCCGGCACCGCCGAATACAAAAGTAACCTACAATAACTACACAACAGCCCACGATGCCTACCTATACTACTTAATAATATACAGCCCACGATGCCTACCTATAGTACCTAACTACAATCTAAATACATAGTTTAAGCCTTACTCGACAAAGCCCAAGCTATGTATAAAGCCAAACTGGCAGACAGAATAACAACAACAAAAATCCAGAAAAACGCATGTCAAAAATGTTATAAATTCATTTGCATTTTAATGAGGGAAATAAGTATTTGACCACTCTGCAAAACATGACTTAGTACTTGGTGGCAAAACCCTTGTTGTCAATCACAGAGGTCAGACGTTTCTTGTAGTTGGCCACCAGGTTTGCACACATCTCAGGAGGGATTTTGTCCCACTCCTCTTTGCAGATCTTCTCCAAGTCATTAAGGTTTCGACCCTGACGTTTGACAACTCGAACCTTCAGCTCCCTCCACAGATTTTCTATGGGATTAAAGTCTGGAGACTGGCTAGGCCACTCCAGGACCTTAATGTGCTTCTTCTTGAGCCACTCCTTTGTTGCCTTGGCCGTGTGTTTTGGGTCATTGTCATGCTGGAATACCCATCCACAACCCATTTTCAATGCCCTGGCTGAGGGAAGGAGGTTCTCACCCAAGATTTGACGGTACATGGCCCTGTCCATCGTCCCTTTGATACGGTGAAGTTGTCCTGTCCCCTTAGCAGAAAAACACCCCCAAAGCATAATGTTTCCATCTCCATGTTTGACGATGGGGATGGTGTTCTTGGGGTCATAGGCAGCATTCCTCCTCCTCCAAACACGGTGAGTTGAGTTGATGCCAAAGAGCTCGATTTTGGTCTCATCTGACCACAACACTTTCACCCAGTTCTCCTCTGAATCATTCAGATGTTCATTGGAAAACTTCAGACGGGCCTGTATATGTGTTTTCTTGAGCAGGGGGACCTTGCGGGCACTGCAGGATTTCAGTCCTTCACGGCATAGTGTGTTACCAATTGTTTTCTTGGTGACTATGGTCCCAGCTTCCTTGAGATCATTGACAAGATCCTCCCGTGTAGTTCAGGGCTGATTCCTCACTGTTCTCATGATCATTGCAACTCCACGAGGTGAGATCTTGCATGGAGCCCCAGGCCGAGGGAGATTGACAGTTCTTTTGTGTTTCTTCCATTTGCGAATAATCGCACCAACTGTTGTCACCTTCTCACCAAAATGCTTGGCGGTGGTCTTGTAGCCCATTCCAGCCTTGTGTAGGTCTACAATCTTGTCCCTGACATCATTGGAGAGCTCTTTGGTCTTGGCCATGGTGGAGAGTTTGGAATCTGATTGATTGTTTGCTTCTGTGGACAGGTGTCTTTTATACCGTAACAAGCTGAGATTAGGAGCACTCCCTTTAAAAGTGTGCTCCTAATCTCAGCTCGTACCTGTATAAAAGACACCTGGGAGCCAGATATCTTTCTGATTGAGAGGGGGTCAAATACTTATTTCCCTCATTAAAATGCAAATCAATTTATAACATTTATGACATGCGTTTTTCTGAATTTTTTTGTTGTTATTCTGTCTCTCACTGTTCAAATAAACCTACCATTAAATTTATAGACTGATCATTTCTTTGTCAGTGGTACAAAATCAGCAGGGGATCAAATACTTTTTTCCCCCTCACTGTATGTAACTGCAGGTAACTGCCAAAATAAAGGAAACACCAACATACGAGCCAGAACAGCTTCAATGCCTTGGCATTGATTCTACAAGTGTCTGGAATTTATGGAAGCCCTGAAGCCCAAGGCAAAAACACACAAAAAAAACATAGATTCTTGGTAGTGTCTTGTTTGAACGACTTAGTATCTTGTTTGAACGACTTAGTATCTCATTTGAACGACTTAGTAAAATACAAGCATATATATTTTTACTAAGTTGTTCAAATTAGATACTAAGTCGTTCAAATGAGATACTAAGTTGTTTGAATGACTTATCTCATTTGAATGACTTAATTGTTATTTTGTCTAATTAGGCTTAATTTGTTATGCAGATTGTCAGACCATGTAATGGATGCTGCAGCCATTCATTCACTGACTCCATCCATTTATATTATTATTCACTGACAGTTCTTTGATAACCTAAAGCAAGGCTGCTTGTGAATGCCAGAGCAAGTAAGTGTGGAGTGAGGAGCAGAGCGTTACTTGAGCAGATTTAAAAAATGGTGTCTCTCTCCCACTCCAATTTCGCTCTGGTACTGCTTCGCCACAAGCTCTGCCTTTTTCGTATCCTTTATCACTATTCATTTAATTACTTTGACCCCACCCACATTAGTCTATATGTGACCAACCGGCTCGATTCGGTCTTATGTAGCAACATTTAAAATTGTGTTTTTTATATTGGATAAAAGTAGAGACTCAGAGCTATAAAATGGCATATCATACACTACAGTTGAGGAACAATAGGAAAGTCATTATGCTTTGGAAGTTGATAAACTTACAACCCCACTTTTGAGGAAATGGTCCTTGAATGTTTTGGTACACCTACTGGAGAGTTCTTCTTTGTCTACACCAGGGGTGTCAAACTCATTTTAGCTCAGGGGCCACATGGAGGAAAATCTATTCCCAAGTGGGCCGGACCGGTAAAATCATGGTATATATAACTTAAAAACAACAACTTCAGATTGTTTTCTTTGTTTAAATACTATCAACATAAAACATAAAGCTGGAGCCTGAGGACAGTATGTCCAAAATAGTACAAGCACAACATCACTATTAATCATAAAACACCTGAAGTTTATTAGAAAATTCTAAAGAAAAAGAACACACAAACACACAATGCCTCAGTGATTCACATAACTGTTTCACAGATCACAGAACTATATCAAGGTGTCATTTCTCAGGCAGAAATGTAGATACAAATAATGAAATCCTGTTCCCCAAACAAGTGCAAGAACCACAGAGTCAAGAATAGGTTAAATATACAAATAAAATAAAATCAATTAAAAACAATAGCACATCAACATAAAAACATATAAACATAAAGCTGGAGCCTGAGGACAGTGTGTCCAAAAGCACAACATCACTATTAATCATAAAACACCTCAAGTTATTTGAAATTCTGAGGACAAACAACACACAAACACACAATGCCTCAGTGATTCACAGAAGTATATCACAGATCACAGAACTATATCAGGGTGTCTCATGCAGCACTTTAAGTGGGGTTGCATAGTTTATTTGACTCCTGATACCTGGCATCTTTTAGCTTTCACCAGCGCATCAATATCAGGCGTCACATCCTGAGTGGCAGCCAACTTCAGGATGTGATTCAAGTGCTTGTGCGTGAGCCTTGAGCGCAGCTTTGTTTTATTCATGACGTTATCCATCTTTAATGACTTGCAACACAAAGCCTCCTGGTGCAAAATACAGTGAAAAGTCAAAAAATCACGTCCTCCATTTGCAGATTGCGCTGGACAGTCCACTCCGACCCTGTCCAGCGCGCCGACGAGTGCAGTGAAAATATCAGCTGCTGTCGTTGTATCTGTCATCGGCACCAACTCCACGAACTCCTCGGTGACGGTCAATGTGTCATCAACTCCGCGGATGAAAATGGCCAGTTGTGCAACATCTGTAATGTCCGTGCTTTCATCAATTGCAACCGATAACGCAATAAATGACTCTACTTTTTGCTTCAACTGGCTGTCCAAATCCACTGAAAGATCGGAAATCCTGTCTGCAACTGTGTTTCTTGTCAGGCTGATATTTGCAAAAGCCTGGTGCTTTTCAGGGCACACAATCTCTGCTGCCTTCATCATGCATGTTTTTACAAATTCACCCTCACTAAATGGTTTTGAAGCCACTGCGATTTCATTAGCAATGAGGTAGCTAGCTTTCACTGCAGCGTCACTGATGTCTCGGCTGTGAGTAAACACAGACTGCTGTTTCTTCAGACCCACCAACAGTTCATTCACCTTCTCTCTTCTCCGCTGTCCTTGAAAGTTGTCATATTTGTCGGCATGAAGACACATAGTGGCGACGAAGGTTATATTCTTTCAGCACTGCAACATGCTGTGAACACACCAAACATTCAGCTTTCCCATTCAATTCCGTGAATAAATAGAAGGATGACAATTTTTCTTGGAACACTCTGCACTCTGCGTCCACTTTTCTCTTTTTTGACAGAGACATATTGGGGCAATGAGGGTGCCAAAGCACATAATGTTAAAAGTAGAAGCCGTAATAAATATCGCGGGCAAAACAAAGTAGCTCATCCGGACTGGCTGCACTTGCTTGACCTATTTGCTCTGCCCCGGTATAAACAGTTTGCTTGCTTAACACAATTGCTATTGCGCCATCCAGTGGACACAATTGGAACAGCAGTTTCTTTTATTGAAAAATTGCAGCTCATTTTTATACTTTACAAAATCATCTCGCGGGCCGGATTAAACCCGTTTGCGGGCCTGATCCGGCCCGCGGGCCGGACGTTTGACACCCCTGGTCTACACCCATTCAGCATCGTTCACATCCTCTTAAGACTTAGCCCCACCCATCTCTTTAAGGATTCACATGTTAAGCCATGTGCTAGACAGAGTGAGTACGATAGTGTACTAAACAACCAAAGATTTCAAGACTAAAGGCTGGTTTATACTACGTTTGTTGACATGTCTGTAGACCAGTGGAGGCTCCTCAGTGAATTTCATTAAAATAAAAATAGTGAAAAATATCATTTTTAGATAAAACTATACAAAATATATTCACGTCACCAAATAATTGATTAAAATACACTGTTTTGCAATGAAGGTCTACAGTAGCCTCAATAGCACTCTGTAGGGTAGCACCATGGTGTAGCCGGAGGACAGCTAGCTTCCGTCCTCCTCTGGGTACATTGACTTCTATACAAAACCTAGGAGGCTCATGGTTCTCACCCCCTTCCATAGACTTACACAGTAATTATGACAACTTCCGGAGGACATCCTCCAACCTATCAGAGCTCTTTCAGCATGAACTGACATGTTGTCCACCCAATCAAAGGATCAGAGAATGAATCTAGTACTGAAAGCATACGATACAGCTAGCTAGCACTGCAGTGAATAAAATGTGGTGAGTAGTTGACTCAAAGAGAGAGAAAGACAATAGTTGAACAGTTTTTAACAAATTAATTTCTTCCCAAATGAAGGAGAAGCAAGAGAGAGATACAGAGAGGGATTTTGTCATTTTCAGTTTTACTTACTTAGCTAGCATATGCAGCAAGCTAAATTAGCCTACTCAAACACCATGCTCAAACAGATGGATGCTATGATAGCTAGCTGGCTATGACTATCCAACACAACACTGGAAGTCAAGGTAAGCTTTTGGTTTTACTAATTTATTGCCCTCTGGCCTGCCGGTGTAAGTGCTAAACTGCTTACTGACTGTACACTTTAAAGTTACTGCATGATTGTAGCGGGTTTACTAACACATTAGTTTTATTAGCTACATTGACTATGACGTTACTTTAGCTAGTATGGTGACATGATGGAGGCTGTGTGTAACGGTTATGATATTGGCTTGGAAAGTTTTTTTTTTCCTGGTTGCATACAGCTGATGTGTTGTGCACTGAAGTCCACAATCGAAGGGAAAAGGTGAGAGGAGGAGATTGCATAGATGCGAGAAGGAATACAATGTGGCTGCTATGAAAGTGAACTGTGTTTACGCGTGATCATGGGTGTATTCATTCAGCCGATTCTTTTGAAAAACGTTTAATAAATGTAAGCAAACAGAACAAAATGGGGATAAACATACCTGAATTTGTATAATAAAAACTATTGTTTACAACTGTTGGACTAATGATTACACCCTAGATCAGCTAGATGCAGGCAAGAGCGCACTCCATCACTTTCCTTACACAGCCTGGGGGTGTCTTTTTCCTGTTGAAAAACAAAAGATAGTCCCACTAAGCGCAAACCAGATGGGATGGCGTATCGCAACAGAATGCTGCGGTAGCCATGCTGGTTAAGTGTGCCTTGAATTCTAAATAAGTCACAGACAGTGTCACCAGCAAAGCACCCCCACACCATCACACCTCCTCCTCCATGCTTCACGGTGGGAACCACACATGCAGAGATCATCCGTTCACCTACTCTGCGTCTCACAAAGACACGGCGGTTGGAACCAAAAATCTCAAATTTGGACTCATCAGACCAAAGGACATATTTCCATCGGTCTAATGTCCATTGCTCGTGTTTCTTGGCCCAAGCAAGTCTCTTCTTATTATTTGTGTCCTTTAGTAGTGGTTTCTTTGCAGCAATTTGACTATGAAGGCCTGATTTATGCAGCCTCCTCTGAACAGTTGATGTTGAGACGTGTCTGTTACTTGAACTCTGTGAAGCATTTATTTGGGCTGCAATCTGAGGTGCAGTTAACTCTAATGAACTTATCCTCTGCAGCAGAGGTAACTCTGGGTCTTCCTTTTCTGTGAGAGAACAGGTTAATCATTGCGCTTGATGGTTTTTGCGACTACACTTGAAGAAACTTTCAAAGTTCTTGAAATGTTCCGGATTGACTGACCTTCATGTCTTAAAATAATGATGGACTGTCGTTTCTTTGCGTATTTGAGCTGTTCATGCCATAATATAGACTTGGTCTTTTACCAAATAGGGCTATCTTCTGTATACCACCCGTACCTTGTCACAACACAACTGATTGGCTCAATCGCATTAAGAAGGAAATAAATTCCACAAATTAACTTTTAACAAGGCACACCTGTTAATTGAAATGCATTCCAGGTGACTACCTCATGAAGCTGGATGAGAGAATGCCAAGAGCACGCAAAGCTTTCATCAAGGCAAAGGGTGGCTACTTTGAAGAATCTCAAATACAAAATATATTTTGATTTGTTTAACACTTTTTTTGGTTACTACATGATTACATATGTGTTTTGATGTCTTCACTATTATTCTACAATGTAGAAAATAGTGAAAATAAAGAAAAACCCTGGAATGAGTAGGTGTGTCCAAACGTTTGACTGGTACTGTACACTGAACAAAAATATAAACGCAACATGTAAAGTGTTGGTCCCATGTTTCATGAGAAGAAATAAAAGATCCCATACATTTTTCACACGCAAAACAAACGTATTTAGCACAAATTTGGTTCACAAATTTGTTTACATCCCTGTTAGTGAGCATTTATCCTTTGCCAAGATAATCCATCCACCTGACAGGTGTGGCATATCAAGAAGCTGATTAAACAGCATGATCATTACACAGGTGTACCTGCTCTACCATAAGCCGCATCCAACGTTGTTTTAGCGAATTTGGCAGTATGTCCAACCGGCCTCACAACCGCAGACCACGTGTATGGAGTCGTGTGGGCGAGCGGTTTGCTGATGTCAATGTTGTGAACAGAGTTCCCCATGGTGGCGGTGGGGTTATGGTATGGGCAGGCATAAGCTACGGACAACTAACACAATTGCATTTTATCGGTGGTAATTTGAATGTACAGAGATACCGTGACGAGATCCTGAGGTCCATTGCCATGCCATTCATGCACCGCCATCACCTGAAATTTCAGCATGATAATGCACAGCCCCATGTCGCAAGGATCTGTACACAATTCCTGGAAGCTGAAAATGTCCCAGTTCTTCCATGACCTGCATACTCACCAGACATGTCACCCATTGAGCATGTTTGGGATGCTCTGGATCGACGTGTACGGCAACGTGTTCCAGTTCCCGCCAATATCCAGCACTTCGCACAGTCATTGAAGAGGAGTGGGACAACATTCCACAGGCCACAATCAACAGCCTGATCAACTCTATTTGAAGGAGATGTGTCGCGCTGCATGAGGCAAATGGTGGTCACACCAGATACTGACTAGTTTTCTGATCCACACCTCTACCTTTTTTTTTAAGGTATCTGTGACCAACATATGTATATCTGTATTCCCAGTCATGTGAAATCCATAGATTAGGGCCTCATGAATTTATTTCAATTCACTGATTTCCTTATATGAACAGTAACAGTAAAATCTTTGAAATTGTATTTTGCCTTTATATTTTTGTTCAGTATACAATGTGTACAAAACATTAAGAACACCTTCCTAATATTGAGGTGCACTCCCCCTTTTGCCCTCAGAACAGCCTCAATTTGTTGGAGCATGGACTCTGCAAGGTGTCGAAAGCGTTCCACAGGGATGATGGCCCATGTTGACTCCAATGCTTCCCACAGTTGTGTCAAGTTAGCTGGATGTCCTTTCGGTGGTGGATCATTCTTGATACACACTTAAACTGTTGAGCGTGAAAAACCCAGCAGCGTTGCAGTTCTTGACACAAAGTGTGCCTAGCACCTACTACCATACCCCATTTAAAGACACTTAAATATTTTGTCTTGTCCATTCACCCTCTGAATGGCACACATACACAATCCATGTCTCAAAAATCTCAAGGCTTAAAAATCCTTCTTTAACCTGTTTCCTCCCCTTCATCTACACTGATTGAAGTGTATTTAACAAGTTACATCAATAAGGGATCATAGCAACACTTGGATTCACCTGGTTGTCTATGTCATGGAAAGAGCAGGTGTCCTTAATGTTTTGTACACTCAGTGTAATTTGGAACCCTCATTTACTCAAGTGTTTCAATTATTTTGGCAGTTATCTGTATATATAGAGATAATAAATAAATACATAGTAGTCTTGAGATTTAGAGTCAGGCACTGACATGGCGGACCTAATGAAAGGAGTGTGGGGGTTTTCCAGAGCAAGGGCCCTGGCCTTGGCATTGACAAGCTGTCTACATTGCACTGTAATTTAGAGACCTCCCCCCAGAGAGCAGGCCTGAGTTATACCATTTCTTTCCCTCTTCCCTCCCTCCCTCCCTCCCTCCCTCCCTCCCTCCCTCCCTCCCTCCCTCCCTCCCTCCCTCCCTCCCTCCCTCCCTCCCTCCTTCCCTCCCTCCGCTACCTCCCTCCGCTACCTCTCGCTCTCCCACCATCCACTCACTCTATCACAACCTCTACCTGTTCTTCCTCTCCCTCTCTCAGATGTTCGGTTTACCACATCTCTCCTAATCCCTTACAGTGTTCCATTCTCTTTCTCATTCTCTCACCCATTCTATTTTATTTTTCATCTCTCCAGCCATTTCTTGTCTATCTGCCCTCCCTCCCCACTCCCCTGTGTGTTCCCGTCTCCCTCTCTTCTCTCATTCAGACTGCTCATGACTCACCCCTGCCCTCTATTACCCCCTGCATGTGGCCATGACCCATGGCTCCCTAGCTGGCTCCAGGCCACTCTACTGGCTCTAGGAGCAGCCTGCAGGGAGGTCTATTGGGAGGCCTGCCACAAACCCACAGAGCACGTAGTCCAGGCCTGCCACAGACCCACAGACCACGGAGGATTAAACTGCCAAAGACCCACAGAGCACGAATGCCTAGCCTGCCACAGACCCACAGGGCACGGAGGCCTAGCCTGCCACAGCACCAAGGCATGCAGGATATAGCCTTAAAGGGCCTGCTCTGATCGGGAACAAGATGGAGCCATATAGCTATGTGTGTGTCTATATTATTGCATTCAACAGATGCCCTCTGTACTATATGTGTTGTTTGTTGCACAGGCAGAGAGTTGTATAGGATTTGATTGCACTGTATTATACTGGCATTTTGCATACTGCCATTATGCAACCAACCATACAGTATGCTCCAAAAAATGTATTTGCTTATAACAAAGAAGATGTCTCCAACCAGAGCCAGTCCTTGATCTGACACCCCAGCAGAGTGGTTACCAGTTTGTTCCTCTGTACATGAGTGATAAACAATTACAGCCAATGAAATTGGCCATCCCCGTGGACATTCAAAGAGTAGTTTATCTCCCATCCAATTTTGCACAGCCAAATTACACAGTGATCCTGGTCCCTTGCACAACAGATGCTTCTGATTGGGCTTTAGAAAGATACCAAAATCTACAAAATAGCATAAGAGGGCTCAGCGTACCAAACGGAAGCAATATCTCTAGGGGAGGGTCTTTCACCTCATCAACGTTTTAATTTCCACAAATCTGAGGGAAATAACGACTGCCTGCTTTAGATGCTAATTTAACGGCTAGGCTAATGATTTCCCCTTCCAACTCAAGCCTCTTCCCATAAACCTGTGGCTATGAGTTCACTTCCTGCCTCCACTTAAACCAAATATGTAAAAGAAAAAACTGCAGAACTCGATACCCACTCCGAGAGGCACGACAGCCTTCATTACGTTGGGTTTTAATCACTTAATTTCCCCTCTAATATATAAGTAAACAAATCAAACACATCTAAGTAAATGATTGGTTGGAGTCGTTCTGTAATAGCATGTAAATCTTTCAAAGCTTGTAATCAGCTACTCTCTCCTTTGGGCTTGGGAAGTGAAAATCGAGAGCCGCATGCACACATTCTCCGACTTCTGACTCGAATGACGTGCCATGGAGAAACTAGGATAATTGGAGGGTTTGTTTGGTCGAGTTTTGTTAATCCATCTGTGCATCATAGTCCCGTTGCTCACGCGCAAATTAAGCAATAGTCTCTTTAAAAAAAAATGTAATTTAAGTTGAATGTGTTTTTTCAAAGTCTAATGAAATCCTTTCAATATCTTTTATTCTGCCACAGTCAGTCACAGAAAGCCATGTCAGAAGGATCCAAAAGAATGCATGACAACTGCAATTAAAAAGCAATCATGCTCTGTTATGTCCTTGACTTCATCTTGCTGTTGACCAAAGCACCGAGTCCATCTTTTCACTGCATCTGAAATCATCCATTTGAATTCAAACAATAAGGGCTGTTTAGCTGACTGACTGTCCCTGCATGGTCTCTAGGCAACAAGAAAATCCACATTCCAATAGCTCTCCCTCTCCCACCCCCTCTCTCTCTTACCCTCTCCCACCCTTAAATAGACTCATTTGAGAACTAGTTGTGGGCTTTGCTCTTGGATATCAAACTATGAGCCCCTCATCACAGGGCTAGGGGGTTAGTGAAGGGCAGACAGGCAGGCTGCCTCACTCCAACAGAGAAAGAGCAGGGATGGAGGGATGGAGACTGCAGAGGAGGGGGATATATGGAGGTGGAGTTCAGTGTAAGCTAGTCACCTCACCTTTTATATAAATCAAAGAAGAGAGCGAGGTTAGTTAGAGTGAAGTGTGTGAGTGTGCGTGTGTGTGTGTAAGAGAGAGAAAGAGAGAGTGTGTGAGAGAAAGAGAGAGAGAGAGATGGTATGTTTACTGTGTAATTGGATTGCATGTTTGCATCATGTTCTGTATCTGCTTTAGTACAAACCCTGTCAATCACTTCTAAAGGTCAATGTTACCAGTCAGTAATCAGTCCACTCATTTCATAGCATTACAGTTACATAACCTCAGTCTATACAGTAACAGCTTGCAGCACACAGGCTTGCCTCTGTTAAAAAGTTAGCACGGAAATGCTGCGGTGCCATTTTCCCTAAAGAATAGTGATGAGGAAACTTTACTACCCACTAATTATTTATTCAGTAGAGCAATTAATAGTTCAGAACATTATGATATGTAATAGATAACCCTGGTAATAACTAATAGCCATACATTAGCAATTTGCCTTATCAAAGTTGAATGGAAAGGGTGAAGAGAATTACTCTTGAAGTCATATATGCATTTAAATAATTTTCTATTAAATGGACGATTTATAGCCTTGCATTTTTAATTGAGGACCATATCAACATTTGTCTTAATTTATACTCTTAAGAAGCAGTCTTTGCTGAACCCCAAAGCTCAATGAAGACTTCATAACGCATTAAAGCATTATCACTCTGGCGTCTGTCTTTTAAAAAGTATTGGATTTTATGGAATCTTACAAGCTGAGGCTGATGCCCAAAATTAAATAAAGGTTGGAGAACACATTTTTCAGCACTAGAGTTTAATTCCCTTCTTTTAAAAAATGTTTAGAAAATTTTAAGCAAAGGCTTAATCTCAACCCGCAGCCCACATCATCTAGGTTATTTAGTCTTGTGATAATCTTCTTTCAGGAATAAAAAAGGCTTTTTAAGTCTTTTAAAGGTTCTGCTTTGATGTACAGGCTAAATTAGGGGATTGCAGAGTTAGCTGTGGTCTGTCTTGACTTAGATTTAGTTTATGCGATCCAGCGGGGGTGTAGTTCAGAGCAATCACCAGGGTTGGCCCATAATGTACTTCCAATTCCATATCCAACTGAAACAGTACCACAGTGTTTCATCCCGTTAATCTGTTCCAGTGAAATGAGACTAGCACAGACAGTGAAGCAATATAATGCTAGAGTCTAGGTTAGATAGTGTGACTTAGGTATACACTGAGTGTATAAAACATTAGGAACACCTGCTCTTTCCACGACATAGACTGATCGTCACCTTCCGACACCTTGTAGTCCATGCCCCGATGAATTGAGGCTGTTCTGAGGGCAAAAGGGGGTGCAACTCAATATTAGGAAGGTGTTGACTCAGTGTAGGTTGCTATCAGTAAGCATCACAAAAGTGTCACAGTAAGCAATCGCAGTTTCAATTTCCAGGTGTTGGACATGCATATTTCCAAGCAATGGATTTGGTGGAAGAGTAAACACTGGCACGACTTTCCATGAATTGTCATTACACACTTAACATTACAGTGAGGGAATTAAGTATTTGATCTCCTGCTGATTTTGTACGTTTTCCCACTGACAAAGACATGATCAGTCTATAATTTTAATGGTAGGTTTATTTGAACAGTGAGAGACAGAATAACAACAACAAAAATCCAGAAAAACGCATGTCAAAAATGTTATAAATTGATTTGCATTTTAATGAGGGAAATAAGTATTTGACCACTCTGCAAAACATGACTTAGTACTTGGTGGCAAAACCCTTGTTGGCAATCACAGAGGTCAGACGTTTCTTGTAGTTGGCCACCAGGTTTGCACACATCTCAGGAGGGATTTTGTCCCACTCCTCTTTGCAGATCTTCTCCAAGTCATTAAGGTTTCGAGGCTGACGTTTGGCAACTCGAACATTCAGCTCCCTCCACAGATTTTCTATGGGATTAAGGTCTGGAGACTGGCTAGGCCACTCCAGGACCTTAATGTGCTTCTTCTTGAGCCACTCCTTTGTTGCCTTGGCCGTGTGTTTTGGGTCATTGTCATGCTGGAATACCCATCGACGACCCATTTTCAATGCCCTGGCTGAGGGAAGGAGGTTCTCACCCAAGATTTGACGGTACATGGCCCCGTCCATCGTCCCTTTGATGCGGTGAAGTTGTCCTGTCCCCTTAGCAGAAAAACACCCCCAAAGCATAATGTTTCTATCTCCATGTTTGACGGTGGGGATGGTGTTCATGGGGTCATAGGCAGCATTCCTCCTCCTCCAAACACGGCGAGTTGAGTTGATGCCAAAGAGCTCGATTTTGGTCTCATCTGACCACAACACTTTCACCCAGTTCTCCTCAGAATCATTCAGATGTTCATTGGTAAACTTCAGACGGGCCTTTATATGTGCTTTCTTGAGCAGGGGGACCTTGCGGGCGCTGCAGGATTTCAGTCCTTCACGGCGTAGTGTGTTACCAATTGTTTTGGTCCCAGCTGCCTTGAGATCATTGACAAGATCCTCCCGTGTAGTTCTGGGCTGATTCCTCACCGTTCTCATGATCATTGCAACTCCACGAGGTCAGATCTTGCATGGAGCCCCAGGCCGAGGGAGATTGACAGTTCTTTTGTGTTTCTTCCATTTGCGAATAATCGCACCAACTGTTGTCACCTTCTCACCAAGCTGCTTGCCGATGGTCTTGTAGCCCTTTCCAGCCTTGTGTAGGTCTACAATCTTGTCCCTGACATCATTGGAGAGCACTTTGGTCTTGGCCATGGTGGAGAGTTTGGAATCTGATTGATTGTTTGCTTCTGTGGACAGGTGTCTTTTATACAGGTAACAAGCTGAGATTAGGAGCACTCCCTTTAAGAGTGTGCTCCTAATCTCAGCTCGTACCTGTATAAAAGACACATGGGAGCCAGAAATCTTTCTGATTGAGAGGGGGTCAAATACCAAATACTTATTTCCCTCATTAAAATGCAAATCAATTTATATCATTTTTGACATGTGTTTTTCAGGATTTTTGTGTTGTTATTCTGTCTCTCACTGTTCAAATAAACCTACCATTAAAACTATAGACTGATAATTTCTTTGTCAGTGGGCAAACGTACAAAATCAGCAGGGGATCAAATACTTTTTTCCCACACTGTATGTCAGAAGACATGTATACCAAGGTAACAAACTGAGTCAGGAGAGTGAAAGTTCAGTATTGCTGTGAAACCCTATTGGCTATGAAGTCCCTCAGCTTCTCAAATCATCAAATAAATCAAATTGTATTTGTCACATGCTTCGTAAATAACAGGTGTAGACTAACAGTGAAACGCTTATTTACGGGCCCTTCCCAACAATGCAGAGAGAAAAAAAATACAGAAATAATAGAAAAAGAATAGCACAAGGAATAAATACACAATGAGTAACGATAACTTGGCTATATACACGGGGTACCATTACCGAGTCGATATGCAGAGGCACGAGAAAATTGAGGTAGATATGTACAGTTGAAGTCGGAAGTTTACATACACTTAGGTTGGAGTAATTAAAACTCGTTTTTCAACCACTCCACAAATTTCTTGTTAAGAAAACTATAGTTTTGTCAAGTCGGTTAGGACATCTACTTTGTGCATGACACAAGTAATTTTTCCCACAATTGTTTACAGACAGATTATTTCACTTATAATTCACTATATCACAATTCCAGTGGGTCAGAAGTTTACATACACTAAGTTGACTGTGCCTTTAAACAGCTTGGACAATTCCAGTAAATGATGTCATGGCTTTAGAAGCTTCTGATAGGCTAATTAACATCATTTGAGTCAATTGGAGGTGTACCTCTGGATGTATTTCAAGGCCTACCTTAAACTCAGTGCCTCTTTGCTTGACATCATGGGAAAATCAAAAGAAATCAGTCAGGACCTCAGAAAAAAGAATTGTAGACCTCCACAAGTCTGGTTCATCCTTGGGAGTAATTTCCAAACGCCTGAAGGTACCACGTTCATCTGTACAAACAATAGTACACAAGTATAAACACCATGGGACCACGCAGCCGTCATACCGCTCAGGAAGGAGACGCGTTCTGTCTCCTAGAGATGAACGTACTTTGATGCGAAAAAGTGCAAATCAATCCTAAAACAACAGCAAAGGACCCTGTGAAGATGCTGGAGGAAACAGGTACAAAAGTATCTATATCCACAGTAAAACGAGTCCTATATCGACATAACCTGAAAGGCCGCTCAGCAAGGAAGAAGCCACTGCTCCAAATCCGCCATAAAAAAGTCAGACTACGGTTTGCAACTGCACATGGAGACAAAGATCGTACTTTTTGGAGAAATGTCCTCTATTCTGATGAAACAAAAATAGAACTGTTTGGCCATAATGACCATCGTTATGTTTGGAGGAAAAAGGGGAAGGCTTGCAAACCGAAGAACACCATCCCAACTGTGAAGCACGGGGGTGGCAGCATCATGCTGTGGGGGTGCTTTGCTGCAGGAGGGACTGGTGTACTTCACAAAATAGATGGCATCATGAGGAAGGAAAATGATGTGGATATACTGAAGCAACATCTCAAGACATCAGTCAGGAAGTTAAAGCTTGGTCGCAAATGGGTCTTCCAAATGGACAATGACCCCAAGCATACTTCCAAAGTTGTGGCAAAATGGCTTAAGGACAACAAAGTCAAGGTATTGGAGTGGCCATCACAAAGCCCTGACCTCAATCCTATAGAAAATGTGTGGGCAGAACTGAAAAAGCGTGTGCAAGCAAGAAGGCCTATAAACCTGACTCAGTTACACCAGCTCTGTCAGGAGGAATGGGCCAAAATTCACCCAACTTATTGTGGGAAGCTCGTGGAAGTCTACCTGAAATGTTTTACCCATGTTAAACAAGTTAAAGGCAATGCTACCAAGTACTAATTGAGTGTATGTAAACTTCTGACCCACTGGGAATGTGATGAAAGAAATAAAAGCTGAAATAAATAATTCTCTATACTATTATTCTGACATTTCACATTCCTAAAATAAATTGGCGATCCTAACTGACCTAAGACAGCCAATATTTACTAGGATTAAATGTCAGGAATTGTGAAAAACTGAGTTTAAATGTATTTGGCTAAGGTGTATGTAAACTTCCGACTTCAACTGTACATATAGGTAGGGATAAAGTGACTAGGCAACAGGATACATTGTAAACAGTAGCAGCAGTGTATGTGATGAGTCAAAAGAGTTAGTGCATAGATAGTCTGTCTAGCTATTGGTTAACTATTTAACTAACTATTTAGCAGTGTTGTAGCTTGGGGTTAGAAGATGTTCAGGGTCCTGTTGGTTCCAGACTTGATGCATCGGTACCACTTGCCTTGCTGTAGCAAAGAGAACAGTCTATGACTTGGGTGTGTGGAGTCTTTTACAATTTGTCTTCCTCTGACACCGCCTGGCATAGAGGTCCTGGATGGCAGTGAGCTAGGCCCGCCTGAGTGATGTACTGGGTCATATGCACTACTGTAGCGCCTTGCGGTCAGATGCCAAGCAGTTTCCATATCAAGCGGTGATGCAGCCAGTCAAGATGCTCTCAATGGTGCAGCTGTATAACTTTTTGAGGATCTGAGGGCCCATGCCAAATCTTTTCAGCCTCCTGAGGGGGAAGAGGCGTTGTCTTGCCTTCTTCACGACTGTGTTGGTGTGTGTGGACCATGATAATTCCTTAGTGATGTGGACACAGAGGAACTTAAAGCTCTCAACCCGCTCCACTATAGCCCCGTCGATGTAGATGGGGCGTGCTCGGCCCTCCATTTCCTGTAGTCCACGATCAGCTCCTTTGTCTTGCTGATGTTAAGGGAGACGTTGTTGTCCTGGCAACACACTGCCAGATCACTGACCTCCTCCCTATAGGCTGTCATCGTCGTCGCTATCCCATCTGGTCATGATAAACTGAGGCTGTAAATCCCTTGTGGATGAACCAAGGAACATGGATATAGCTGGAGGGGTGAGATACTGGAAACAATTGATGAATGCGGGCTCACTGGTGACAATTCACAATGACCGCTCCAGTGACACAGCCCTGCTTTCTGCACAGAGCCGTCAACCCCAAGCACTCCATTAGGGATGCTGCTGTACCCAGCCATCTACATCACACTACCACTTTCCCACCACGACCGCCACCACATGACTCAACAGTGTAACTGCTGGATGAGTGGAAATACGTTGACATGCCTATTCCCCATGTGGGCTGGCCCATGGGTTCATTCTATTTCATTCTTGGTTGGTGGAGTGGAGCTCCTGGCAGGATGTGAGAAGAGAGATGTGTTGCTACTCTTACTGCTGCTGCTGGGCCAGCTATTAATTAGGTGCATGGAGACTGTCAGGGCGTCTGTCTGTATGAGCCTGTATGAGCCATGCTTTTCAAAATCACTCCTAGCGAGAGCTGCACTCTAATCCACCAGCTATATATGGGCATCTGAAGTGGAGTGCTACTGTGCTACAGCTCATACCCTCGGTCAAATTGAAGAGAATGTCATATGTGTTTTGCACTCTGTTAGTATTCACACCCACACTCTGACTTACACACAGAAAACATATGTGCAACTAGAATAGGAACATTTGATTATATGACAAATATTACTGCAGGTACTGTATGGATTGAATACTTTCATCCCTGAGTTTTGAAGCATTCATAACATTTCCATGCTGTAATTTACACCTGATCAATGCTTAGAAGAAGAGAATAATGCCAGTGGGGAAAAGAAACGTAGCTTTTGTTGCTGTTTGTGTTGTTTTTTCCAGAATGACTTTTTATCTTAATCCCCCTCCTCAGGGGGCAAGGAACATCTGAGCCACGAAACATCCTCTCTTCTCTTTAATACCTCTTTTACTACTATTATAGCCACAAAGCGAATTGGTTTTTTTCTTTCATGGAGGATGTGCAGGAAATCAAGCAGTGCAGTTCCCCCTTTTCAATTTTCCCTCTTTATAAATTGTTCCTTTTTGTCCTCGTTCCAATATAACGGCAAATTAGAATTCATTGAATTCCAATGTGTTCATTAGCTTCTGAAGTTTAGCTCTCTTCGAGAGAATGGGGTGCTTTAGTCGCCTTGTCGGTTCCTGCATATGAGGTGAAGACAAAGATATGGAGAGAGAGAGAGAGAGAGAGAGAGAGAGAGAGAGAGAGAGAGAGAGAGAGAGAGAGAGAGAGAGAGAGAGAGAGAGAGAGAGAGAGAGAGAGAGAGAGAGAGAGAGAGAGAGAGAGAGAGAGAGAGAGAGAGAGAGAGAGAGGGGAAAAAGTTAAGTGCATATCTATCCCTTAGGTTGAACTTTTTCATTTTGGGAAATTTCAGTTATGCTATATTGAAATGTATTCAGAATGTTTCTTTTTCTTGTGAACAAATAGAGAGTAACATACAAAGACAGTGTGATCTTCAGAGTGTTTGTTAGATACAAAGAAAGGGATAAAAAGTTGGATAGAAGCCACCCTGCAAACAATAATGAGTCGTTAGGACGTCCCCGGTATGTCACGAAATGGTTGCCCACGTACAGGGAACTAGACAAAGGTCCCCCAGAGAATGTTCCCTTGGGACATTCACTTGACATTCTTAGAACGTTCCCAGAATGTCAGTGGGATAACATTGCACATTAAAGAGCGATTGCCTTTAAAAAGCAATTAATCCCTTTGAGAACTGCCTATTTGGCATCAAGATGAGTCAGAAACAGTAATTGTAGTGTCAAAATTGAAAGTGTAAATAGGATACATTTTGGTCATAAAGTCAGTCTCGTCTAAAAAGGAGTTTGAAACATCTGTGCGTTACAACGGGTAAATGAAAGTTGGGTTTTGATTTGACAACTAACATGGGGTGAACAGCTGTGGTGATTGCTCTCTATCCAATAGCATAGACAATGAGACAGACCTGCCCAGCAGCGCTGACTTTGTTTACTTAAGACAACACGTCGCTTAGTTAGATGTAAAATGTATCAAATAAAATATCCTATGCAAAACGTCAAAATTAATTACAGATTTCTTGAGTTATCTTAGATTCATTCATGGTATTTTGAGAAAGTGAAATAGACTTCTGTGTCTACAGTGTCTCATTTGGGACAAACATCAGTAACCAAATGCGGAATCGGTCAGGAAACACACCTCCAAGACTGAAATCTCGTTTGTGTAATGAGCAACAGAGAAACACAAGTTCCAATTGGCGTTTTTAGTCGCTCTTTAAGGGACCTAATGGGAACGTCGCTGAATGTCCTCAGGGCGTCCCCTGTTTGCTGGGGAGGCTCAGAGGGATGAGTAAATAGCAGTCCTTTCTGTGTTGAGGGCTCCTTCGGAAAACACTAGTCATGAAACAGTCATGCAGTGCCATGGACACGCATGGCAACAGTCCAAGCCCTCCAATTAGCCTGTCACTGTGTTGTATTGTGCGGTGGTTAAAATAGCCTGTGTGCTTAGTGTTGCTCTCCCGATTACCAGACAAAGTTAAATCCTCCGTCTAAACTGATAGCTAAACAATGTTAATTATTACTGCCTCCATAGACACTAATGGATTTATAAATACCCAAAACATACAATAGAGTAGTCTATATAGCATGCATTAAAAAAAGACAGTCGACTGCCTCATTTGACTGTGGTGGCTGTGTAATTATGTAAAGTCCCTCCTTCTAGTCTTCCCATCCTGTCTTTAGGAAGCCTACAGAGAGGAAGAGAAAGGGGGGAGAGGGAGGGATATATGAGAGACAGAGAGGGAGAGAGAGGAAGAGAGAGTTCAGCAGGTCTTGGGCAGCAGTTCAGGGTGGTAAAGCAAGGACAGCTAACTCTGCTTTGCCTCCCGGACTCTGTGAAACCAGGTCAGGACAGGCATTTTAATGGCCTTGTGAATATCACTGCTTCATCCCACAGGGAAGCGCCATATACCATACACACAGACACTAACACACCCACACGCAGACTGCATGTGCCTACACACACTACACTGGTTTTTCTATCCTTCTAACCCTTACCCTAACCTTAACAGGTTGAGAGCTTCAAGTTCCTTGGTGTTCACATCACCAACGAACTATCATGGTCCAAACACACCAAGACTGTCGTGAAGAGGGCACGACAAAGCCTATTGCCCCTCAGGAGACTGAAAAGATTTGGCATGGGCCCTCAGATCCTAAAAAGATTCTACAGCTGCACCATCGAGAGCATCCTGACTGGTTGCATCACCACCTGGTATGGCAACTACTTGGCCTCCGACCGCAAGGCACTACAGAGGGTAGTGCGTACGGCCCAGTACATCACTGGGGCCAAGCTTCCTGCCATCCAGGACCTCTATACCAGGCGGTGTCAGAGGAAGGCCCTCAAAATTGTCAAAGACTCCAGCCACCCTAGTCATAGACTGTTCTCTCTGCTACCGCACGGCAAGCGGTACCGGAGTGCCAAGTCTAGATCCAAAAGACTTCTCAACAGCTTCTACCCACAAGCCATAACGTTTACATTTACATTTACGTCATTTAGCAGACGCTCTTATCCAGAGCGACTTACAAATTGGTGCATTCACCTTATAGCCAGTGGGATAACCACTTTACAATATATTTTTTTTTTGGGGGGGGGGTGGGGTGGGGTAAGGGGGGGGTTAGAAGGATTACTTTATCCTATCCCAAGACTCCTGAACAGCTAATCATGGCTACCCGGACTATTTGCACTGCCCCCCCACCCCATCTTTTTACGCTGCTGCTACTCTGTTAATTATTTATGCATAGTCACTTTAACTCTACCCACATGTACATATTACTTCAACTACCTCAACTAGCCGGTGCCCCCGCACATTGACTCTGCACCGGTACCCCCCTGTATATATAGCCTCCCTACTGTTATTTTATTTTACTTCTGCTCTTTTTTTCTCAACACTTTTTTGTTGTTTTATTCTACTTTTTTATTAAAAATAAATGCACTGTTGGTTAAGGTCTTTAAGTAAGCATTTCACTGTAATGTCTGCACCTGTTGTATTCGGCGCATGTGGCCAATAAAATTTGATTTGATTTGATTTTGATAACCCAGAACTCCAATCCAAACCCTAAACTTAATCTTAACTCCTAACCCTAACCCCTAACAATAATTGTAACCCTAACTCTAAACCTAACCCCTAAGCATAAAATAGCCTTTTCCTCGTGGGGATGTGGGAAATGTCCCCACGACTTCAGGTCCACACGAGGATAGAAGAACAAGACCACACACACACACGTGCAGGAGATGTACCCACCCATATATCTTAAAAACAAAAAAAACGATGTTTTAAGTGAGAATAGGCATTGGTCTGAAGCCGAAAAAGAAAGGAAATTCACATCAGCACTACAACGCCTATTCCACCCATGCTCTGCCAAGGTTTTCCAGTACACAGCTTTGACCTACTACAGTAGCTATGTTGGTATTGTACTTCAAACGATGTGTAGGCAGGTTGCTTAGGATTCAAACATTCTCAAACCGCCTAATTCATACTCTTAGAGGTGCTTCCATAATAATGTGATTTGTACCACATAGAAGGTAAAGTAATGTATTCTTGACACACCACAGTAAGACATTATCCCATTACACTACCTTTTCATGCTTATTTTTTTACAAATAAATGCAAGCTGCTTGATTGAGCTGTTTTGTCTTGTAGTAATGTTAATGCCTGTATTACCTTAAACCTTTATTTTAGCAAAATATGTAATTGAAAAAAAAATATCATAATAACATAATTTTTTGGTCAGTAGGTGCCCAACATAACAACAGACAAAGTAGCTCAGATAGATATAGCTTGTCTGCATTCCTGATTTCTGTAACTGTTAGCTTACCTGTGTAATAAGATGAATGAATTAAGCTCAGAACCACTTGTGTTTCAAACATGATCCTGTTTTATCAATTGCTGTCCCCAGCACAAGGGGCACCTGTGTAATGATCATGCTGTTTATTCAGCTTCTTGATATGCCACACCTGTCAGGTGGATGGATTATCCTGCAAAGGAGAAATGCTCACTAATATGGATGTAAACAAATGCGTGCAAAACAATTGAGAGAAATAAGCTTTTTTAATGCGTTGGAACATTTCCTGGATCTTTTATTTCAGCTCATGAAACATGGGACCAACACTTTACATGTTTTGTTCATATTTTTGTTCAGTGTATATACACATATACAGTGGCTTGCGAAAGTATTCACCCCCCTGGGCATTTTTCCTATTTTGTTGCCTTAAAACCTATATTTAAAATGATTTTTGGGGGGGTTCGTATCATTTGATTTACACAACATGCCTACCACTTTGAAGATGCAAAATATTTTTTCTTGTGAAACAAACAAGTAAAAGACAAAAAAACAGAAAACTTGAGCGTGCATAACTATTCACCCCCCCAAAGTCAACACTTTGTAGAGCCACCTTTTGCAGCAATTACAGCTGCAAGTCTCTTGAGATATGTCTCTATAACCTTGGCACATCTAGCCACTGCGATTTTTCCCCATTCTTCAAGGCAAAACTGCTCCAGGTCCTTCAAGTACGATTGGGTTCCGCTGGTGTACAGCAATCTTTAAGTCATTCGACAGGTCCTCAATTGGATTGAGGTCTGGGCTTTGACTAGGCCATTCCAAGACATTTAAATGTTTCCCCTTAAACCAATCAAGTGTTGCTTTAGCAGTATGCTTAGGGTCATTGTCCTGCTGGAAGGTGAACCTCCGTCCCAGTCTCAAATCTCTGGAAGACTGAAACAGGTTTCCCTCAAGAATTTCCCTGTTTTTGGACCCTTCAATTCTGACCAGTTTCCCAGTCCCTGCCGATGGAAAACATCCCCACAGCATGATGCTGCCACCACCATGCTTCACTGTGGGGATGGTGTTCTCGGGGTGATGAGAGGTGTAGCGTTTTCCTTGATGGCAAAAAGCTCAATTTTAGTCTCATCTGACCAGAGTATCTTCTTCCATATGTTTGGGGAGTCTCCCACATGCCTTTTGGCGAACACCAAACGTGTTTGCTTATTTTTTTCTTTAAGCAATGGCTTTTTTCTGGCTACTCTTCCGTAAAGCCCAGCTCTGTGGAGTGTACGGCTTAAAGTGGTCCGATGGACAGATACTCCAATCTTCACTGTGGAGCTTTGCAGCTCCTTCAGGGTTATCTTTGGTCTCTTTGTTGCCTCTCTGATTAATGCTTTCCTTGCCTGGTCTGTGAGTTTTGGTGGGTGGCCCTCTCTTGGCAGGTTTGTTGTGGTGCCATATTATTTCAATTTTTTTATAATGAATTTAATGGTGCTCCTTGGGATATTTTTTTATAACCCAACCCTGATCTGTACTTCTCCACAACTTTGACCCTGACCTGTTTGGATAGCTTCTTGGTCTTCATGGTGCCGCTTGCTTGGTGGTGCCCCTTGCTTAGTGGTGTTGCAGACTCTGGGGCCTTTCAGATCAGGTGTATATATACTGAGATCATGTGACAGATCATGTGACACTTAGACTGCACACAGGTGGACTTTATTAAACTAATTATGTGACTTCTGAAGGTAATTGGTTGCACCAGATCTTATTTAGGGGCTTCATAGCAAAGTGGGTGAATACATATTTTTATTTTTTAGAATTTTTTGAAACAAATTATATTTTTCATTTCACTTCACCCATTTGGACTATTCTGTGTATGTCCATTACATGAAATCCAATTAAAAATCCATTTAAATTACAGGTTGTAAATGCAACAAAATAGGAAAAATGCCAATGGGGATGAATACTTTTGCAAGGCACTGTATTCACATAGGCAGGGACACACATACGCAGAAGCCTGGCAGACATCTTTCTGTGGGCAGAAGATTAAATTACTGCTGTGGTGAAACTATAAACTGCAAATTAAGTGGCTGGCAGAGGCCCTCACGGGAAGGCCCTCACCAGCAGCCTAATGCCATTCCTGTCCAGGCCCAAGCAGGAGCAGCACAGGAGGAGAGAGGAGAGGAGCATACAGGAGGCCTCACATTCCATCTAGCCAAGCAGCCACACATCTGGGTGACAATGATGAGTAGGAGGGAATCGTGGGATTGCATTGATTGCGAAACACTTCATTGGAATAGGATTATATATTCTCTGCCTATAAAACATAGGGATGCGTCATGCAGAGCTAGCTAGTGCAGCAGAGACTGGATAGAATCTGTGAGGAGTGAACTGATTTGGATAGATGTGAGCTTCTAGCAACTAATGCAGATGGACTTATAATGCACACAACCACACACAGTGCAGGCTTAAGTTATTAACCCAAGCTCTCTGTGTGGATATTATTATTTTTTTGCTTGCTCAAGGGCACATCTACAGATTCTCCACCTAGTCAGCTCGGGGATTCAAACCAGCGACCTTTTGGTCACTGGCCCCACACTAGTCTACTTGCCTAGAGTAGATTATTGCAGATGCAGTGTAGATCAGTGTGGATGCAGTCAAGTGTCCTCCCTCTGTGTTGGATGGTTGAAGTCCCGATTCCTCATTCTCACATATCCCTCTATGTAGGTTTGTCACATTGGTCTGTGGCTCTCTGCTTGGATGCATATAGCCCTATTATAATATCATCCTCTACTCATCTTCACTGAGACCACTGGGGATAAAGAGAGGAAGTAGAATGTTATCCACTAGATTATAGATTACACTGAAACTTTCTTCCCTTCATGGTCCTTTTTCCTCTTCAGAGACATGTTCAGTTATTTTTTCTCCTTTTTGTAACCAGAGCGGAAAAATGTGTGTAAGATGGAGCTAGTATAGAAACTGCAGCTGGAGAAGGGACCAAACTAATATGTTGACCTTTTAAGCTGACAAGTATATAATATGATTGCATTCACAGAGCCTCAGAGTTTTCTGGATATTCTTTCTTCACACTGCAGGATAAGGGCTTGTGAGGGGGATAATGGCGATTTGGATATTTCTCACCATTTAAGCAGGCCATAGATTGAACAGTTCAATGTCTGATTGCAGATAAATCCCTTCTGATTAGCTTTGCTGTCTACATGTGGCCGTTTTCACATATTCCCTGTTTCTAGTCTCTGTTGCCATCCTCTCTGAAGTGTACGTAATAATAGTATGCTGGTTAGTTGGTTGAGGAGGTCTGTGGAATTGATTTACAGATGTAAGATATTAATTTGATCACCCTGTTGCAGAATAACTTTCCTGCAGGAAATGTAAATGTTGTAGTGTATTTGAGGTTTAAAAATGGTTATCCACCCGGGACTTCCAGAAGAGGACTGGCCACCCCTCAGAGCCTGGTTCCTCTCTAGGTTTCTTCCTAGGTTCCTGCCTTTCTAGGGAGTTTTTCCTAGCCACCGTGCTTCTAAATCTGCATTGCTTGCTGTTTGGGGGTTTAGGCTGGGTTTCTGTATAAGCACTGTGACATCTGCTGATGTTAAAAGGGCTTTATAAATACATTTGATTTGGTTTCAGAAGTCAGACATTTCCATTTAGAAATGTCAGACTTGATTTTTCCTTACAAAAAATTTATCAACCCCTACGAAAATGTTCATTAATTATAATCCACATAATAATTCACATTTCCTGTTGTTGCAGGATTATTTTACTACTATAACAAACTGGCTCAAATTAAGATCCTACATCTGCACCTCATTTTGCATCAAAGGAAATTTGATTAGCCTCTTTGTGTATTCATTTAGCATGTCATCTCATCATATACCCCCACAAGCACTTACAGATTCACACACACACACACAAACATTAAACCACACACACATAGAGAAATACACCATCTGTTTATCATCACCTCTTCCGTCGTTAATTATATTACATTTGAGAAGCATAAGGTTTTGATAGCCCATTTACAATTATATCATTATACCGCACATAATCATTATCAAAAAAATGTCTGATTCACAAATAATTAGATTGAGAATAACTTATTCAAAACTGGATAAATTATTTCCCCATTTATTCCAATATAGGATCTCTCACCTTTTTCACTGCACATGTAACCACTGATACAATACAGTATTTATTTTCCCCATCAGAGCACACATATCCAGTGGGCAAAACCTGTTTGAAAACACGTATTTTTATGACATCTAATTCTGGTCGCAAACTGGTTGAAAAAAATGTTTTACGTCTTTTTACTGACCAGAATATGACATTTTTCTGACCACAATGCGACCAGTTGGTCATTATTGTGACCTCTATCTGACCAACCGGTCATAATTCTGACCACTATATTATATGCTATATTATGTACTAGTCATAGTTAAAGACCTCATCATAACCTGGTAATGACCACCTGACTACAGCTTATTACCTACTGTAAGAAGTATTGCAGAGGATAAAGTTGGATATTAAAAACATTGTACATTACATTTCTATTTGTTTCCAAAGGCATCCATTAAAATCTGCAACATATTCTTACATTTAAAATAGATCAAGCAATGGCAAAAACATGTGCATGTCAGGTAAAATAGCAACCCAATGTTCATCTCCCAGGACAAACTAGCTAGCAACAGCTATCTAGCTAAATGTCCATGATTGTTTCATGTGTGTTTCGACCTGCCCCCAAATTAATATACACTACCGGTCAAAAGTTTTAGAACACCTACTTATTCAAGGGGTTTTCTTTATTTTTACTATTTTTTTTATCATAGTGAAGACACACAAACTATGAAATAACACATATGGAATCATGTAGTAACCAAAAAAGCGTTAAACAAATCAAAATATATTTACTATTTGAGATTCTTCAAATAAGCCACCCTTTGCCTTGATGACAGTTTTGTACACTCTTGGCATTCTCTCAACCAGCTTCACTTGGAATGCTTTTCCAGTCTAGAAGGAGTTCCAACATATGCTGAGCACTTGTTGGCTGCTTTTCCTTCAATCTGCGGTCCGACTCATCCCAAACCATCTCAATTTGGTTGAGGTCGGGGGATTGTGGAAGCCAGGTCATCTGATGCAGCACTCAATCACTCTCCTCCTTGGTCAAATAGCCCTTACACAGCCTGGAGGTGTGTTGGATCATTGTCCTGTTGAAAACCAAATGATAGTCCCACTATCCCAAACCAGATGGGATGGTGAATCACTGCAGAATGCTGTGGTAGCCATGCTGGTTAAGTGTGCCTTGAATTCTAAATAAATCACAGACAGTGTCACCAGCAAAGCACCCCCACACCATAACACCTCCTCCTCCATGCTTTACGGTGGGAAATACACATGCGGAGATCATCCGTTCACCCACACCACATCTCACAAAGACACAGCAAATGGAACCAAAAATCTCAAATTTGGACTCCAGACCAAAGGACATATTTCCAACGGTCTAATGTCCATTGCTCATGTTTTGTGGCCCACGCAAGTCTCTTCTTCTTTTTGGTGTCCTTTAGTAGTGGTTTCTTTGCAGCAATTTGAACAAGAAGGCCTGATTCACACAGTCTCTTCTGAACAGTTGATCTTGAGATGTGTCTGTTACTTGAACTCTGTGAAGCATTTATTTGGGCTGCAATTTCTGAGGCTGGTAACTCTAATGAACTTATCCTCTGCAGCAGCGGTAACTCTGGGTCTTCCATTCCTGTGGTGTTACTCGTGAGAGCATGTTTCATCATTGCGCTTGATGGTTTTTGCGACTGCCCTTGAAGAAACTTTCAAAGTTCTTGAAATGTTCCGTATTGACTGACCTTCATGTCTTAAAGTAATGATGGACTGTCGTTTCTCTTTGCTTATTTGAGCTGTTCTTGCCATAATATGGACTTGGTGTTTTACCAAATAGGGATATCTTCTGTATACCCCCCCACCCCCCCTACTTTGTCACAACCCAACTGATTGGCTCAAATGCATTAAGAAGGAAAGTAATTCCACAAATTAACTTTTAACAAGGCACACCTGTTAATTGAAATGCATTCCAGGTGACGACCTCATGAAGCTGGTTGAGAGAATGCCAAGAGTGTGCAAAGCTGTCATCAAGGCAAAGGATGGCTATTTGAAGAATCTCAAATATAAAATATATTTTGATAAATATATTTTGATTATAATTTGTTTAACACGTTTTTGTTTACTACATGATTCCATATGTGTTATTTCATAGTTTTGATGTCTTCACTATTATTCTACAATGTAGAAAATAGTAAAAATAAAGAAAAACCCTTGAAGAGTAGGTGTTCTAAAACTTTTGACCGGTAGTCTAGTTGGTACACAATTGGTTTTGATATTTTAACCTGCATGTCATGTCGTGACATGATGATCGATGCTTGAATGGCGTTTGATAATAATCCATAAAAGTCTCATCATGTAGACTAGCCTACCCACACAGCCTACCTGCATTGTATCTATGAGGTGTTGGCTGGAGCACACGTGCCAAGACCAGAGTAGGCACATTTGCTATTTAACACAACAGTTTTTGTGACAAAACTATCGCTAGAGTTGAAAATGCGATGGAAACTCATTGAAATTTAGATTTTTATTCGGTACATAAAAACCTAATCAAAAAATACATTTTGTTTGGACTATGTCATCATGCACTGATTTTTAGTTTGGTGAAAGTCAGTATGGTGGAATCAGTTTGGTGGAAACACACCACTGGTGGGGAAATGTGCATATTTTCTTTATGAGGATTTTTGAATGTTCACATGAAAATCTGTCACCAATTGAATGAAAACCTAGCTAATGACTATGGATTTAAGGAAGGGTGGTTCTGCTCTCTCCTTTCCCTGGGATGTGGCAGAATAGGTCACTGGTAAATGAGTGGGTGACCAAGCATTTCTGTAGAGGTCATGCATCAGGTCATTGACATGGAACTGTAAACTGTAAAGTCATGATTAACCATTACCTAAGGTCTTCACTAACTTAGACTTAGCATAGCAAGTACATTGATTATGTTTCCCCTCAGCAATCTGACAGTCAGGTAGACAGCGATAGACAACAAAATGGTTTGTGTAACAGTTTCCCGTGTGTATCAAGAATGGTCCTCCACCCAAAGTACATCCAGCCAACTTGACACAACTGTGGGAAGCATTGGAGTCAACATGGGTCAACATCATTGTGGAACGCTTCGGCACAATTTAGTCTGTTCTGAGGCCAAAGGGGTGTTCTTAATGTTTGGTACACTCAGTGTATATGTCAAAATATTAGCTAGCTAACTACAACCACTGGCTACAACAGGTAAAAATTAAAATGTACCATGTCCATGGAGGATTAGCCAGAGAGCTAACTTTAGCTAGCTAGTAAATTTTTCCTTGGCGTTCTTCTCCCCAACAAACCGCTGCTTCACTTACAAAAGTACAACAAGAATAAAGGAGAACAGGGACTACCACTTAGCAGTCAAATCTTCTAAAATGTTTGTGCGTAAATTTCGAGAAACTGTTGTTGTTTTCCAGCTGTGTTGTTGTGTAGCCTACCGGGCGCTCTGTCCCAATGGCAGTATGGAATGTTGATGCTCAAGCAAGCAGGATGCCTGCGCGCAGAGATCTATTTCTGTGCGCAAGGCACATATTCCAATCCAAGTTTTGGGTGGAACTGATATGCCTACAGTACCTCCTTATTTAGCTACTGAAATTAAATTACAATTGTTAATTGCTTAAAAGCTTTAAGTGAAAATATAATAGTCATATTTTCAGGGTCAAATTCAGGTGCAATACTTTTTTACTCATTATAGATTTAAATCAATTTGAGAAAAATAGGGTTTGAGAAAATCCTGGTGGACTGTAGTAGGATATTGAAATAAAATTAAGTTATTCATAATATAACATAAATATTGCATTCAGTGGAACAGAAGAAAATGTGCAGCACAATAAACAGTGCAATTACACAGACAAAAGATTACCATTAGAAGCCAACACACACAGCAAGCTACCAGGTATCATTAATTAAACTACCATTATTTTAACAGCAGTGATTTTTTTTTAAGGGTATCCTGTATTATTGTGCATATTTATTTTACATGCTGGTAGCCTAGAACAAATTTTATGGAAGTGAATCTGCAGTTTTTAACTGGGTGGACTGCAACCATGAAAAACACTACCATAGCCTGTAGTAAAATCAAAAACATTTATAGCATCGGAGATTCTCTAAATTAGGGACCGTCTCTGATAGCTATAGAACCGCAGAGACTTTCACAATTTTTTTTATTTTAATGACCTAGCATATTCAACGACTTAGAGGTGAAATACAGCACATTTCTTTGTTATTTTTTTTTGTATTTAATCACCTGCGGAATAAAAACCTCATATGGCCCTACTCCTGAAAAAGTCAAATCGGGCTGGATAAGCTGAAGTGGATTCGGCCTGAGTACCATTAGCCTGAGCCCAGAGTAATATGATTCTGCCTCACTCTGGAAGAGCTCGGCAAGCATGATGCCCCATACTGTACCCATGATGTCCGATTCCATGCCTAGTCCCCTGAGTCTCAAATGGAAAAGGCCCGAGCCCAGCATGTTGACTGGGTACAGTATGTCATGAGAGCCTAAGCCTCTTTGGTGCGCTCTGCCAGCTGTTGTTTGCCAACTGTGCTAAACTGAATCATGCAAACTCTGCTGAAAAATAACATTACTCCCATTTTAATAATTGTAATGGCCCACAAACACTATGCACCTGTTTATAGAGATTGATGACTATTAATTGAGGAGCATGTAGATAACTGGTCAGTAGTTCAATCAGATTTCAACCAAAAAACAGATATCAACCAAATAGGACATATATCATGAAAAATACGTGTTCATCTGGTTGTGATCTGGTTATGACTTCCCGACCAGATTTCAACCAGAAAAATACGTCTTTATCGCGTTGTATGCCCACTGGGTATATATTAAACCCCTATATGTGTATAGGCTCTGGCTCGTCCCCTTAGATTATTGGAATTGCCCAAGGGGCATTGACAGAGGAGGTTTAATGAATTAAAGTGGACATAGCTGACTCAGTGCGATCGATACCTGGTCCGCCATGGAGCCCTCTACTCACTGTGCCAGCAGCAGCAGCAGGAGACAGAGGAGGAGAGAGGGATGAGAAGAGAAGGATGTGGAGAGAGAGGGGTAAAAGGAGAGGGGGATAAGAGGAGATGAATGAGAAGAGGGGGTTGAAGAAGAGCGTTGTGAAGAATGAAGAAAACAAGTGGGGAAATGAGACCAAGGAAATGAAAGGGTGGAGAGGAGAAGTTAACCACCTCAATGACTGATGGGGTTCACTAGATCCCAGGGGATCGTAACTGATAACACAGGATTCTATTCGCCAGGAAAATAAGATCCTGTTTTAACTTAGTGCCATAAACAATAAAGCCTTCAAGAAACATGGCCCTAGTCAATCTAAACTGGTTATAAATAACATATGTATTACACTCCAGGAGAGCATTTGTGAATTAAAATGATGTCTTAAACCGTAAACTCTGTTTTAATTGAGTGCTTGAATCCAAACATGCATTCTTGCAGTACTCTGAAGATTATTATTTTTTTCTTATACCCCAGAAACCAAGCAAATGATTTGTATTGAGCTGGGGCCACAGTTTATGAAAAATACTGAGAAAGAACAGCATCTCAAGGCTCCATGCCCTAAATCGGCAATTCTCAACTGGTGGGATGTTTTTATGAGAAAATACTCCAGCCTGAACTTAAACGACTTAAACCAGGTAGGAAATTTGTAGAAATTATAATGAATTTACATTTCTGAATTTTTTTTCTTAAATCACACTATTTTCAATATAGAGCTATTAGCACCACCATTTTGGTTGATTTTGTGGTCTCAAGCCAGTGAGTTTATTAACATTCTTCATTAATAATATGGACAAAATTTAACTATTGTCAATGAAAGAAGTGGGAATGTTGTTCCCTTGTCATATTATTGCTACATTCACTATCAATATAGCATTAAAAACAGTTTTTCTTATTGTATTTTGGAGATTCTTTTTCAGGATGTGAATATTGGGTCGTGACTGAGACAACCTGGTTAAATTTGGGTCCTTAGGCAAAACCAGTTGAGAACCACTGCCCTAAATGCATCCTCTCTCCCTAAATGCACTGCTGTTAAATAATAAAATAATAATAATTGGTCATTTAGCAGACGCTCTTATCCAGAGCGACTTGTTATTGGGAATGGGGACCATTCCACTGATACTATACACATCCCTTGGCAATTTGCATCAAATTGTCCACATTTTCCTCCATTTGTATCTTTACTGAACATTGATCATAGAGCCGTGGTGAAGAAGCGTGAGGGCAGTATATTGCTATGCTTAGGTCAGAGCTTCATTTTAGAGGGGGCAGGTCAAGGATGCAGCTCTCTGCTCCGTTTGACGCAAGACCGCAGTGGAGTGAGGATTCATCGTGGCGATGGTTGTCATGTTAGACAGAATGTCAGAATAGGTTTAACAGAATCATACAGTTCAAGATGGGGCTCTTCTCTCTGGTATTCTCCTTCTCCCTCCTCTATCCTTCTGTCTGACTCTCTCTCTCCCTCTCTCTCTCTCTCTCTCTATTTACCCCAACCCCTACCTTGTGTCTGTCTTTTTCTGCTGAGACGATGAGAGTGGTTTTAGCTGTCATGTCACACGTGTTTGCATGTGTGATGGATGGTACTATATGCAGGTTTACGCTCGCATCTGTTTAAGGCGCACAGCATGGCTCCATCTCATCTCCCCCCGCCTGTCACTCGTCTCACCATCACCATGTTCACGACTACCTGCATTACCTAGTCTCTCTCTCTTTATATCTCGTCCTCTCTCAAGCCCACCCTTTTTCTGTTTCCCCACTTTTCATTTCCTTGGCCTATCTGCCCTGTCGCTTTATTTCAGTATTTCCCTTTCTGTCCTCCTTTATACTTTTCTCACCCCTTCATTTAAGTCATAAAACCAATGAAAACCACTTGAAATGTAGTGCCCACTGCATGTGAGAAAATGAAGGATTAATTTAATTATTTAGTCATTAGTGTATTAAAAGTGTGGAAATACCACAAATGCCATGTTGAATTTCTGAAATTATAAAGTAGTGGGGAATTTGCTTTTAACATACCATTCACTTCCATCTATACCTTACCGTATATGGGCCCTTGATTGATTGACAGGCTCATTCTCTGCCTCCTCTGAGTGACAAGTCCGCAGTCGCTGTGGCGATGCAGGAAATGAGGGAAATACAATCGCACTCTCCAACAAAAAAACACACACACACACACACTCTGTCGCAGCGTTTGTACCTGCTATTCTACCGCTGCCTCTATCCAGATTTAATTTGTCGTCTTACATGGCGTCCACAGCACCTATTATGGAAATATAAAGGGCTTGTGCAGTTGAACGCCTCAATGTAGGAAATGACTAAATGCTGCTTTTTGGCAGTGAACCTTCAACCTGTGGATCAAGACTGGTTTTATTCGCTTTGCGGAAGAAAGCCTCTGTACACTTAGTGGCCATGGGAATTCAGATTTATTGTGCAAAGCTTTCGTTCGATGTGACCTTTATCAGAGCTTACAAAACACAGTGAGAGGCTGCATAACAGGCCAGAGTGTAAAGGTGCAATTATAGCACAGAACATACGTGCGTGTGTGCGTGTGTGTGTGTGTGTGTGTGTGTTGAGCTGGAAGCGCTCTTTGTTTCCTCATGAGATTAGTCTGCCCCAGGCCCTGACCCTGGCCTGTAGAAAGGTGACAGAATCCACAGCATCAATCTTCCCCAAATTAACCAGTAGGCACCAACAGCACTGCCGTTGGCCAAGCACAACACCACGTCACTTGTCCATCTCTATACCACGTGTCTTGTGTCCTCACGGTCATTACCAGGCCTGGTTGATAGGATGCTTGGATAGATTAAGGTCTAAGAGGGGACATTTTCCATTAAAACTATAATGCGTGTTTTTACCTGCAGATAGCTAGTGTTCCAGCTTGTGTTTGTGCTGCGTTTACTGCCGCCATTCACCTCCTTCCAGCCTTCAGTTTAATGCCCGCGGTGCAAGTGGGGGTGTTTACGAGTTTATAAAGACTCATGACGCATCATCTTGCTTTTATAAATTTGGGTATAAAACCCCCCCACGCCCACCGCCTCATCCCACCACCGCCACTGCACACTCATTTAACCTTGTTAAACCCTTTAAAAGTGGGCCGCTCAAGGGCTGTTACACGCCACAGTAATCCCCAACAGGAGATTAATTTCCTGTGCCATTAAAGGCAAAAGGTTTACATCAGCCCTATATAGTTCTTAGGGTCCATGGATCCATTGTAGTGGCGTATGAGGAGGCTGTGGCCTGTGGGGGGGGCGAGAGTCGACGACAGAGGCACATAGAGGCAGTCAGGCTGAGGCAGCTTAGAGATAGCAGGGAGAATACATGGCAGTGGTAACTGTTATTAGTAGCCCAGGCTATAGCAGTGTCAGGAGAGGACAGCCAGGGTACTTGGAGCTGTAGAAGGGAGAAGACAGCTAGGGTACTCGGAGCTGTAGAAGGGAGAAGACAGCTAGGGTACTTGGTGCTGTGGAAGGGAGAAGACAGCTAGGGTACTTGGTGCTGTGGAAGGGAGAAGACAGGGCCGTTTTAGTAGTAGCCCAGGCTGTAGCAGTGTCAGCAGAACGAAAGAGAAGCCAGGTGGTTAGGCCTGTAGGAGAGCAGGGGACATGGCACTGAGGGAAGAGAAGACATCCAGCTCCATGTCTTTAAGGTTGAAGAGGGCAGCTGCTGGGGCACTGGCACTGGCCACTCTGATAAACTCTATTGAAGGTTTGCAGGAGGGTAGGCAGGTGGCTGGTGGCTGGCCATTCACAAGTGTTTCAAAAGCAATCAGCTCTGTGGCTTTGTGTGGAAGGGAATCAGTTGGAGGAGGGAATTGGGTACAGTATGGAGTGGTGCTTTCAAGAGGGTTGGAGTGCTGCTGGTGGATTGGATGGTATTGTACTGTAGGCTTTGCAGAAGCTATTTGAAAAGCCCCCACTGTCTTCATTATAGTTCAAATAGGGCTTTGGTGTTGAGTTTAGTAAAATAAAAAAATAATATATATATATGTATGTATATATATATATATATATATATATATATATATATATATATGTATATGTATATGTTCTGACAATTGACGGCTTTGAAACCCAGGTAATCTTTGTCATGTTATACGCCCATGGTTGAGACAAAATGGGTTTATAGAGAACGGTTTCAACACAGGGATGTGTTTTGTCCCCACTCCTGTATATCTTGTACACCAACAGTTGTACAAGTTCCCATCCTGACAGACACCTCATCAAGTTCGCTTATGACACTGCCTTGCTCAGCCTGTTGGATGATGATGAGGAACATTGTGGCCCAGTCCTAAATTATTTTGTAGTGATGTGATGAATCACACTTGGTCTACAATACCAACAAGACCAAAGAGATGTGCATAAACTTCAGGAACCGAACAACACCCACCTCTGCAACATCTATCCGAGGTCAGAACATAGAGATTGTAGATGAATACAAATATCTGGGTGTCCTCTTCGACAATTAGCTTCAGTGGAGAAAATGTACAGACCTAATCTACAAAAAGGGTCAGCAGACACTGTATTTCCTCAAAAAGCTGGGATCTTTTCATGTTGACTACTATACTGACTCTGTTTATCATACACTGCAGTTGATTCTGCTTTGCAAGTTGATAAACTTGTAACTCCACTTTTGAAAGAATGGTCCTTGAATGTTTTGGTACACCTACTGGAGAGCTCATCTTTGTCTACACCCATTCAGCATCGTTCACACCCTCTTAAGCCTTAGCCCCACCCATATTTTTAAGGATTCACAGAGTAGTAAAATAACTATGATTTCAAGACTAAATGTAGTAGCAAAAATAGTAGTAAAAATACACTTTATCTAGTCCTTGGCCTATATCCTAATCTGATTTTGGTGCAGGTCATGTTGTTCTTCACATTACCGTTTACACACTATATCAAACAAAATCAAAAAAAGTATTTGTCACATGCACAGGATACAGAAGGTGTAAACGGTATAGTGACATGGTCACTTGCATAGTGGAGTCTTTTGTTTAAACATGTAGCTAGCTAAATAATGAACCATAATCCCAACTCTAATGCCGCGTTCAAAATCTCTGACTTCTGAGCATTCAAAACAACTGGGAAAAATCGAATTGAGCGGTGATCCTACTCGGAATTCCAACTCAGGCATCTTTCTAGAGCGCCGACTTTCCCACCAGAAGATCACCGATGTCATGATTTGACCTCCAATTTTTCCGACCTCCCAGTTGTTTTGAACGTGGCAATACTACCATGCATGAATCTGCAGGTAGCTAATGCGAACCAACTAGGTTCAATGTTAGCTAGCTAGCTAACATTAGGCTATAACTAGCAATGCCAATTCCTTTCTGAGATACAAATAATATTACTACACAGATCATAAACGTAATGTTAGCTAGCGAGCCAGCCAGCTAACATTAGCTAGCTAAAAGTACGCTTTAACTTGCAATGAAAACTTATTTCTGACAAAATTAGAAATGTATAATATCTGAAAATGTAGCTACTCTTACCTGTATACATGGATGAACACTCTCCCTCTCTGTCATGGATGCCATGGTTGCCCTTAATTTGAAGACGTAACCCGGCGACAGGTGCGTTATACAACAGCCTTCTTTCTGTGTTCTCTTTTTGGACTCTCCGCATTTGGCAATCATCTCTCTTCTTCCACCGGGCATTCCACTGATTTCAAACCTCGGTCAACTTCTTCCGTGACAACGACACCGTTTCTTCCCCATCATTGTCATCAGAAGACTCTACAATGTCTAGTTCAATTAAAATGTTTTGACCTAAATCAGGGATTTCCTTATTCTCTGATTCATTTTCAGAGTCAGAGAGAGTCAGGATGGCACGGTCATCCTCCAAAAAGTAGTCCATCAAAACTTTTTCCCACTGAGCTTTGTCGATAGTGCTATTAACTTCAGGGCAGCAATGCTGAGAGCAGTAGCAAAACTTTTTCAGTTCTTCATGATGTCTTTAAAAAAAAGCTGCAGTAGACAGGATTATCCACACATACTAAGCAGCTCATGGAATAGACAGAAGCATGCTACATGGCAGACCAATCAAAACTCATCTCTCGGCATGTCCAGCCCATCCATTATCTCAGCCAAACATAGCTAGCGGGAAGGTTCCTGTATTTTTCCATGGCTAAACCAACTAGGCTCGTAATTGAACCTTTTTATTCATATTTACAGATGGCATACAAGTTTGTTATTAAGGCACATGAAAGTTCACATGTTCCAGAAGGCATTTCTGCAAAAAAAGCATTTTGATTAAAACATTTTTTTTACATTCAAATGCCTCTCATGTGAAGTAGTGATGTGCGACAGACGCCTAGTTTCTTGAAACGGTTCACAAATATGCTGAGAAGGATTCTCGCCACAGCAAAAAAGGTACTTGGAGTCAAACAGACAGGCATGGATGAGATCTTTAAGGTCAGGGCCCTCAGCAAGGCTCACAAAATCCTTTTAGACCCAAGCCACCTCCTGTACCTGGACTTTGATCTACTCCCCTCTGGGTGCAGGTATAGGGCACCCCCCGGAAGGAAAAACAGAACTAGACAATAATTTGTGACAGGTGTGATATCCCTCCTAAACAGTTCAGGTTAATGTTTTTATCCACCCACTAAGGCCAGCAGGCTGGTCTTCTTTCATCGATATATACAGTACGTAACTGTGATGAATTTTGTGTTGTCAATTTGTTGTCCACTGTATTTAAACTGCACTTTAAACATGTACATGATACTACAAAAAATACAAAAAAGTCAATAAAGTAAAGTTTCCAATCTACATTAAGACTAGAGGATCGTTACGTTTCATTGCATTCAGTAAGACTAACTGTCCTGGAGAGTATAGACACTGGTTTACCTGTGCAACTATATGAACAAGGAGTGTGAGTCTCTATGTCATGCTGTTTAGGAGTATAATGTAGGCGTAAAATTGAAAAGTGATGGTTTCACCTAGATATGTACTCCTAAACACTCCCAACATGCAGTCTGTTTTCTAGGTAAAGCTCCAGATGTTTGAGCATCGTAAAAAACACTGATAAATCTTCTTAACTTCAGCAACAACCGAGGAGGCTAGCATGAGAGCACAGTCAAATAGCACTTTGTAATGGCAACACACAATTTCACTATCTTAATGAGCCCCATTGATTATTACCCTTCCCCTCTCTCTCCTCCATCTAATTCCAATGCCGCTCACTTTCAGCTCCTATCAAAGGCAGCTATATTTCAAACTGCATTGCTTCCCAGTGCTAATGCATTTAGTATCAATGGCTAATTAGAACTGCGAGATGGCTTTGGCGAAACATCTGTTCCACTCTAAACAGGCAGGGTTGTCTTGAAGCGTTAAGTGTCATTAAGTACTGATCAAACAATGCTGGCCGGTGAATGGCGGTAAACGCCACAGACTGCTGAGGAGTGCGTGCCCTGAATGGTAATACATCCACAAAGAACACACACACACCATCCCATTACCCATGATCCACCAGCAGAATCCAACGACCGCCTGTCTTTTTCACCTTTTCCTTTTTAGACTTCATCCGGTCTCCAAGTATCAAATTCAACTGGCTGTTGCATTTATCGTTTAATCATTTATTTTATGGCACAAAGTAAGCTGATTTAATATAATTAATGTTGTATTTGTCCTCTTGTGCATGATGTGGGCATATACAGACTGGTCTCATGGACTAGACGTAACATAGTAACACTCAAATTAGTATAATAGGTACGTTTTGTATGGTTACATAAGACATACTGTATGGTTATTTAAGGCAAAAACAAAAGTAGGGTGGTTGGCCAGAGTGGATGAGTGGGCGTATAATACGAATGTCTAGCAACCCTAACATTGCATGTTCGAATCTCATCATGGACAACTTTAGCATTTTAGCTAATTAGCAACTTTTCAACTACTTAATAATTTTTATCTACTTTGCAACTACTCAGCATGTTAGCTAACCCTACCTGTAACCCTAAACCCTTAAGCTAACCCTTCCCCTAACCCTTTTAGCTAACCTTTCCCCTAACCCTAACCCTAACCGTAACCCTTTAACCTAACTCCTAAACTTAACCCTAGCCTTAACCCTAACCCCTAGCCCTTAGCCTAGCTAACGTTAGCCAGCTATCCACCTACAGTGGGGAAAAAAAGTATTTAGTCAGCCACCAATTGTTCAAGTTCTCCCACTTAAAAAGATGAGAGAGGCCTGTAATTTTCATCATAGCTACACGTCAACTATGACAGACAAATTGAGAGAAAAAAATCCAGAAAATCACATTGTAGGATTTTTTATGAATTTATTTGCAAATTATGGTGGAAAATAACTATTTGGTCACCTACAAACAAGCAAGATTTCTGGCTCTCACAGACCTGTAACTTCTTCTTTAAGAGGCTCCTCTGTCCTCCACTCGTTACCTGTATTAATGGCACCTGTTTGAACTTGTTATCAGTATAAAAGACACCTGTCCACAACATCAAACAGTCACACTCCAAACTCCACTATGGCCAAGACCAAAGAGCTGTCAAAGGACACCAGAAACAAAAGTGTAGACCTGCACCAGGCTGGGAAGACTGAATCTGCAATAGGTAAGCAGCTTGGTTTGAAGAAATCAACTGTGGGAGCAATTATTAGGAAATGGAAGACATACAAGACCACTGATAATCTCCCTCGATCTGGGGCTCCACGCAAGATCTCACCCCATGGGGTCAAAATGATCACAAGAATGGTGAGCAAAAATCCCAGAACCACACGGGGGGACCTAGTGAATGACCTGCAGAGAGCTGGGACCAAAGTAACAAAGCCTACCATCAGTAACACACTACGCCGCCATGGACTCAAATCCTGCAGTGCCAGACGTGTCCCCCTGCTTAAGCCAGTACATGTCCAGGCCCGTCTGAAGTTTGCAAGAGTGCATTTGGATGATCCAGAAGAGGATTGGGAGAATGTCATATGGTCAGATGAAACCAAAATATAACTTTTTGGTAAAAACTCAACTCATCGTGTTTGGAGGACAAAGAATGCTGAGTTGCATCCAAAGAACACCATACCTACTGTGAAGCATGGGGGTGGAGACATCATGCTTTGGGGCTGTTTTTCTGCAAAGGGACCAGGACGACTGATCCGTGTAAAGGAAAGAATGAATGGGGCCATGTATCGTGAGATTTTGAGTGAAAACCTCCTTCCATCAGCAAGGGCATTGAAGATGAAACGTGGCTGGGTCTTTCAGCATGACAATGATCCCAAACACACCGCCCGGGCAATGAAGGAGTGGCTTCGTAAGAAGCATTTCAAGGTCCTGGAGTGGCCTAGCCAGTCTCCAGATCTCAACCCCATAGAAAATCTTTGGAGGAAGTTGAAAGTCCGTGTTGCCCAGCGACAGCCCCAAAACATCACTGCTCTAGAGGAGATCTGCATGGAGGAATGGGCCAAAATACCAGCAACAGTGTGTGAAAACCTTGTGAAGACTTACAGAAAATGTTTGACCTGTGTCATTGCCAACAAAGGGTATATAACAAAGTATTGAGAAACTTTTGTTATTGACCAAATACTTATTTTCCACCATAATTTGCAAATAAATTCATAAAAAATCCTACAATGTGATTTTCTGGATTTTTTTTTCTTATTTTGTCTGTCATAGTTAACGTGTACTTATGATGAAAATTACAGGCCTCTCTCATCTTTTTAAGTGGGAGAACTTGCACAATTGGTGGCTGACTAAATACTTTTTTCCCCCACTGTACAAATACAGAATTGAGATAGAATAATTGTATAATTTATATCAAGCCTTACCGAGTTGTGACCGGTTGTTGTGATGGTATGTTGGGATGGTAGCCCATTTACTTTTTATTCTCAGGTGGAAAGATCATGGTCATATGAAATCTAGACTAGATAGGGTACTCGCGCACACTTAACTTTGCACCAATTTGAGTTAGATTATACAAAGAGATCCACCATGCTGGCATGTTCAGTATTTAAATGTAGTAATTGTCACTCAAAAGAGTCTAATCTTCATTTTTTTCTGGTAAGTCAGTCGTAATTCTGATTATCAAAGTTAATAATTGCCGTCTGGTTTGTTTTCCAATGTTGACCTGGTTAGGTTCTAGGTAACGCTGATCTTTCAAATTAACCTTCTGCTGCAAAGGTTGAACAGTAAACTAGCATCAGATTATTGCATGATTATGCAGTTTATAGGCATACATGATCGACTAAGCGAACTTAATTTGGTCGTCTTCGTTTTCATGACAAGCAGTTAAGATTATGGCTTTAATGTCTATGGTTGACTCTCTCCGGCAAGATGAAAACGACTACATCGACCATGATCCTTTGCTAGTTACGGCCCCTTTCACCATGATCCTTAGTGATTTTTTGGTGCAATTCGGCCCCATTCAGCAATATGGCACGCTTCAAATTCAAATACTTCCGGCTTCATGCGCCATCAGAAGTTTGCCATAGGAATACATGGATTACGTCAGTGCTATCACTATCTACTGGTTTTAATGTCTATGCATGAAACGTGCATAGAACTTTAATATTGTATATTCTGAGAACAAGGTAACCACGTTCTGGGTATGTTCTGTATGACGTAAAGGGAATGTTCTCCAAACTCTTTAACACCAAAACATTCTAAAAAGGTTCTCATAACGTTTTTGCTAAACATACAGTGGCTTGCGAAAGTATTCACCCCCCTTGGAATTTTTCCTATTTTGTTGCCTTACAACCTGGAATTAAAATAGATTTTTTGGGGGGGTTGTATCATTTGATTTACACAACATGCCTACCACTTTGAAGATGCCAAAAAATAATAATTGTGAAACAAACAATAAATAAGACAAAAAAACAGAACTTGAGCGTGCATAAATATCCCCCCCCCCCCCCGCTGGTGTACAGCAATCTTTAAGTCATACCACAGATTCTCAATTGGATTGAGGTCTGGGTTTTGACTAGGCCATTCCAAGACATTTAAATGTTTCCCTTATACCACTCGAGTGTTGCTTTAGCAGTATTCTTAGGGTCATTGTCCTGCTGGAAGGTGAACCTCCGTTCCAGTCTCAAATCTCTGGAAGACTGAAACATGTTTCCCTCAAGAATTTCCTTGTATTTAGCGCCATCCATCATTCCTTCAATTCTGACCATTTTCTCAGTCCCTGCCGATGAAAAACATCCACACAGCATTATCCTGCCACGACCATGCTTCACAGTGGGGATGGTTTTCTCGGGCTGATGGGAGGTGTTGGGTTTGCGCCAGACATAGCGCTTTCCTTGATGGCCAAAAAGCTCAATTTTAGTCTCATCTGACCAGAGTACCTTCTTCCATATGTTTGGGGAGTCTCCCACATGCCTTTTGATGAACACCAAACGTGTTTACTTATTTTCTTCTTTAAGCAATGGCTTTTTTCTGGCCACTCTTCCATAAAGCCCAGCTCTGTGGTGTGTACGGCTTAAAGTGGTCTTATGGACAGATACTCCAATCTCCGCTGTGGAACTTTGCAGCTCCTTCAGGGTTATCTTTGGTCTCTTTGTTGCCTCTCTGATTAATGCTCTCCTTGCCTTGTCCATGAGTTTTGGTGGGCAGCCCTCTCTTGGCAGGTTTGTTGTGGTGCCATATTCTTTCCATTTTTAAATAATGGATTGAATGGTGCTCCGTGGGAAAAAATATCTGAAATTTTGAACATCCCACGGAGCACCATTAAATCCATTATTAAAATATGGAAAGAATATCGCACCACAACAAACCTGCCAAGAGAAGGCCGCCCACCAAAACTCATGGACCAGGTAAGGAGGTCATTAATCAGGAGCTGCAAAGCTCCACAGCTGAGATTGGAGTATTTGTACATAGGAACATTTTAAACTGTACACTCCACAGAGCTGGGCTTTACGGAAGAGTAGCCAGAAAAAAGGCATTGCTTAAAGAACAAAATAAGCAAACACGTTTGGTGTTCGCCAAAAGGCATGTGGGAGACTCCCCAAACATATGGAAGAAGGTACTCTGGTCAGATGAGACTAAAATTGAGCTTTATGGCCATCAAGGAAAACCCAACACCTCTCATCACCCCGAGAACACCATCATGCTGTGGGGATGTTTTTCATTGGCAGGGACTGGGAAACTGGTCAGAATTGAAGGATGGCGCTAAATACAGGGAAATTCTTGAGGGAAACATGTTTCAGTCTTCCAGAGATTTGAGACTGGAACGGAGGTTCACCTTCCAGCAGGACAATGACCCTAAGCATACTGCTACAGCAACACTCAAGTGGTTTAAGGGGAAACATTTACATGTCTTGGAATGGCCGAGTCAATGCCCAGGCCTCAATCCAATTGAGAATCTGTGGTATGACTTAAAGATTGCTGTACACCAGCGGAACCCATCCAACTTGAAGGAGCTGGAGTAGTTTTGCCTTGAAGAATGGGCAAAAATCCCAGTGGCTACATGTGCCAAGCTTATAGAGACATACTGCAAGAGACTTGCAGCTGTAATTGCTGCAAAAGGTGGCTCTACAAATTATTGACCTTGGGGGGGTAAATAGTTATGCACGCTCAAGTTCTGTTTTTTTGTCTTATTTCTTGTTTGTTTCACACCAAAAAATATTTGCATCTTCAAAGTGGTAGGCATGTTGTGTAAATCAAATGATAGAACCCCCCCTAAAAATCCATATTAATTTCAGGTTGTAAGGCAACAAAATAGGACAAATGCCAAGGGGGGTGAATACAGCAAGCCACTGTATCTGTTTATCTCAATTACCATGATTAGAGAAACTCCAAGTCAAGTTTTGTTAGCTTTGTAAGTACATATTTGCAAATGCAGAAGCACTAGCTTTTGAAGCTTTTCTCCTTGTTATCTAGGGCATCCATTAACATACAGACAGAAAGAAGGGAGAGAAAACAAAGAGTGATACATGGACATTATTTTTTTTAAATTCAGAAAAGTGAAGTAAAAGAGCCTTGAGAGGGAGGGTTGTTGAGAGAGACTGATAGCATGTTCCTTAACTAGGTCAGAGAGGGCAAACATAGAGATCTGACTCACCTTAATGGAGCATTCGTTAGCCTCATAGAGAACACTTCTAACTTTGTAGAGCTCTTGATAGTCTGCTCCAGAGGCCTGGTAACGACAGGAATCAAAGGAAGTGAGGGGAGGAGTCACAGGACTCAAAGGTTGACAAATTGTCCACACCAGCAGCCTCACTAGGGTTATACGACATGATGGACGACAGAGGACATTAGTCAAGGCTGTGGCCACTACAATACAGTAGGCTGGACAGACAGTACACAGTGCTTTTCTGGACAGCATGACTGTGCCTTTTGACTGTGAATGCAGTCATACACTTGTGACTAGACACAGGAATTGCTATTTTGAACATGTTGAATACATAAAAATAAAAATATCTGAAGAATGGTTTCATGCACAGTAGCTGTGAGGCTTTCTGTTGAATAATGGTCCCCGTGCGTAGGCAAGCCTTAGTCCAAAGGCCTCTGTGTTTTCTCTGATTCCAGAGAGAGCTAAAGGTGCATAGTGAAACAAAATCAATATTTGATACATATGATTATCCATTCAGATACTGTAACTTTGCCTGTAAAGAATGCCTGGGGGCTAGCTTGATGCCCTATGTTTGATAATAAAAACTAAAGAGAGATTTTTTGTCAAGATATATGGAGTCCATGCCAAGTTTACTGGCTTTACAATGGTCCTTTATTAAAACTTAATGGGGTTGGCTTGGCCAGACAAATCTCTGAGGTTTCTGTTTCAAACCATTCTCTATTTTTCACTCTAGACATTTGGTTTGTTCCTCCTTCCCTTTACCCTCTGTCCTCTTTCTGGCTCCTCATTCCTTTCATTTACCTATTCCTATTCTATTTTTGTTTGTCGTTCGTCCCCCCATTTAGTCTAAGAGGGAGTCGCGCCAGTTATATTGAGTAAAGCATTGGTGTGCATTGCTGAACTAATAGCTTTTATGATGTCAAAAATGAAACGTAGTGAATGAAAAAGAAAAAGAAATATCCTTGGCCTCTGTGGGTTTTCAACCAGAATTGGTTTCTGTAGAATGCTGGATGACTGACATTTACAGCGCTATGACCATTCTCTGTTCTCTGAGAGGGTAGTTATTAGCAGTCACCTGCAATGTCAAGTCAGGTGTGTACATACATATTCTAGCCTTTTTAGCCTACTGTATATGAACAAAGCCATCCACGGGAACATACAGTGGGGAAAAAAAGTATTTAGTCAGCCACCAATTGTGCAAGTTCTCCCACTTAAAAAGATGAGAGAGGCCTGTAATTTTCATCATAGGTACACGTCAACTATGACAGACAAATTGAGAAAAGAAAATACAGAATATCACATTGTAGGATTTTTTATGAATTTATTTGCAAATTATGGTGGAAAATAAGTATTTGGTCACCTACAAACAAGCAAGATTTCTGGCTCTCACAGACCTGTAACTTCTTCTTTAAGAGGCTCCTCTGTCCTCAACTCGTTACCTGTATTAATGGCACCTGTTTGAACTTGTTATCAGTATAAAAGACACCTGTCCACAACCTCAAACAGTCACACTCCAAACTCCACTATGGCCAAGACCAAAGAGCTGTCAAAGGACACCAGAAACAAAAGTGTAGACCTGCACCAGGCTGGGAAGACTGAATCTGCAATAGGTAAGCAGCATCGTTCGAAGAAATCAACTGTGGGAGCAATTATTAGGAAATGGAAGACATACAAGACCACTGATAATCTCCCTCAATCTGGGGCTCCACGCAAGATCTCACCCCGTGGGGTCAAAATGATCACAAGAACGGTGAGCAAAAATCCCAGAACCACACGGGGGGACCTAGTGAATGACCTGCAGAGAGCTGGGACCAAAGTAACAAAGCCTACCATCAGTAACGCACTACGCCGCCAGGGACTCAAATCCTGCAGTGCCAGACGTGTCCCCCTGCTTAAGCCAGTACATGTCCAGGCCCGTCTGAAGTTTGCTAGAGTGCATTTGGATGATCCAGAAGAGGATTGGGAGAATGTCATATGGTCAGATGAAACCAAAATATAACTTTTTGGTAAAAACTCAACTCATCGTGTTTGGAGGACAAAGAATGCTGAGTTGCATCCAAAGAACACCATACCTACTGTGAAGCATGGGGGTGGAAACATCATGCTTTGGGGCTGTTTTTCTGCAAAGGGACCAGGACGACTGATCCGTGTAAAGGAAAGAATGAATGGGGCCATGTATCGTGAGATTTTGAGTGAAAACCTCCTTCCATCAGCAAGGGCATTGAAGATGAAACGTGGCTGGGTCTTTCAGCATGACAATGATCCCAAACACACCGCCCGGGCAACGAAGGAGTGGCTTCGTAAGAAGCATTTCAAGGTCCTGGAGTGGCCTAGCCAGTCTCCAGATCTCAACCCCATAGAAAATCTTTGGAGGGAGTTGAAAGTCTGTGTTGCCCAGCGACAGCCCCAAAACATCACTGCTCTAGAGGAGATCTGCATGGAGGAATGGGCCAAAATACCAGCAACAGTGTGTGAAAACCTTGTGAAGACTTACAGAAAACATTTTACCTGTGTCATTACCAACAAAGGGTATATAACAAAGTATTGAGAAACTTTTGTTATTGACCAAATACTTATTTTCCACCATAATTTGCATATAAATTCATTAAAAATCCTACAATGTGATTTTATGGAGAAAAAAAATCTCATTTTGTCTGTCATAGTTGACGTGTACCTATGATGAAAATTACAGGCCTCTCTCATCTTTTTAAGTGGGAGAACTTGCACAATTGGTGGCTGACTAAATACTTTTTTTCCCCACTGTAAAAGCATGCACTACATACAACATGACACGCATCCATTTATTCGCATTACTTGTCATACATTTCTATCTACACATGTAACTTGTCAAAAGAGGACCATCGCATTCTCCCAAAAGTTTGGTTGGTGCATGGTTGTCCAGGTCTGTCTGCCTGTGAAAATGCAGCAGCAGCAGGCTAGCATCTTGGCCTAATATTCTCTGTGTGCCTCATAAGTTGAGCCCACTCCATTCTTAGGTGTGGAAGGACATTTTCATCTGTGCACCATCAGCTGTCTCATATACATTGTTACTTTGCTCAAGCAATCATTTAATCGACAAATCAATGTCTGGACTAGAATTCTCTCATTTTATCAGCGCCACCATCCCCAGACTCTGTGATTAGGCAATATGGTGGAGAGTGGTTGTGGTATGTGTCTGTGCTCTGCCGCTGTCTGCTGTTGCTACGGACAACACAACATGTAATGCCTGTTCTGTTCTGGATGCTTCCTCTCAGGATATGGAGCAGGACGAGGGTGTTTCTATGCGTCTGTTAATGTAGTTGAACACATTGGGGTATTACCCTCTGATAGATTCAGAATAAGACATCTGCCAAACTGTTTAGAGATTCACTTCTCTCTCCGGTGCTTCACAGGAGAGTGGAAGCTATTTGATGCCTAGATTGGTACGGTTAGGAAGTTACTGTTCTCATGCTTTTATCAGAGCAATGTAGTGAAATGGGTTACAGTTGTACCAGAAAGCCATTCACAGAGGCAATTGAGGATAAGAGGCTAGGGGGAAAGCACTATAACAGGTTTTCCCCCTAGCCTCTTATCCTCAATTGCCTCTATATATACAGTGGGGGAAAAAAAGTATTTAGTCAGCCACTAATTGTGCAAGTTCTCCCACTTAAAAAGATGAGAGAGGCCTGTAATTTTCATCATAGGTACACGTCAACTATGACAGACAAAATAAGAAAAAAAAATCCAGAAAATCACATTGTAGGATTTTTTATGAATTTATTTGTAAATTATGGTGGAAAATAAGTATTTGGTCAATAACAAAAGTTTCTCAATACTTTGTTATATACCCTTTGTTGGCAATGACACAGGTCAAACGTTTTCTGTAAGTCTTCACAAGGTTTTCACACACTGTTGCTGGTATTTTGGCCCATTCCTCCATGCAGATCTCCTCTAGAGCAGTGATGTTTTGGGGCTGTCGCTGGGCAACACGGACTTTCAACTCCCTCCAAAGATTTTCTATGGGGTTGAGATCTGGAGACTGGCTAGGCCACTCCAGGACCTTGAAATGCTTCTTCCGAAGCCACTCCTTCATTGCCCGGGCGGTGTGTTTGGGATCATTGTCATGCTGAAAGACCCAGCCACGTTTCATCTTCAATGCCCTTGCTGATGGAAGGAGGTTTTCACTCAAAATCTCACGATATATGGCCCCATTCATTCTTTCCTTTACACTGATCAGTCGTCCTGGTCCCTTTGCAGAAAAACAGCCCCAAAGCATGATGTTTCCACCCCCATGCTTCACAGTAGGTATGGTGTTCTTTGGATGCAACTCAGCATTCTTTGTCCTCCAAACACGACGAGTCGAGTTTTTACCAAAAGTTATATTTTGGTTTCATCTGACCATATGACATTCTCCCAATCCTCTTCTGGATCATCCAAATGCACTCTAGCAAACTTCAGACGGGCCTGGACATGTACTGGCTTAAGCAGGGGGACACGTCTGGCACTGCAGGATTTGAGTCCCTGGCGGCGTAGTGTGTTACTGATGGCAGGCTTTGTTACTTTGGTCCCAGCTCTCTGCAGGTCATTCACTAGGTCCCCCCGTGTGGTTCTGGGATTTTTGCTCACCGTTCTTGTGATCATTTTGACCCCACGGGGTGAGATCTTGCGTGGAGCCCCAGATCGAGGGAGATTATCAGTGGTCTTGTATGTCTTCCATTTACTAATAATTGCTCCCACAGTTGATTTCTTCAAACCAAGCTGCTTACCTATTGCAGATTCAGTCTTCCCAGCCTGGTGCAGGTCTACAATTTTGTTTCTGTTGTCCTTTGACAGCTCTTTGGTCTTGGCCATAGTGGAGTTTGGATTGTGACTGTTTGAGGTTGTGGACAGGTGTCTTTTATACTGATAACAAGTTCAAACAGGTGCCATTAATACAGGTAACGAGTGGAGGACAGAGGAGCCTCTTAAAGAAGAAGTTACAGGTCTGTGAGAGCCAGAAATCTTGCTTGTTTGTAGGTGACCAAATACTTATTTTCCACCATAATTTGCAAATAAATTCATTAAAAATCCTACAATGTGATTTTCTTGATAAAAAAATCTCAATTTGTCTGTCATAGTTGACGTGTACCTATGATGAAAATTACAGGCCTCTCTCATTTTTTTAAGTGGGAGAACTTGCACAATTAGTGGCTGACTAAAAACTTTTTTCCCCCACTGTATATATATATATAATTGCTCCTGTAAGTCACTCTGGATAAGATTGTCTGCTAAATGACTAAAAAAAATAAAAAAATAACAAATATATATATATATACTGTACCAGTGGAGACTGGTGGGAGAAGCTATAGGAGGATGGGCTCATTGTAATGGCTTAAATGGAACGGTATCAAACACATCAAACATATGGAAACCACATGTTTGACTCTGTTCCATTTATTGCATTCCAGCCACTACAATGACCCTGTCCTCCCATAGCTCCTCCCACCAGCCTCCACTGTACTGTACATAGGATAAAGTCGTAAGTAAAGGATTCAAAACTCTGTTGTTGAGGGGTATAAAGTCACAGATGCTAGAGGTTGATGGAATATATTGCTTTATTCAGGAAAAACAAACATTAACATTGAGCAGACGCTCTTATCCAGAGCAACTTACAGGAGCAATTAGGGTTAAGTGACTTGCTCAAGGGTACATCGACAGATTTTTCACCTAGTCAGCTCGGGGATTAGAACCAGCAACCTTTCGGTTACTGGCACAACGCTCTTAACCACTAAGCTACCTGCCGCCCCCTTAACAGTAGTGTTAAGGTCATGAGCCTAGTGGTGTAGCTAAAGGGCATTTCTATTCATGCCTGTTAAAAAAGTTCATTATTTTCAAGAGTGTTGCATGAGTTGGGCTTGAGACAATGAGCTACGGGCTTCTCTTCTTCAACTAAGTCTTAATGATTCAACTAAGTAGGCTACCTCTCACGTGCATTATTTGCATGTAAACTATGTTCCCTTACACGCAGTACTGTACTCACTTTGAGGAAGGTAGCCTATCGGGTTGGACCGTTGGGCCAGTAACCGAAAGTTTGCTTGTTTGAATCCCTGAGCTGACAAGGTCGATGTGCCCTTGAGCAAGGCACTTAACCCTAATTGCTCCGGATTGCCATTGATAATAGCTGACCCCGGCTGTGTGACCCTACTCTCCGAGGGTGTCTCAGGGGGAGTTGGGATATGCAAAAAAACACATTTCCAATTCACACGTGTATAATGCAAACTTGTACATGTGTGAAATCCAACAAATTCAAGCACCCACCATATTATTATTATTAATCACAGTGTGAGTCAACTCTTCTCTTAAATGCACTTATCATTATCATTGTTAGTAAAAGCTAATCATTATAATACCTTTGTTATTAATGCTGTTCTCTTCTGGACCAGTGGCTCTGCTTTTTCAAAAGATGTCCTTCAGTCGACTATATGCTAATGAAGTTCATTTTGAAGATCAACCTGCAGGCTTTGAAGCTCTCCTTCTCGCTCCATTTCGTGTGCTTTGTTTGTTTGTTTGCCTCTTTATTTTTTTCAGTCTTCAGTGAGATGTTTCCTGAAGCTTTCTCTTTTTTTCTCCTCTCCTATTTCCCCAGACATTGCCGTTGTAAATAGCTTTGCCTTTCCCGATAGCAAAGTCCTTCCTGCATCTTTTCCCCCCTCCGCAATCCACACTTTCATCCATGACTTTAGCACTCTCTCTTCATGCCCCACTGTGAACTCTACAGATGGGACGGATAGATTCAATGTTTCACATTAATAACAGTCCCCCTCTGCCATTCCCACGTTAACCACAATAAGATAGCTTCATTCTTTTTTTCTTCCCAAATCAGCCTGCATATGGTGTAGTGTTTTCTTTGTCCCTAGTCAATTGCTCACTCTTCTTCATCTTATTGAAAATAAAGTACATAAATCAATATTAAAATGTGAAATGTGTCCTTGGGCAGAATATTTTTACTTTGAAAACTCTCTTATTGAGAATACCTGTTTGTCCTGCTGCTGAGAATACCTGTTTGTCATAAACACGCTAAAACAGCCCACCCTGCTGGGTCTACATAACATCTTGGTCTACATAACATCTTGGTCTACATAACATCTTGGTCTACATAACATCTTGGTCTACATAACATCTAGGTCTACATAACATATTGTGTCCCTGCCTAGCAAGCCCACTGTGTTTGTCTATATCTTCCTCCCCATGACCTCTTCACATACATGCCATGTAACATATTAGAAGGAGGAGCTATATGGTGAAAACAACAGTAGCTACAGTAATACATCCTCTCAGTGATTACTCTAACCACCACAGTGTCTTTACTGCCAGTGACAGACAACATGACACATTGTGACAGATGTCATACATAAGTCATCCTTGTCGGCAGCCGTGAGATGTTATGCATCTTTAATAATGTCTCCGTCAGGCTTCAGGAAACCCTGTCGTGTCATAATGGCGGCAACATGTTGCTCGCTCTACCACAATGTCTCTCCAAAACAAATACAACATCCATTTCATGCTGAGCAAAAGATGCAAGTCTTAGAGCTGATAAACGCACAGGGTGACTAAACCTAACATTTTTCATTCTTAATCTTCTCCATTGATATTCATACACAGTATCTCATTAAAACAGCAAAGCCCTCTAGTATCTCACAGTGTCTGGTTCACCCTGGCTAAATGCCAGTTTCCAACAATTCCCACCCTTTGTGTTCAGGGTGATGTCTCACGCTGTGCCACGTTACCCATGGTTACCCCGGTCCATGTCCGACGGTGGGCGTGAAAACACAAGCCGCGTTCGTCCACAGTGTTTCCTTTTCCACTTGGTTTCCGCCGAGCCACTGAGACATAATCGCTGCGAGCGCCGGACACTCCTTCCAAACAGCCCAGAGGAAAAAAAGAGGAGGCAAAGGAAGCAGGGAAAAAGGAAGACAAGGGAAAAGTAATTCTCTTTGAGGATGAGCTGGCTTCTGAACTCGCTGAGCAAATATCGGCTGCCAAAAATCACAAAAATGAAATGCAGCCTAATGAATGAGAATAGAGAGCGAGGGACTGGCATACACAAACACAGGCCGTCTGAATTATTCCATTAGAAAACAGTCAATGTTCATTTGGACTATAATAAGGGCCTCTCTCCCAAAGACATGCTGGACTGATTGATAGTCAAATTGAGGCAGATTGGATTTGCTCTTTCATCCTTTCTCTTTAAGCATTCTTTGCAGGTTTTTCTCTTGTCCTCTCCTTCATTCTTCTCGTCCCCCCATCGTCTGTTTCTTCATGAATAAACCAACAGAATGGCCGGAGGTTTTGAAACAGGAAACAAAATGACCGTAAATTCAAGGTACAACTCTCCAAAGGAAGTGTGGAGGGGCAGTGGAGGATGCGTCTTATCATGCTGGCAGCGTGCCCAAACATGTTTAGCTTAACATTGTGTTTTTGTTTCTCTGTGAAAGGGATAGTGAAAGTGAGAGTAGGAAAGACTGTCACACAAACACATTCTGTAAGCCACACACTCTCAGAGCCATCCGTTGAGTGGATAGTAGGATTGTAGGGCCAGGCTAGAGATGGGAATATGCCTTGGCATCAGTCTGATCTGATGTCACCCCAGCTGCCCAGAATACGGTCGAAATACAGCTGCTGCTGCTTCTCCCGCTGCAGCATGGCACAGCTCTCAGGCACTGGGTCACAAGTCCTCCATCCCCTGCATTTCATTAATCTCCCTCACCACCCACCACAATACAATCCTACATGGGTATACAATGAACTGTTGTATGGTCAGCAACCTGAAGAGGGCACCTTTCCCCTGCACTGTACAACAAAGCTGCATATATCTCTGAACTATACTTTCAGTTCAGAAAATAGAATAGAAACATCACAAAGATCATTTTTCTTTTGACAATGGATACATGATAGTGTACAAGTGTACGATGTCTCTCTGTTAAACGACACTTCTATTACAATATTATTTGTCTTGAACTCCCCCCGACAATTTAATGTAATTTGTGAGCCTTTTTAATGGGTCCTTTATCTAATGATTGGGGTTGAAATGAATAAGACATCTCATAGACATTATTAAGATGGACTAGTACTATCAACAACCCGCTGTCATCATCAGAGTCAGACCAATTGCTCCCAGTCTTAAATGAGTCCAGAAAGAGACGTCTGCCCCACAGAGCATCAGTGATAAGAGACACATAGTCAGTACGGCCCAGTTCTGTCTCCAATCCCTCAAACACACTATGTGTTGCTGCTTAATTGACTTGGCCCCAACCGGAATAACTCCTCTGTGTTTCGGCGGCCAAAGCTGCTTGTCAATATCGTAAGTGCGCCTGCGAGACCTCTGGATAGAACAATGTTCTCAGACAATTCCTCCCTGGAGTCTTTATTGTTCCAGGGAGCTGACTCCCAGTCCCAGCGCAGCATAGCCATAGACAGACTAAGGAACATTTGGATGATTAAAGGGATTTGGTGGTGCGCTGTGTCATGTTCCTTTAATCTCAGTCAGATAAAGGATTAGGGGTTTGCCATGTCATACTCCCCTAATCTGCCCGGATGGGATGACGTCTCCATGAGGAGTCCCGGCCCCAACCCGGCCTTGCCCCAACCCCAGACTCGACGCCCACGCCACCCTCCCAGCAGCCCCTGCTGCCCCCTGAGGAGAGGCAGTGGCAGTTTGACCCAGTCAACCATGTCACACCACAATGGAGGGCCATGAGCTGCCAACTGTCACAGAGCATCTTAATCTAGAGCATTTATCTCAGCCAGCTGTGTGCCGGTGGAAACCAGCCGTGTGCCGGTGGAAACCAGCCGTGTGCCGGTGGAAACCAGCCGTGTGCCGGTGGTAACACAGTGGACTATAATGCACAGATTGTTTTTCTAAAATGACAGAAGAAGGCCTGTGAGGTTTGAATTGATGTATTTGCTCTTGATGTTGATCTCTTGGGAAACACCTACTCTTTCATATGTAAATGAGCACTGGTGTTAAAGACAGTGGGGTTTTATAAGGCCCCAGAAATATGCACCTGGATTTGTCACTTATACCCTTCATTTGCAGAGGATCATGCTGTCTATTTCCCCAGATAATAAGGAGTTTCTTTTGCAGTGTGGGAGGGGTGTGGGGGTGCAATGAGAAACCAAATGGTTGCCTGTCTCATCATAAGCAAGGAAATTAGGATATGGTTGGGCATGGAGAAAGCAGGGGTGTATATACAGTATGCGGGGGAATGACAGATTCTGTATTCCAGGAGCACATACTGTAGAGCCGAAGGGATTTGTCATCCTTACTATCTGACTTAATACACATTCTCACCTGCCATCCGTATCATCATGATTGTCTCACATTACCCTGTGAGATTTGGAATATATGGAAGTTTGGCTATTGCTATAATACTGTTAGGAAAGGTGAAAAGAGAACAAGTGTATTTATTTGCTTCTTTATTCATGGCCTGGATAGCAGGAATATCAAGAGGTCACTCTGACTCAACACCTGAGAGAAAGTAGACACCTGTCTTTATCTGGCTGTCTTCCTGTGTATAATGAAGAGAAAAAGGGGAAAAGGGCCAGAGAGGTACTGGAGATGGGCACCCAGCAATCGTCCTGTCACCCCCCTCAAAAGACCAGACGGCCTGGTGACATCTCAACTGAAATGTCAGGGGAAAAATAATTATCCCGTCCAATTTGTGAGGTAAGTGAACTTTATACTTGCTTTCAATGACAAAGGGGAACGGAAAATCACTGACAGCTCTATGTGGAGATGTTCTTTCTTACCTCCTTGACATGACATTTGTATTCACTGGACCTTGAGGATGCACTCAGCTGAATCAGGGGGAAAAGCGGAAAAGAAACCAGCCTGTGCGAATATCGTTCGGAGAAGTGTGAAATCTATCATTTTAAAACCCAGCTCAAAGGTCTGCTGATAAGCTTCCTGTGTTTTGAGGCAAGATTCTAGTAAAGGACAGCTGTAAATACTCCTGTGAGCGGCTGCAACAGAAAGCTACATTAGCTATTTTCTGAACGAACACCCGACCCAGCACACCCCTCTTCCATTACACACGTCTGCAGCACACAGTGTGACATTTACCACAACCAAGCAGGAGGTATGGGGACGCTGAGGGCCCTCGGCACAGAGGGTAGCAAATGAGTGTTGATGAAGGTTACTGCTCTACTGTTAGTCACTGGAATCTATTCTACACAAAACCATCAAGGCACTAGGTGCTGTACAAGCCATCAAGTAACCCAGTACAGCATGTTCTTACACTGTAATACCAGCCTAGCAGGCATGAGGAAGCTGTTGTTCACTAGTGCTATGGTTAAATGGACCTAAAAAACAATGATTTAGTCAATCAAGCGCCAGAATGTTTACCCTAAGTACCTCTCCTTTCATATATACCCCTAAAAGGAGCTGGAATGTAGGCAGCATTGGAGGCTGGTGGGAGGAACTATAGGAGGACGGGCTCATTGTAATGCATGAAATGGAATCAATGGAACAGAGTGAAATGTGGTTTCCATATGTTTGATGTGTTTGGTACCGTTCCATTAATTCCATTTCAGCCATTACAATGAGCCCGTCCTCCTATAGCTCCTCCCACCAGCCTCCACTGGTATGCAGGCACAAAGAATATGGGATCTAGCGAATGTGTCACCTATTGATGTTTCACTTAATGCCAAATGAAGCCATTAACACCCTTCAAAGGATCTGAAGAAAGAACCTGAAATCCAACACAAGCAATTACTGCTAAGCAGGATAAGGGAGAGAGCGAGACCTCAGAGAGCCTCCACATCTAGCCTGGGAGAGGGGGGAGAGATAGAGAGTGATTGGGTGGTGCGATGCTGTTACGCAGCATTTAAAGCCTTGTCTTTCTGTGGTTGTATTTATAGCTGAGTGGTTCACACTGGAAGGAGGGATCACCTACTAGTTCGATTGCTATCTGACCCCCATTCTGATTACTTGTAGACAGTGGATGGAAGCTGTGATGCTTAGCGTGCAAACAGCTTGAAATGTTGAGATTGTAATTCTCATTTCTTTGCATAAATAGGAAAAAAAAAGTCAAATCAGTATACATACTGAATATATTGTATGACATTTTGTTTAATTTTAAAAGTAAACATGGGAGTTAAAGCTGCAATATGTAACTTTTTGGGCAACCTGACCAAATTCACATAGAAATGTGTGTTATAGCAAGTACTAGAAGCGGTTTATATGTTCTATGTGTGCTATTTCTATGATTCCCGTTCTTAGGTTTCGTTTTTGCTTCTTTTACTTTCGTTTTTGTACACCAGCTTCAAACAGCTGACAATACAATATTTTTGGTTATGGAAAATATATTTCACAGCGGTTTAGATGGTACAATGATTCTCTAAACTATACTCGCTTGTTTTGTCACATAAACTGAAATTATGCGATCTATTAGAATTTTAGCAACCAGGAAATGGCGGAGTGATCTTTAACACACATCTTTATGACAGAGATTCAAAGTTCACAGCGGGTCCATTTGTTGTAAACGTCCCATTCGTGTTAATCTTCTCCTGTGTCCTCTCTCAGACTCAGCCTTGCTGTATGTCGTTTCCCTGCCCTGCCCCAGGGAGCATGCCCAGTAGCATCACAGCAGTAGCACATTCAGTGTGTTGGATCTGCAGTGCTGGCTCCGGCTGGAGTCCAAGTCTATTTGGGTCTGTGTTATTGCACTGTGTTTTGGGCCCATCCTCAGCTTGATGACAGCAATAGCTGGCTTGTGTTGGAGAGCAGCTACGGTGGCAGCTGCCAGGGCTTATAGCAGGCAGCCTATTCTCTTCAGTCTAATGAGACTCCACAGCCATGTCACCTATCAGCACCAGCTCATCACATAACTATGTGCATAAAACATAAGGTTGCACTATTATATATGTATATATATATATATATATATATATGTATATATATATATCACTATACAAATGGTATGCTGTCCCTCCAACTGAGGCGGAATTATTATGTGCATATATTTTACTAATAACCGATACTGATGTATCCTATGCATACCGCAAGCACACTCAGGGACGGACTGGGACAAGAATCCGGCCCTGGCATTTTATCCACACCAGCCTACATCACTGCGTGCCGCCAAGCTAATGACTTAGGCTTTATTGTAAATGAGTGCCTGTCATATGTGTTCCCCTGAATCAGTGCCTGTCATATGTGTTCCCCTGAATCAGTGCCTGTCATATGTGTTCCCCTGAATCAGTGCCTGTCATATGTGTTCCCCTGAATCAGTGCCTGTCATATGTGTTCCCCTGAATCAGTGCCTGTCATATGTGTTCCCCTGAATCAGTGCCTGTCATATGTGTTCCCCTGAATCAGTGCCTGTCATATGTGTTCCCCTGAATCAGTGCCTGTCATATGTGTTCCCCTGAATCAGTGCCTGTCATATGTGTTCCCCTGAATCAGTGCCTGTCATATGTGTTCCCCTGAATCAGTGCCTGTCATATGTGTTCCCCTGAATCAGTGCCTGTCATATGTGTTCCCCTGAATCAGTGCCTGTCATATGTGTTCCCCTGAATCAGTGCCTGTCATATGTGTTCCCCTGAATCAGTGCCTGTAATATGTGTTCCCCTGAATCAACACCCACCCTACAGGAAGTGTTCATTACTATTCCAGACCAACATTTTCCCCATGTGTCACTTGTGCCACTAACTTTTACAGTTGTGTGACACCAGCTCATGATTTGGTCAGACCCAGTAATCATCTCATAAAGTAATTCATAGTGCTTTATTAAAGGTCCAATGCAGCTGTTTTTATCTCAATGTCAAATAATTTCTGGGTATTAATTAAGTATGTTACTGTGATTGTTTTCAATAAAATTGTCAAAAATAGCTTCGTAGCAAATAGCAATTTCTCAAGCAATAATTTTTCTAGGGCAGTCTGGGAGGGGTTTGAGTGTGGAAGGGAAAACTGAAAATTAGCTGTTATTGGCAGAGGGGTTTGGAACTCTCTTTCTTATTGGTCTATTAACTGATTTACTGCATGGTAATGTCACCATGTAAGGCCAAAACTCCCTCCCACCAAAACAGGCTGAAATTTCAGGCAGTCTTTTCAAACAGCTCTTACACTAAAAGGGTATTATCACATTATTATTCCAACCTCATAGTGTGGAAATACACTGAGTGTACATTAACATTAAGAACACCTGCTCTTTCCATGACATAAACTGACCAGGTGATGCTATTTTTTTTATTTTACTAGGCAAATCAGTTAAGATCAAATTCTTATTTACAATGACAGCCTACACCGGACGACGCTGGGCCAATTGTGCGCCGCCCTATGGGACTCCCAATCACGGCCGGTTGTGATACAGCCTGGAATCGAACCAGGGGGTCTGTAGTGACGCCTCAAGCACTGAGATGCAGTGCCTTAGACCGCTGCGCCACTCGGGAGCCCAATGATGATCCCTTATTGATGTTAAATCCACTTAGATCAGTGTAGATGCCAGGCGGTTTTTCACGCTCAACACTTTCCCGTGTGTATCAAGAATGGTCCACCACCCAAAGGACATCCAGCCAACTTGACACAACTGTGGGAAGCATTGGAGTCAACATGGGCCAGCATCCCTGTGGAATGCTTTCAACACCTTGTAGTTCATGTCCCGACGAATTGAGGCTGTTCTTAGTGAAAAACGGGTTGCAACTCAATATTCTGAAGGTATTCCTAATGTTTTGTACACTCAGTGTATATATAAAACCCAGGAAAATCATGTTTTGGGGCTGCACTGGACCTTTAAGAAGTATAATCAATAGACTACTAAGGTATTCAAAAAATAAGTTGTTTCATATAACATGTCCAAGCAGGAATGCATAATTCAAGATATTTTGATGTGCAACCTAATCCAGTGATTGTCATGAATTGTCAGTTGACAATTAGACTATAGTTGTTATTTTACTGTCAAAATAGGACTCCAGAATTTCCTTTTTTGTGTTCAATAGAGATGGATTACATACATCTTTATGTGCACTAACTAATATCATTGGCTAATTAATTTGGGGTTCAACACCTGAGGAAGTGGAAACTCAAAACACATTAAATAGATGACTCTCTAAATGTAATTCCCTAAAGCTTTTAGCAACCTATTCATCCAACAGTAAATGTAATGACCTTAAAAGCGTTCCAGTTGTAGGCTTCTACCCATGAGACATATAGGCCTATGCCCTCGCAATGGCCGGTGCGCATTTCGCGCACGCGCCACTCCATATCTCAAAGCCAAATATCTTGTTTGTAGAATAGTTGCTATGGTGCTGAGTATAGAAAGTTCAGAAATTAAACTGATACCTACTGAAAGCTGAGACCATGTGACTATCCTCGTTCCATACTTTTGTGTGCACATTCCTCTGTCCAGTTTTTTCAGAAAACCTTTGTATGCTAAATGTAGCATATAATGCTCAGGAAGTTGATTTAGAAGACGCTGTTCCTTATTTTACCTTCAGTTATTCATGACAAAGACACTTGAGGGACTGTCATGTTACACAGGCTGACATACATGTCAGTAAGCAGTGAGCACTTTGCTTTGCCAAAGCAGATACTGTACATCCCCCTTAAGTTCCCCATAGGTTAACCTGTACATGCAGCAGAGTGTTGAGTTTAGGCATTGTGGGGTTTCGTTTCAACTCTAAGATATTTAGATTGCTTTAGATCGAGACAAACAGTCGTCATGGGCACAGGCTGACGTCGCTATGGAAATGGAGGATAAGTAAGGAGAGGGTTGATGGCAGGTGGGCGGTTGGGGGTGACATCCTGGAGCACGGGGTCCGATGGATGGTGTGACGACGTGATACTCAGATGCAGCTGGGGTTTTCATGAAGTGGCAGTGAAAGCTCAGTGGCACGTCACCGTAACTGGCTTTCAAAGAGTGGAAATGACACTGCCTGTGGGCTGGCAGACACTGAGAGAGAGACTAAGAGAGAGAGAACCACTGTTGAGCATCAGCCTATGTTAGTCTCAAACAGAGAGGAAAGGCTGGTTAGTAATGCAGTCATTTCAGTTCCTCCCAACTAAAATCAAGCTGAAAGAAAACCAATGAACGCTCACTTGACAGCCCATGTCATTGGTCCTAGCTGGCAAAGCAAGCTTTGTTTATGTTTCATAGCATGATACAGATATCAGTATCAAAGCAACATACACAAAGGAAACTGTTTGCAGCATCTAACTTTCCGCTCGAAGCAGAATGATATTGTTCTGTTATTGTTCTCCCCATAGCCTGTAGCAGAGCGCTAGTTTCAGCTCCCGTCTCTTACTGCTGAGTGAGTTCTGCAGCCACAGAGCTCTTGGCTTCACAGATTCTTTGGGCACAGACTTCTCTGATTAGGCCTGCACCCTGAGTCACAGTTAAATTAAAATGATTATAGAGTTAACTTTGAAAAACGTCCAGAGAAGCCATTCAATTATGCACCAATCAGCCAAAAGGAGCCCTGCTTTTAGCCTAGCTGATTTGTATCCCACTAGCAGGAAGTGGAGAGGCCAGTAGACACACACCCCCTCCATCCAACAAAGAGTTTATCCAACTTAAATAGTTTCCCTGCTTCTCTGGCATTGCTATTGTTAGTGTGGATGGTTTAGGGCATCTTACAGTACACCAGTACAAGGTCATTTTTGTTTGTACACAAAAACACAGCAAACTACTCAGAAGATGTAGGATCTTAATGGTGATATTATGTTGGCTGAAACCTGTCTCTCTGATGTTTATAGGAATAAATAGGTACAGCTACCTGTGGTGACAAATCATAGCTAATCTGCTAGGAAATATCACAGCACTCTCCTAGATACAGTACGTGTACCAACAGTGGCTAGAAGCAGTGGTTAGAAGGAGAAAGTACTTCCTATAATAGGCCTAGTGTGACACACAGGAACAGTTGTGTCCTTTCAGACATCTGACTTGCTGTGAATAAACACACTGATAATGATGCCTGCCCCTGTGAGCCTTCCTTAATGACTCCAAATAGGTTCCAACAGCCACAAAGGAGATACATCAACTTAGCATAATGGAAGTAAAAGACAGCTTTAGCTGCACATGAGGAGCAGGACAACAAGAGACAATTTCTGAGAGCTATAATGAGAAAACATGCATTTAATATTTTCTCTTCTCCTCATACTCTCCAGCTAAAGTTCCTAATGCGTGTGCTGCATGCTGATTTTAGTTTCACTGTCCAGTCACTTGCAATTCAGTGACATAAAATGTCATGATGTCTTTTTGACATTTATTATGTAATGTTTACGACAATATATTATGGTACTGTTATGACGTATAGTTCAGGTAAAGTGTTACCGGTTTTATAGCTAAGCAGCCTCCCTGTGAGAGTTTTGAACCAGCTATTGTCAGTCGAGGCCTCTTTCCATTTGTCAGTACCACTAATCCAGTAACAGGTAGTGTGATGTTCACAGTGTAATGACATATTCAGATCACTTACAGTACCAGTCAAAAGTTTGGACACACCTACTCATTCCAGTGTTTTTATTTTCTACATTGTAGAATAATAGTGAAGACATCAAAACTATGAAAGAACACTTATGGAATCAAGTGTTAAACAAATCAAAATATATTTTATATTTGAGATTCTTCAAAGTAGCCACCCTTTGCCTTGATGACCGCTTTGCACACTCTTGGCATTCTCTCAACCAGCTTCATGAGGTAGTCACCTGGAATGCATTTCAATTAAAAGGTGTGCCTTGTTAAAAGTTAATTTGTGGAATTTCTTTCCTTCTTAATACGTTTGAGCCAATCAGTTGTGTTTGTCACGACTTCCGCAGGGGCTGCCTCACCTCCTTGTTCGTGCAGGCTTCGGCGTTCGTCGTCTGCCACTGCCGCTCCATTATTCATCATTCCATTTGTCTTGTCTTGTCAATCACACACGCCTGGTTCGTATCCCCTCATTAGTCTGTGTATAAGTGTTCCCTCTGCCCCCCTTGTCCTTGTGGGTGATTGTTTATTTGTGAGAGTAGTGTAGCTCGGTGGAGCTACTCGTACCTTGTTATTGCCGGGGTAGATATTTCCCCTGTGCCTGTTATTGTTGGAGCTACCGTTACCTTGTATTGCCAGGGTAGATTTTCCCCTGTGCCTGTTTCGTTTGTCGCTATTCCAGTGCTATTTGTGTACGACGGAATAAACTCTGCATTCGGTGATTACCCTCCTGCGCCTGACTCCTTCTATCACACTCATCACAGTGTTGTGACAATGTAGGGGGGTAGGGGGGTATAATCTCACTGCAACTCCCCTCCAAGTCTCCGACCACTACTTTGTATCCTTTTCTCTCTCGCTCTCCTCCAACACTACTCACTCTGCCCCTACTCCGATGGTAATGTGCCATCGCAACCTTCGCTCTCTCTCTCCCGCTACTCTCTCCTCTTCCATCCTATCATCTCTTCCCTCTGCTAAATCCTTCTCCCTCCGATCTCCTGATTCTGCCTCCTCAACCCTCCTCTCCTCCCTTTCTGCATCTTTTGACTCTCTATGTCCCCTATCCTCCCGGCCGGCTCGGTCCTCCCCTCCTGCTCCGTGGCTTGGGGGGGAGGACCGAGCCGGCCGGGAGGATAGGGGACATAGAGAGTCAAAAGATGAACTGATTGCAAGGTCACAGAAGAGGGCTCCGGGCAGCCGAGCGGAAATGGAGGAAAACTAGACTCCCTGCGGACCTGTCATCTTTTCACTCCCTCCTCTCTACATTCTCTTCCTCTGTTTCCGCAGCTAAAGCCACTTTCTACCACTCTAAATTTCAAGCCTCTGCCTCTAACCCTAGGAAGCCCTTTGCCACCTTCTCCTCCCTGCTGAATCCCCCTCCTCCTCCCCCTCCCTCATCCCTCTCTGTGGACGACTTTGTCAACCATTTTGAAAAGAAGATTGACGACATCCGATCCTCATTTATTAAGTCAAATGACACCGCTAGTCCTGCTCACACTGCCCTACCCTATGCTTTGACTTCTTTCTCCCCTCTCTCTCCAGATGAAGTCTTGCGACTTGTGACGGCCGGCCGCCCAACAACCTGCCCGCTTGACCCTATCCCCTCCTCTCTTCTCCAGACCATTTCCGGAGACCTTCTCCCTTACCTCACCTCGCTCATCAACTCATCCTTGACAGCTGGCCATGTCCCTTCCGTCTTCAAGAGAGTGAGAGTTGCACCCCTCCTCAAAAAACTTACACTCAATCCCTCCAATGTCAACAACTACAGACCAGTATCCCTTCTTTTTTTTCTCTCCAAAACTCTTGAGCGTGCCGTCTCTAGCCAACTCTCCTGCTATCTCTCTCAGAATGACCTTCTTGATCCAAACCAGTCAGGTTTCAAGACTGGTCATTCAACTGAGACTGCTCTTCTCTGTGTCACGGAGGCTCTCTGCACTGCTAAAGCTAACTCTCTCTCCTCTGCTCTTATCCTTCTAGACCTATCCGCTGCCTTTGATACTGTGAACCATCAGATCCTCCTCTCCACCCTCTCCGAGTTGTGCATCTCCGACGCTGCTCACTCTTGGATTGTGTCCTACCTGACAGGTCGCTCCTACCAGGTGGTGTGGCGAGAATCTATCTCCTCACCACGTGCTCTCACCACTGGTGTCCCCCAGGGATCAGTTCTAGGCCCTCTCCTATTCTCTCTATACACCAAGTCACTTGGCTCTGTCATATCCTCACATGGTCTCTCCTATCATTGCTACGCAGACGACACACAATTAATTTTCTCCTTTTCCCCTTCTGATAACCAGGTGGCGAATCGCATCTCTGTATGTCTGGCAGACATATCAGTGTGGATGTCAGATTACCACCTCAAGCTGAACCTCGGCAAGACAGAGTTGCTCTTCCTCCCGGGGAAGGACTGCCCGCTGCATGATCTCACCATCACGGTTGACAACTCCATTGTGTCCTCCTCCCAGAGTGCAAAGAACCTTGGCGTAACCCTGGACAATACCCTGTTGTTCTCCGCTAACATCAAAGCGGTGACCCGATCCTGCAGGTTCATGCTCTACAACATTCGCAGAGTACGACCCTACCTTACACAGAAAGCGGCACAGGTCCTAATCCAGGCAATTGTCATCTCCCGTCTGGATTACTGCAACTCGCTGTTGGCTGGGCTCCCTGCCTGTGCCATTAAACCCCTTCAATTTATCCAGAACGCTGCAGCCCGTCTGGTGTTCAACCTTCCCAAGTTCTCTCATGTCACCCCGCTCCTCCGCACACTCCACTGGCTTCCAGTTGAGGCTTGAATCTACTACAAGACCATGGTGCTTGCCTACGGAGCTGTGAGGGGAACGGCACCTCCTTACCTTCAGGCTCTGATCAGACCCTACACCCAAACCAGGGCACTACGTTCATCCACCTCTGGCCTGCTAGCTCCCCTACCTCTACGGAAGCACAGTTCCCGCTCAGCCCAGTCAAAGCTATTCGCTGCTCTGGCACCCCAATGGTGGAACAAGCTCCCCCACGACGCCAGGACAGCGGAGTCACTGACCACCTTCCGGAGACACTTGAAACCCCACCTCTTTAAGGAATACCTGGAATAGTATAAAAGTAATCCTTCTTCCCCCACCCCCCATAAAAAAATAATAATAATAAAAAAAGTGGTTGTCCCACTTCCTATCATAAGTTGAATGCACCAATTTGTAAGTCGCTCTGGATAAGAGCGTCTGCTAAATGATGTAAATGTAAATGTATACAGAAGATAGCCCTATTTGGTAAAAGACCAAGTCCATAATATGGCAAGAACAGCTCAAATAAGCAAAGAGAAATGACAGTCCATCATTACTTGAAGAAATGAAGGTCAGTCAATCCGGAAAATTTCAAGAACTTTGAAAGTTTCTTAATGTGCAGTCGCAAAAACCATCAAGCGCTATGATGAAAATGCCTCTCATGAGGACCGCCACAGGAAAGGAAGACCCAGAGTTACCTCTGCTGCCGAGGATAAGTTCATTAGAGTTACCAGCCTCAAATTGCAGCCCAAATAAGTGCTTCACAGAGTTCAAGTAACAGACACATCTCAACATCAACTGTTCAGAGGAGACTGCGTAAATCAGGCCTTCATGGTCGAATTGCTGCAAAGAAACCACTACTAAAGGACACCAATAACAAGAAGGGACTTGCTTGGGCCAAGAAATACGAGCGATGGACATTAGACAGGTGGAAACTGTCCTTTGGTCTGATGAGTCCAAATATGAGATTTTTGGTTCCAACCGCCGTGTCTTTGTGAGATGCAGAGTAGGTGAACGGATGATCTCCGAATGTCTGGTTCCCATAGTGAAGGTGTGGGGGTGCTTTGCTGGTGACACTGTCTGTGATTTATTTAGAATTCAAGGCACACTTAACCAGCATGGCTACCACAGCATTCTGCAGCGATACGCCATCCCATCTGGTTTGTGCTTAGTGGGACTATAATTTGTTTTTCAACAGGACAATGACCCAACACACCTCTAGGCTGTGTAAGGGCTATTTGACCAAGAAGGAGAGTAATGGAGTGCTGCATCAGATGACCTGACCTCCACAATCACCCGATCTCAACCCAATTGAGATGGTTTGGGGTGAGTTGGACCGCAGAGTGGAGGAAAAGCAGCCAATAAGTGCTCAGCATATGTGGGAACTCCTTCAAGACTGTTGGAAAAGCATTCCAGGTGAAGCTGGTTGAGAGAATGCCAAGAGTGTGCAAAGCTGTCATCAAGGCAATGGGGTGGCTACTTTGAAAAATCTAAAATCTGCTTTGATTTGTTTAACACTTTTTTGGTTACTACATGATTCCATATCTGTTATTTCATAGTTTTGATGTCTTCACTATTATTCTACAATGTAGGAAATAGTAAAAATAAAGTAAAACCCTTCAATGAGTAGGTGTGTCCAAAGTTTTGACTGGTACTGTATATCGGGGATCATGCAGTACTGTGATTCTGGGCTTCCTTTGATATCAGCCGTATCTTATTATACTGGACGAAAATATAAATGCAACATGCATCAGGCTGTTGTTTGTGGCCTGTGGAATGTTGTCCCTCTCCTCTTCAATGACAGTGTGAAGTTGCTGGATATTTGTTGGAACTGGAACCAGCTGTCGTACATGTCGATCCAGAGCATCACAAACATGTTCAATGGGTGACATGTCTGGTGAGTATGCAGGCCATGAAAGAACTGAGACATTTTCAGCTTCCAGGAATTGTGTAAAGATCCTTGCGACATGGGGCCGAGCATTATTATGCTGAAAAATGAGGTGATGGCGGCGGATGAATGGCACAACAATGGGCCTCAGGATCTTGTCAAAGTATCTCTGTGCATTCAAATTGCCATCAATCAAATGCAAATGTGTTCGTTGTCTATGGCTTATACCTGCCCATACCATAACCCCACCGCCACCATGGGGCACTCTGTTCACAACGTTGACATCAGGCGGCTTATGTCAGCTTCAGCTTCTTGATATGCCACACCTGTCAAATGGATGGATTATCTTGGCAAAGGAGAAATGGTCACTAACAGGGATATTAACACATTTGTGCACAAAATTGGAGAGAAATAAGCTTATTGTGCATATGGAAAATGTATAGGATATTTTATTTCAGCTCATGAAACATGGGGTCACCACTTTACATATTGTGTTTATGTTTTTGTTCGGTGCATATAGACGGTACTGCTTGGGTTACCTCAAGGCTGTCATTAGCTCCTCAGTCAGGCTGCCTGAGCTATCACAGACACCAGGAAACAGCAATTACCTCAGGAAGAGACGGCAACAGGGGAGAACCACTGACCCTCTTTTAAGTCTTAACTGAAAGTGAATAAATGTACTGTATGTGCTACATGATTGAAGGGGAGAAGTGAGGCTAAGAGTAGCAGTGCTGTATTGCTCTCCTTCTCCTCCTCCACAGAGTATGCTCTATGTTTTGAGTATTACCTGATTGATGTAGAGTCAGAATAGTCTGAATCAGGATCAGCCCACTGTTAATCCTGTAGCTATACATTATCACATCAGAGAACATCAAACAGGCCTATTACTCTTGGCTGTGGTAAGGACGATGGAACTACAGATGTACCTCAGCCTCAATAACTGCATAGTCATTGATCTGACACAGACAGTACAGTACTATACTGTACAGGCTATGGACTTGGTAAGAGATGCTGTCAGTCAGATGTGTAGGTTTTGCTGATCAGAATTGTGTGTAAAAGAGATCTCCAATCTTAAAGGTCTCCAATGTCTCAACTTTCAGAATAATTCGGATCTTTGGATTTTAGATATTTGAAGATTTCCTAGTCCTAATCTGCATATGCCAATATTCACTTAATCCGATCTTGTATTCCCTTTATTCATAACCTATTCTGGGATGGGGTGGAATTTGTTGGTGCGTGTTGCTATACAGCCAGCAAGTTTGTTATTGGCAACAAGGCCATTCATTATAGGTATGTGAAAACATATTTGTGAGTATGTGCCTGTGTGTGTTTGATATGTCTGTTGTTATGTCCAGCACAAGCATGTGTCTTTACTGTTGTGAGCAAGTATTACGTACAGTGCCTTCAGAAAGTATTCATACCCCTTGACTTATTCCACATTTTGTTGTGTTACAGCCTCAAAATTGATTAAATAGATTTTTTTTCTCAGCTATCTACACACAATACCCCATAATGAAAACATGTTGTTCAAAATTTTTTGAAATGTATTGAAAATTAAATACAGAAATATCTGTATTTACACCGCTTTGCTATGACACTCTAAATTGAGCTCAAGTGCATCCAATTTCCATTGATCATCCTTGAGATGTCACTACTACTTGATTGGATTCAATTGTTTGGACGTGATTTAGAAAGAAACACATCTGACTCTATAAGGTCCCACAGTTGTCAGAGCAGAAACTAAACCATGGAACTGTCCGTAGATTACCAAGATCACCGATAATTGTGATGCCTCATCACAATTATCGGTGATCTTGGTAATCTACGGACAGTTCCATGGTTTAGTTTCTGCTCTGACAACTGTGGGACCTTATAGAGTCAGATGTGTTTCTTTCTAAATCACGTCCAAACAATTGAATCCAATCAAGTAGTAGTGACATCTCAAGGATGATCAATGGAAAGGGTATAAAACAATTATTAGAGTGTTAATGTTTCCAAGAGCACAGTGGTCTCCATCATTGGGCTACCGAGTGGCGCAGCGGTCTAAGGCACTGCATCTCAGTGCTTGAGGCGTCACTACAGACCCCCTGGTTCGATTCCAGGCTGTATCACAACCGGCCGTGATTGGGAATCCCATAGGGCGGCGCACATGGCCCAGCGTCGTCCGGGTTTGGCCGGTGTAGGCCGTCATTGTAAATAAGAATTTGTTCTTAACTGACTTGCCTAGTTAAATAAAGGTAAAACAAATTAAATACAAAGATTTGGGAAATGGAAAAAGTAAGGAACTACCCAGACTCTGCCTAGAGCTGAGCAACCAGGCAAGAAGGACCTTGGTCAGGGAGGTGACCAATAACCCAATGACCACTCTGACAGAACTACAGAGTTCCTTGGCTGAGATGGAAGAACCTTCCAGGACACCAGTCTCTACACCACTTCACCAATCTGGGCTTTATAGGAGAGTGGCCAGACGGAAGCCACTCCTGAGAAAAATGCACATGACAGCTTGCCTGGAGCTGGCAGTCTGCCTAGAACTGTCCGTCTGAACAAACTGAGCAACCGCGCAAGAAGGACCTTGGTCAGGGAGGTGACCAAGAACCCAAGGACCACTCTGACAGAACTACAGAGTTCCTTGGCTGAGATGGGAGAACCTATCAGGACACCAGTCTCTACAGCATATAACCAATCTGGGCTTTATAGGAGAGTGGCCAGACGGAAGCCACTCCTGAGAAAAAGGCACATGAAAGCACGCCTGGAGTTTGCAAAAAGGTACGTGAAAGACTCTGAGAACATAAGGCTAAATATTCTGTGGTCTGATGAGTAGAGCTGTGGCGGTCATGACATTTTGTCAGCCGGTGATTGTCAAGCAAATAACTGCCGGTCTCATGGTAATTGACCGTTAATTAACATAAATGTGTTTACATTTACGTCATTTAGCAGACACTCATATCCAGAGCGACTTACAGTTAGTGCATACATAATTTTTTATAACCCCCGTGGGAATCGAACCCACAACCCTGGCGTTGCAAACGCCATGCTCTACCAACTGAGCTACATCCCTGCCGGCCATTCCCTCCCCTACCCTGGGCCAATTGTGCGCCACCCCATGGTTCTCCCGGTCGCAGCCGGCTACGACAGAGCCTGGATTCGAACCAGGATCTCTAGTGACACAGCTAGCACTGCGATGCAGTGCCTTAGACCACTGCGCCACTCGGGAGATGTTTAGCATCTACTGGCTCCCATGCATAGCCTACAAGCCACTGATGCAGACCTTTGGAACATCTACATTTTAAAAAGTATAATAAATCAATTTAATATAGCCTACACCATCACAATAAATCCATTAATTATTTTAGACAGTTTTAAAGAAACATGATGTGAAGAAAATGTAGTCTATTTCAGAAGAACAGAATAGCCTACTCTGAGTTGTCCTTATGTTAGGCCCTGAGGCTGTGGGCTATGCTAGTTATTTTAGCAGACAAGATTTGCTTAGAATTCCGTGGCAATATTAAAAAAATTATTTTATAGTATGAAGAATACAATTGAACATAGCTTAATAAAATTGAAAGGATATTTTCTCAAAAAGAATTCCAAGGAAGTGCGCACATGCGGCTATTCTGTATTGAGCGGTTAACAAAGAAACAGGTCCTCCTATATCCTTAATTTAGAGTTATTTATGCAACTTTAGTTGTGATACAAACGTTGGGCTATTTGTTTAGATTATTAATACATTCCAAGGCTGCATGATGGGACTCTAATGATGATTTGAAGTCGCAAGCTGCACACACTTCATCAGTCTCTTATTCACAATTTCACAAGCACTTGATAATATTCTCACCAGGCCTTGAATTTCCCGGCATCCCCCTTGTGTTGCTGTAATGCCCCCTAAAAATCCATGCCTTTTGCAGCCAAAGTGGCCGTTGTGCCCTTGGGTTTAATATAATAATTATAATTCCCTTCTCCCGGCTGCCGTGCTCCGAAGCACCTCTCACTCACATGGCTCTCTCAGATGTAGCCAATGCCCATCATGTGATCGGGTCCTTCTCACAGGCATTTCAGCTAACAAGTATGCTACTAATGAATGAAGACAGATAGATGTTAGAACTGTCCACATTTAGCCTACTTTTTGTCTGCCAATAAGATGAGTAGGCCTTACGAACAGCAAAGGCACTAGCCTGTCAATCTATATCCCCCATAGTACAAAAGTTGACCTATTCTATAAATATTCCAAACATACTCTGGGACAGCGATAGATCCCAAATTAATCCAACCACTCGCATCAAAAACACTTTTAAAAGCAATGAGCCTCATGCAACAGATCAGAACGTTTAGCTTAAAATGTTGATAAACTATTAGGCTATTTCTTCACCTTATAAGCGTAGCAATGCGCACACGGCAGTAGGCTATAAACGCGAATGTTCAAAAATGCAATCAATTAGCGGGAAAACACTGTTCTCAAAATTGATGGCAAATGCGATTATGCATGTAATTAATTTTGATGATGAAGATTATCTTCCCCAAACGTGAAACTCACGCGCAGCCTATGTATGCCAGTTAGGCGCAGCGGTCTAAGGCACTGCATCTCAGTGCTTGAGGCGTCACTACAGACCCCCTGGTTCGATTCCAGGCTGTATCACAACCGGCCGTGATTGGGAGTCCCATAGGGCAACGCACAATTGGCCCAGCGTCGTCCGGGTTTGGCCGGTGTAGGCCGTCATTGTAAATAAGAATTTGTTCTTAACTGACTTGCCTAGTTAAATAAAGGTTAAATAAAAAATAAATTTAAAAAAAGGCTCTACACCGGTTATAAAGCAGATTAATGTGCTTAATTGTAAGAAGTTATTTGGCCATTTTAGTTGTGATACAAACCTTATCAGAACATGCTAGGTGGGCTATGATTTGAAAAAGTTGCCCAAAAAAGCCATGCACGTTTCTTGCCTTACTGCACCAGCTGGTCATCATTCACAAGTGATAATACATCATCCACAAGTGATGGGCTAATATTGTCACCCATCAGGCAATTCTTAATTTAATGTTGTATTTACATATACTAAATATTATATGTGTGAAATTAGTTTTGATTTAGAATGGACCATTATCATGCACCTGTCTCGGAACAGGGGCATGGGAAAAAAAAGACATACCATCTATGCACTTAAATAGCGAATGGAGAACGCTTTTCCCATGGTTGATTTTCATGCCAGCCAGGTAGGCTATACTCCTGTTGTAAAGCGAAGCAATGTGCTTAATATTAGTTAAGTTGATAAATAAATATAGTAAGCCTATAGAAAGCTGATGGGATCCTTATTTTTTTAAGAGGCCATCAAAACTCTGTTTTCTCACGCAATTGCATAGCCTATAGAAATGTTGCACAACATGAGCTCATGGGCTCTCATGAAGTGTTTGATTAGATTTTCGATTACATTTACATTGATGCCAGAGTGATTAGAGGGACAATAGAGTGTTGAGTACCAGGCAGTTAGCAAGTTTGGTAGGCTACTAATGACCATCAGCAGCATCAGAGCTTGGAGAAGCCTAATTACCATTAAACGGTCATGTGGAATTTGACTGCTGTCATGACCGCCGGTGTGGCGGTGATACGGTCACCGTAACAGCCCTACTGATGAGACAAAAATGTAACTTTTCTGCCATAATGCAAATCGCTGTCTGGAGAAAACCAGGCACAGCTCATCACCTGTTTAACACCATCCCTACCATGAAGCATGGTGGTGGCAGCATCATGCTATGGGGATGCTTTTCAGCAGCAAGGACTGGCAGACCGGTAAGGATAGGGGAAACAAGGAATGGAGCCAAATGCAGGCAAATCCTTGATGAGAACATGCTTCAGAGTGCAAACAACCTTAGACTGGGGTGAAGATTTACGTTCCAACAGGACAATGACCCCAAGCATACAGCCAAAGCAATGATGGAATGGCTTCAGAACAAGAATGTGAAAGTCCTTGAATGGCCCAGCTAAAGCCCAGATTTGAATCCCATTGACAATCTGTGGAAAGACTTGGAGATTGCTGTTCACCACCACTCCCCATCTAACTTAGCAGAGCTTGAGAAAATCTGCAAGGAAGAATGAGAGAAAATCCCCAAATCCAGATGTGCAAAGCTGATACAGACATACTCAAGACGACTCAAAGCTGTAATCTCCGCCAAAGGTGCTTCTATAAAGTAGAAGGCTGTTTTAATAACCATTTGCAGAGAAGGCATCTAACCAGGTTTAGTGCACAAACACTGATCTTGTCACTCAGTATTTGCATGTGGCTCTGTGCATGTTGTGTTTTTGTTATCTTTGTGCACGTTTCAAAGAGAGAGAGAGAGAGAGAGAGAGAGAGAGTGAGAGAGAGAGAGAGAGAGAGAGACTAAAAGTAATTGTAAGGAAAAGCTTTATATGGGTGGCAGCTGTGCCATTTCCATCTGCTACATTGTGGTATCAAGGTCTAGGGATGTTTCCCAGTTTTTTCACTAATTACCTGGCCCTACACTGGCTGAATAGAGCCTAACTCTTCCTGCCAGCAGTCCTAACCTGTATACATCACCTCTGATTGATATTCAGTGCTATGATGCACCAGCCTCAGAGCTGCTGCCTGGTCAAGGTTTCTCAGTGAAAGGTTATCTTTAATTGTGAAGGGTGATCACGATGTAAGCTGCGTGTATGCAAACAACATGTCTCTTTAGGGACTGTTTGTAACTAACTGGGTTATTGTTCCCCCGTTACTTTAGCCCCCATGGTTAATTATTTTTGCAGATGAAAACATACGCCCCCTCATTAATTCCGCACTACACAATCTATCATAATTACAGCCAAATACGTTGTTGTTATCGCTTTCATTTAAATTAGTGGCTGTGATGCTCACTCATAAGAACACCCAGTATCAAGCATGCACACAAACACACTCACACACACTCAAACACACACTCACACACACTCAAACACACTCAAACACACACATATACGCGCCTAGACTATACCACACACACATACTGTACATGCGCACACACACACACACACACACACACAATCAAATAAGCTACCCAGCGTTGCACCGAGGCTGCTTCTCACACTGCGGTACCTTCTCGCTAATGCAATCACACAGAGAGTGGTGGGTGAGGAGAGAGGAGCGGCATTACACCAAACTAATTACAGCCTGGCATTTCACAGCAAACTCCCCTTCTCATCTGTGTAAGCCCTAAACGAAATTCTGTTCATCCAGGAAATCAACTTTATGAGTAAAAACACTGTTGAATCTGCTGCACCTGCATTATACAGTATGTATACCTCCCTTCGTCTGGTACCTACCAGCAAAAGCACCCAATGCTTTTACTGTCTAAGAGCGACATGGCCGAGGAGTCATGGGGAAATTGAGTGAACTCAAAGTGCTGCCTGTCTTTTAAGATGCATCTTTTAAATCATTTTTGTTCATATTACCTTCGGAGAAAGGACATGTAATGAATACAAGTGTCTCAGAGAGTGGGAGACAGGAAGAGACAGGGACGGAGAAAGCTAGCTACGGTAAAGGTATATATTGGGCTGGCCGTCACCCAGGTCGTCCTGACATGTCTTATTAGTCAGGTCTTTAAAGCCTGGGTCTGGGTACATCAGGCACACTCCTTCCCAATATCTCTGATTAAAGTAAGTCAGATGCAGCCCAGCATAGAGCCAAGTCTGGCCACACAGCGCTTACTTTGGGCTGCGCTCATCACTCAGACACACAGCTAATGGTGCTCCTGGACAGAGCACCCAGGGAGAAGGCCATTTTAGGCCTACTGAAAAGTGAAAACTGGAAAGTTTCAATTCACAAAGAACTGCAGAAAAATATGAAAATAATTATATCTCTTTGACACAAAAAGCACCTCACAGTAACTTCCTAGATACCATTTTTCAATGTATCTTAGTGCATTGCCACCGACACATGCACCTGTTTCAGAGTGGAGGTTTTAGCTTTTGCTGTTAGTGTTTGCATCAGAGTCAGACTATGTAGAAAACAGCATTTTACTCCTTATTACAGTATGTGAAAGATGTGTTGACAGCCTCTAGTCATCATATCATTAGCATGATGAACTATAGATTACTCACTCTACAAGGTATAGCCCCATGCTGTAGTGATGGGAAGTTCGGCTCTTTTTACTGACTCTGATCTTTTCTGTACTCGTTCAGTCAAAATAACAAATCTTTTGACTAATTTTGTTCATTTGAGTCAGTAATGCACGCAGGACCCCCTACCGGCGAACGATGAACAGAACATTTGAAAGAGTCGTCATGTTTCTACAAACCTCTAGTTCACATGTCGTTCACCATAAGGGGCTTATTGGAGCTGTCATTTGTGACTGAGACTTGTAAAAGTGTGGATTAAACAATGTACATTTGTCGATTGCTAGGCATACAAATAAGATTATTTCTTGAAACACTTGAAAAGTGGTCCAGTTGTGTCCACAACCGGACTAGATTGTGAACTACTCTTGGCAGAATGCATTGCTTGACTGCCTTGAGGGTGATAAGCATAATACATCTGCGAAATGCAGCTCCCCAAATGATTTGTTTGCGAGTTTGAGTTTGTTGAGCAGAGGCTGTGTATGTTTTGGTTCTACAAAGTTGTGTCCATCATGACATCCAATAATACATTAATTGCAGTCATTCTTGCACCATGCAATCAATTATCAGTTCTAAACATACACAAAATAAATAAATAAATAAAAAATATGCACGCATGACTGTAAGTCGCTTTGGATAAAAGTGTCTGCTAAATGGCATATTATTTTATTTATTATAAACATGTATTCTTCTTCTCTATGCTGTCTGCCTGCAGCATGATCTATTTTCCTGCGCACATTTATGACAGACAGTTCTAGGTCGGAGCACGTCTCTGGGGCCACTGATCCAGAGGAGCGTGTATCAATCCTGCTGTAGGACTAATTGCGGCCAGCAGGTCAAACAAACAGCTAAAATGATCAAGTCACGCAAAAAAACGATTATGAAAGAATTGTTGGAGAACTGCACATCACTACCATGCTGACTTCAACTAAATGAAAGCCATGTGAAGTACAAGACCCACAAAGACACCCTGTTGTCTTTTTATGGTCATTCTCATCCCCTTTGTTTGAGTTAACTGAATAAGCCCCATCCGCTGCCTTATTCATGAGGGGCGCTTGGTGATGACCTTGAATGAGCAAATACACTAAGCTCTCCTATTGAATAAAAAAAAGAAACCATAAAGGAGTTTATGGACAGATCCCCTGATGAATATATCTAAGGTTGTCGACCCCTATGTCAGGTCAGTGCAGACAGAGATTCGTCCTTGGGTGATGCAGGGCACTGTGGACTGAGAGCAGCACATGAAATGTCACAACACGATCTCCTTTTCTCACTCTGAGTAGAGGAAAAGCAAAGGTTTTATATTCCCAACAGCAGCAAGGTGTGAGACAGCTAAAGAGCCTGTCAGACCGCGAGAGATAGGTTAGAGTTGTTTGCCATTTTAGACTTACCTTTTCTCCATGCAGCTGCAGAAACCCAGCAGAGAAACCATTAGCACCGGTAATTATGCTCTGTGTTGAACGTGTAAGAAAAATACTTAGGCATGCAGTACAAGAAAGAGACTTGGGCAGGCAGTACAGGAGAACTAGTGTTGAGCATTGAGTAACATTTCATGGCCCATTTGCTGTCTGTCCGTAGAACCTCCTCTGGTGTCTGTACAGTGTGAGAACAGAGTGATAAGCCAACGGTGGGCAGGCGCTGGCGCGTGAAGGGGGCAGCACTCTCATTTTTTAGATGTGTGTGTGCTTGTGTGTATGTGTGTGTACGCGTGCGTGCGTGCATGCAAAAGACGAGCGTGTGTGTACTTGCGTGTGTGTGTCTATGTAGAGTGAGGCAGGCTTATCCGTGTGGTGTCAGAGACCTGTAATTAACACTGAAGTGCACATAAAGGATGTGGCGGTCATTAAGGAATTAGCAGGAGGGTAGCAGCTTGTTTAGAGAAACACTCAGCTGTAAATGCACACGTGGGCTCTATTTTAACAAACCTAGCGCAATGGTAAATCTAAGGTAATGCTATAGGTTCAGGGGTGTGTAAGAATTTTTATTTTATTTTTCACTATCACAATTATCGGCGCACTTGCTGGCGTTGGTACGGAAGGGTTGGGTTTTGATGAATAAACAAGTTGTGGGTGTGTCGAGGCTTGGCCCCTCACTGGCAAATCAGAATGTTCTCCATGGCGAAATATGTGGTTGCTTTAAGTTGTGTATTTACGGTATTTTATGTGTTGTCTTGTTATTAACTCCAATTCCAATGTTAGTCCGTTATAGTTTGTTAAATGGCTTACAGTAACGAAATAACAAAATGTAGACCTATCTTTGCTAAATACCTTAACTTGAACCCATTTGCAGTCTAGTAGTAGTATTCACACTGATGTAGGGGTAGCCTACTGTAAATTGCATTATGGCTGAGCATGGACATGCCAAACATTGTCACTAAGCAAGATTACATTAATTATTGATAAGGCCTAAAAAGAGAACAAATAATTCTAATCAAATTCTAAACAAAATGAAACAACAACTTGTTTTAAATAGGTTATGTCACATTTACAGGCAACATAATTTCTCCCTGTTTATAAACAACGCAGACTATGGAGGGTTTTACGCACATCCAAACTTTTCACAGTAGCTGGACAAATATCCAATATAAATAGAAAGGGAGAATGTCCACTCACCTTTATATTGCTCCCAAATAGGCCTATGTTTTATGAACATAATCAGAACCATCTTACAGATCAGATCACATTCACACATCTCCAGAAGTTGCATTACAAGTGCGCCACGGAGGTTGTCACCATAAAACCAGGAAGGTGAATCATTCTAATCAGTTTGGCTGTAATCAAATTGATGAAAAAAAGGCAATCTCTTCGTTATAGTAGGCCCAAGGGAGTACTTGGGTTTTGAACATATGAAACGGAAAACAAGCCATTTTTACAGGTTACAGAAAACTTCTAAATATGGGGTTCACCGGTATTCACTGAGGTTTCATGGTCTCTCGTTTCATGATGGGCATGGACACATAGCCTACATCATGGAGGAGGTTTTAAGCATGTCCAAAACGGGACCTGCATGGCTAAAATAATGTGGGCCTGCCTACAATGCATAGATAAAAAGGGAACGTCAGCTCACTGTTTTACTCCTCTCAAACTTGATATTTTAAGATGTATTTCCAAGTGGTCTCAGGAGCCAAACCCTTTATAGACAGTCTTGACTACTTCGCGATTGCATTGGGAAGACAAAAAAATGAAGTCTTCATTGAGAGGAGGGGAGGCTATGCTTGGTTTTTAATCAAATACAACTAAATGTTAAAAAACATTAGTTTTTCATGTTTCTAAATACGAAGTATACAGGCACCAAAAGCACATTAGTCTACTATTGTTCCATGCGCATATGGGCAGTGTGCGTCATGGCGGGATAGTCTGCGTTTCCACTGTCAAGATTTTATTTTTTTAATGTATTTAAATTTAACCTTTATATAACTAGGCAAGTCGGTTAAGAACAAATTCTTATTTACAATGACGGCCTACCAAAAGGCAAAAGGCCTCCTGCGGGTACAGGGGCTGGGATTAAAAAATTAAATTAAAATATAGGACAAAACACACATCACATCACAACAGAGACACCACAACACTACATAAAGAGAGACCTAAGACAACAACATAGCATGGCAGCAACACACGACAACACAGCATGGTAGCAACACAACATAACAACAACATGGTAGCAACACAACATGGCAGCAGCAAAACATGGTAGCAGCACAAAACATATTACAAACATTATTGGGCACAGACAACAGCACAAAGGGCAAGAAGGTAGAGACAACAATACATCACGTGATGCAGCCACAACTGTCAGGAAGAGTGTCCATGATTGAGTCTTTGAATGAAGATATGGAGATAAAACTGTCTAGTTTGAGGGTTTTTTGCAGCTTGTTTCAGTCACTAGCTGCAGCGAACTGAAAAGAGGAGCGACCCAGGGAAAATTCATGCCATAACCAACTGCGTTTCCGCTAAAACCAGCTTTTGGTTGGTCTTAAATATCCCTATCAGCACTGCCTGAAATTAGCACTTTGGATCATGTTTTTAAGGACACACCTCAAATATTTCCACCCCGTCCATCTGAGCGCAAGCGAGCTGATATAAGACAGGTAAATTGCAGAACCTGGCGTTAGGGCTGGAAAATGCCAGGGTGGCAGTTTTTACATAACGAAATGGCAAACTAACGTGCGTTTGACACTAGCGACGCCTTAACAACAGCCGAAAATAAAACCCTCATACAGTAACACCCAGCCCCACCTCCAGGGCTACCAGTTTAAGCTGGAAATTAAGACAATTTGTAATATATAAGAGCATTGGGTAGGTTTTGCTTACAACAAAATGGAATAGGAATGTCAGAATGTTGACTTACCTCACTTAGCTAACACACATGCATACACACACATATACACACACACACACACACATAAACACACAGATGTAAATGGCCACACGGCAATATACAGATGTCGGATCGTAATTTGATCACTCTTTTGTCGCAAATTGTTTTTCTGCGTAACTGTAAATTCAAATGAGCCTTGTGATTTAGATACGTTCACACACAAAAACACAATTATCTTTCCCTCCATGGGAGGGCAGTCGAGTCATTTGGACCAGTGCCAGCTATCAAAATCATCCTCCCTCTCTCGCTTGCTCAAAGGCTTAAGCCAGACAGAATATTAAGAAATGTCCAACTGTAGGCCTATATGTCCTATCACTGCAACATTGAAATGTACAAAAATGTATCTGAAATGCATCCATACACATTAACAACTGTCGTTTTATATAGCTTCATAACACAAGATAGATATTGGTCTCCACTACGACATATAAGTGTCAAGTGTATCTGAAATGCAGCCGTACAGTAGGCTACTCATAAGCTATAGCCTACTGCAGCCTAACAAAACTAATCACACACAGGCCTATAATATCACATATGAAGACAAGATGAAATTCAGAATAGTGAAGTAGAAAACCAAGCAAACAATGCAGCCCATTATTTCTGAGATCTAAACCCACGCCGACACGGTAGGCATATATTCTACAGAATATATTACAGAAAAAGAGGACATCTTAAGGTTTCTAGCGAATCTAAGGTTACGAATCAACTGTCAAAATGTTGTTCATTTGTGGCCTGGGGTGAGCTAATGGTTACAGCGGCTGCCTTCAGCACACATATATGCTTACCGTGTCGGCGTGGGTTCGATTCCGGCCTACGCCCTTCTGGCACAAATAACTGAATCCCCCCCATTGACTTGATTTAGTTACACATTTCAAAAATCGACAGTCCAGGGATATTTTACCTCCGATCTTGATAAGAAATGACCATACCAGACACTCCTATTTTGAAGACAGATGTATTTAATGGATAACATAAATAGGAAACAAATAAAATAATAACAGTAGGGTACATCAACATTAGTTTCCATTCATACAAAGTGTCGGGTAAATTGCCACAATAGATTTGCCGTGGTAAACAAGGAAATACTTTATTTCCATTGTACGGAATGCTTGTCAAATAGATCAAATGCCCTTAGTCTGTTTAAAAAGGACTAAATTGTTGCGATGACAATACCAACCAGAGGGCGAACATATCTTGAAAGATTTTGGTTGCAAGCAGGACTAAGGTAACAGAGACATCATGTTTCAGGGAGCGGTAGAGGTGACCAATAAAGGTAGGAATTGAGATCCGCTGTGCGGGTGAATTTAGCATGTATTGATGGTTTAACGAGACATCAGCTGGCGATAATCTAGTGCCATCAATGGTTGCAATAGGCCCCTTGTTATTGGATTATATTCTAATACATTCTGTAGGCTACCCGCTGGCCTATCCATTGTCACATAATGAAAGGTGTGAAAACCCATAATAGGCTACTGTGTTTCCCTGGCTGAGTTGATGAGCTGATTTGGGCCATCAGTTGATTGACAGATGTAGGCCTACTGTAGAACAATAAACTTTCCTCCAGTGTGGATGCTCATCCACGTTTTATAGTTAGGCTATGTATAATTTGTCAATATAGTTATGGTCTTTCTTTGGTGTGGATGGCCCTTACAGTAGGTGAAATTTCCATTGCTAAATTGTTATGCGCCGGCTACAGTAGCATAGGCCTACTGTACTTTCATTTTGATGCCTGCATTTGAAGTCATCTTTGTTGTTAGTTTTGGGGATTAGTGAACTACAGTTGAAGTCGGATGTTTGCATACACTTAGGTTGGAGTCATTAAAACTCGTTTTTCAACCACTCCACATATTTCTTGTTAACAAACTATAGTTTTGGCAAGTCGGTTAGGACATCTACTTTGTGCATGACACAAGTAATTTTTCCAACAATTGTTTACAGACAGATTATTTCACTTATAATTCACTGTATAACAATTCCAGTGGGTCAGAAGTTTACATACACTACGTTGACTGTGCCTTTAAACAGCTTGGACAATTCCAGAAAATGATGTCATGGCTTTAGAAGCTTCTGATAGGCTAATTGACATTATTTGAGTCAATTGGAGGTGTACCTGTGGATGTATTTCAAGGCCTACCTTCAAACACAGTGACAAAGATCATACTTTTTGGAGAAATGTTCTCTGGTCTGATGAAACAAAAATATAACTGTTTGGCCATAATGACCATCGCAAGCCGAAGAACACCATCCCAACCGTGAAGCACGGGTGTGGCAGCATCATGCTGTGGGGGTGCTTTGCTGCTGGAGGGACTGGTGCACTTCACAAAATAGATGGCATCATGAGGAAGGAAAATTATGTGGATATATTGAAGCAACATCTCAAGACATCAGTCAGGATGTTAAAGCTTGGTCGCAAATGGGTCTTCCAAATGGACAATGACCCCAAGCATACTTCCAAAGTTGTGGCAAAATGGCTTAAGGACAACAAAGTCAAGGTATTGGAGTGGCCATCACAAAGCCCTGACCTCAATCCTATAGAAAATGTGTGGGCAGAACTGAAAAAGCATGTGCAAGCAAGAAGGCCTGACTCAGTTGCACCAGCTCTGTCAGGAGGAATGGGCCAAAATTCACCCAACTTATTGTGGGAAGCTCGTGGAAGGCTACCTGAAATGTTTTACTCAAGTTAAACAAGTTAAAGGCAGTGCTACCAAGTACTAATTGAGTGTATGTAAACTTCTGACCCACTGGGAATGTGATGAAAGAAATAAAAACTTAAATAAATAATTCTCTATACTATTATTCTGACATTTCACATTCTTAAAATATAGTGGTGATCATAACTGACCTAAGACAGGCAATATTTACTAGGATTAAATGTCAGGAATTGTGAAAAACTGAGTTTAAATGTATTTGGCTAAGGTGTATGTAAACTTCCGACTTCAACTGTACATATAGGTAGGGATAAAGTGACTAGGCAACAGGATACATAGTAAACAGTAGCAGCAGTGTATGTGATGAGTCAAAAGAGTTAGTGCAAAAAGGGTCAATGCAGATAGTTAAATAGTTAACCAATAGCTAGACAGACTAACTTTTTAGCAGTGTTGTAGCTTGGGGGTAGAAGATGTTCAGGGTCCTGTTGGTTCCAGACTTGGTGTATCAGTACCACTTACCTTGCTGTAGCAAAGAGAACAGTCTATGACTTGGTGTCTGGAGTCTTTTACAATTTTTACGGTCTTCCTCTGACACTGCCAGGCATAGAGGTCCTGGATGGCAGTGAGCTAGGCCCGCCTGAATGATGTACTGGGTCGTCTGCACTACTGTAGCGCCTTGCGGTCGGATGCCAAGCAGTTGCCATATCAAGCGGTGATGCAGCCAGTCAAGATGCTCTCAATGGTGCAGCTGTATATCTTTTTGAGGATCTGAGGGCCATGCCAAATCTTTTCAGCCTCCTGAGGGGGAAGAGGCGTTGTCGTGCCTTCTTCACGACTGTGTTGGTGTGTGTGGACCATAATAATTCCTTAGTGATGTGGACACAGAGGAACTTGAAGCTCTCGACCCGCTCCACTACAGCCCCGTCGATGTAGATGGGGCATGCTCGGCCCTGCGTTTCCTGTAGTCCACGATCAGCTCCTTTGTCTTGCTGATGTTGAGGGAGAGTGGCCATCACAAAGCCCTAACCTCAATCCTATAGAACATTTGTGTGCAGAACTGAAAAAGGGTGTGCGAGCAAGGAGGCCTACAAACCTGACTCAGTTACACAAGCTCTGTCGAGAGGAATGGGCCAAAATTCACCCAACTTATTATGGGAAGCTTGTGGAAGGCTACCCGAAACGTTTGACCCAAGTTAAACAATTTAAAGGCAATGCTACCAAATACTAATTGAGTGTATGTAAACTTCTGACCCACTGGGAATGTGATTAAAGAAATAAAAGCTTAAATAAATCACTCTCTACTATTATTCTGACATTTCACATTCTTAAAATAAAGTGGTGATCCTAACTGACCTAAGACAGGGAATTTTTACTAGGATTAAATGTGAGGAATTGTGAAAAACTGAGTTTAAATATATTTGGCTAAGGTATATGTAAACTTCCGACTTCAACTGTACGTGTAGCTCAACTAGTAATCTAACTACTTTTTTCAGTAGCTTGGTGGTAGTTGAACTAAATTCTAATCTAGGTAATGTTTTCAGTAGTTAATTACTTTCTTGCCATGTCACGGTGTAACTAACTACTGGAACTACATACTACTTTTTCTGCAATGTTTTTTATAAAATATGGGCGAAGAAGGCAAGAATTTCCTTGATTTTCTTTTATATTAGACCTCCCTAATGCTCACTTGAAACGTTGTTTATGTGTTTAATAGGCTAAATTACACATTCTGTTACCATATGATGCCAAAGTAATCTGTTTTTGCAATTTGTAGTCTACGACATTTCAGATATACATATGATAATTTTTCACAAAGTAGTTTGGATGAAGTGAACTACGTTTTTAAAGTAACTTTTGTTAAATAAACTATATTTTTTTAAAGGGTAGCTTTAGTGTAGCTTAACTTCTTCCAGTGTGAAGTAATTGGTAGCTTGGTAAACTATATTTTCAGAGTAGCTTCCCCAACACTGCTTGTTGTGGATTGAAAGCCTGTATTGTGTGGCTTTAATATTTCGTTTCGTAAAGCTGTAAAATGTTTATGCATTTGAGCTGAGACACTCTTCTTTGATATGTAAATTATCAGACTATTATTATTTGTACTTCTTTAAATCATTGAAATCAATGCAATTAACTTGTGGGCTTAATGTAGGCTAGGCTATCTAAATTAATTTTGTAGCTTTTATTGAAGAGATAGAACAGTGTTGGAAAGACAGGGGGAGGGTGAGTCAAAGGACAGTGGGCCGGATTTGAACCCATGCTGACTCTGGCATATGTGTGTCAGGGTCAGCAGCTGTAGCCACTGGACTACACAGGCACTGAGGTCATCAATCATTTATTCTGCCTATTGCTTGCCTTGAACATACAGTACCGGTCAAAAGTTTGGACACACCTACTCATTCAAGGGTTTTTCTATATTTTATACTATTTTCTATAAAATATATTTTGATTTGTTTAACACTTTTTCTGGTTACTACATGATTCCATATGTGTTATTTCATAGTTTTGATGTCTTCACTATTATTCTACAATGTAGAAAATAGTAAAAATAAACAAAAACCCTTGAATGAGTAGGTGTGTCCAAAGTTTTGACTGGTAGTGTATAATAAAACAATTGATAAAAAACAAGATATTTCCCTAACGAAAAATACGTCTACCACCTACAAATATGTCAATTTATTATAATCCACATAAGAATTCACATGAGACGTGTTGTAGCCTGTATGAAGCCTACATAGGCTACTGGTGCCCAGTGGAATTGCAGTCTAAGGTAAAGTGTAGGTACAGTACTGCATTGTATACAAACACTACTTTCAGCTGCCTCCTGGCAGTGATTCTAAATATTTCTTCAGATATTCAAATCCTCCTGCTGCAGGATTATTTTCGGGTCAAATTAAGATCGTACATGGTTCGCTTTCCTCTAGGGCCATGCTTTGTTTTTGTAAATGTGATGATGTTTGGCTAAACTCCCCCTCAGACACTTATGTGTGTTTTCTCTGGGCTGAAAGCCTGTCTGGTGGGCTCCATGTGATGGATGCCCCCAGTCCAACATCTTTGCCGACTACGCATGCACGCTAGGAAAGGACAACATGCAATTTGCAGACTCACGGACTAACAAAGTGAAACACACATATAGGCCTACAGTACAGTACAGAACAGTACACACTAACACACACACACACACACACACACACACACACACACACACACACACACACACACACACACACCGCACTCACATTGCAAACACATTATGAAAATAGAGCTTTACCCATGATGGCAGTATAAGTACTGTACCAAAAGAGCACTCTGGGACACAATGCTTTTTATTCCGTATAATCAGAGTAAGTTAATTATTTTCATGACAAGTGAATTACATTGCATTAAATATAGATATCATGTTTAAATGAATTATGGTAATGTATTTTCACACTGTATTCTTTTTTAGCAGCTGCAAATGACAGTTTGTTTCTGGTCTCCACAGCACAGAGAATCAGAGGCCCTGATTCCCTCTCACATCCTGCTTCCTAAGATACTACCTGGAAACATCAGGTCACATTGCAAATGTATGAGTATGGGTCCGCTCTCCTCCTCTCCACTTTGCTACGGTATCCTAGTGCCCAGACAGACCAACGAGGCAGAGCTGAGAGGTCAAAGTGAAAGTTTTTTGTCAAAGTGGTCCAAGTTTCCTTAAGCCAAGGGGAACCATTTCCCATTAAAGAAACACCACTTCCCAGCTGCAGAGAAACACAGTAAAACTACATTTATGGAGTGTGTGTCTGGGGATTTATTGCGTGGGGCACTGGCAGCTCCTCATAGCTATATCTCCGTGGGATTATGTATAGGGTAAGAACATAATGTTGATACACTGAAAATATATTTCAGACAAATCTTGAATATCAATTAATGGGGATTTTCTTTACCTCCTTAGAGACGGACAAAAATAACAATGTAAGCCTATTAAACTGGTTCATCACACCAAATCTATCAGTCTGAGATTTACACCTAATTCCGTTCAAAGTCCACCTCTCTGAGGAGACAATTCAATCACAAAACGCTGAGGCCAGAGACTGCTGTGGATATGCTGCTAGACCACCAGGTGTGTGTTAACAGTTTCTCTCTCTCTCCTCTCTCTCTCTTTCCTTCTCACTCTCTCTCTCACGGACACACACTCCTACATACACATACACATTACACACACACACAAACACACACAAACACACACATTCCCAGCAAAAGGGCCAGATTTATGCCCCAGCACTTGGACAGAATCCGCTGAAACGGTTAGGAGTTAATATCCGTTAATTAATTTGTAGCACATGGGCAGGCAGGGAGCTGTGGGGAGCTGAGGGGTGAGGGGGAAGAGGGGGGGGTGCTGAACAGAGAGAGAGGGGAGTAATCCGCTGAGTGCCCATAATGTAATGAGTATAGGTCTAGCTTAATGGAGTCCATTTGAGAGAGAGAGAGAGAAAGAGAGAGAGTGGGAGAGAGAGTGATGGGGGGTTATGAGGGAGAGGGACAGATTTGTGAAAAGAGGTCGGATATTTGCAATGTGACCTCAAAGAGTTTCTTTATCATACTTTCTCGGTAATGTGTACAGTGTCTGTTTGTTAGCTGTATTTATTAACATAGCCCAATATGTTCCCAGTCAGGTCAGTGTATTGATACTTTACAGCCTAGCCAGGAATAGGAACCCATAACACTGCACTCCTTAGCAACCATATCAACTCAGCTCAGTGGGACTATATTTTCTGTATTGTATGTTCTCTTTAACCTTGCTCAAGGCTACCTATTGATTGTTCTTCAACACATAGGGATTATTCCGCTTGTGGCAAGTCTTCTGTCTGAACGACTGATCTTACTCCACTGACTGGGTCCATGAATTCTACTCTTGCATAGACCTTGAATCTCTGGTACCCAAAGTGGAGCCTTGTTTCGTTTTTTGTTCTGTCAGCCAACAGACTAGAGAACGTAGCCTATAGGAGGGTTGAATTTATGAGCCGTACTCAGTTCCCATCATCCCCACAGACAGCACCCTTGTCATTATTTATCTCTCCCTATTTTCTTTCTTGGTTTCCTATTTGTTGTTGTTTGTTTTGTTTGTTTTGTTTGTTTCTTATCACATGCGCCATTGTAAGATCTGATTTTCTGTCATCCCTGTCAGGTGCAAGTGTTTCATTCCCGACTACTGCCATCTCTCCCCACTGTTTCTGGGCCCCTTTCAACCTTCGCTAATTGGTCTTTGTTAAGGCAATGAACTCAGGCAGTGAGTTGGGGAAAAAGCTGGAAGTCGCTCATCTGTTTGTTTGGAACAGTGGTGTGTGTGTGTGTGTGTGTGTGTGTGTGTGTGTGTGTGTGTGTGTGTGTGTGTGTGCGTGCGTGTGTGCGTGCGTGGGTGGGTGATTTAGTCTCATTGTGGTTGTCTAGACTCTAAGGAAATCTGCTTCAGTTTACACGGATCCTCCCTTTATGCTAGTATATGGACACATTTATGTACGTGCACGGCTGCACGCCTATTTGAACATGTGAATGAGCATGTTATTGTGCAATTTGTGCATGCATTATGAGTCACTGGCAAGTGGAGTTCACACCATATAACAAGACAGACGTACGCTCACGTTGGGTAAAAACACCTCCATTGCCTCACTGCATACATATCTACGCTCTGAATCCATGGGCCTGATACTGAGATGACAGCCCAGTGGTAATGGTTAGATTAGTGGGTACATTTTAACATCACATTTAGGCAGTTGATACACATTGTTGTTGTTTTCTGACAAATTAATCACTGTTTGACAAAAGCATTTTGTTTTAATTGCAGATATTATTATAATTATTGATGATAATTTGTTCCCATCTGCTAGTTGGTATCTAGAGGGCTTATCAGAGCAATCAACAGATTGAGATTGACATCTCTAATGTATATTTCTCTCATTTTTTTCTCTCTGCCCCTCCTCTCCCTCTCCCACCTAATTTTAAATTCCCTTAATTGCTCACACACATTCTCTCTCCCTCTGCCACTCTCAATCCCTGTTACCCTCCCTCCATCCCTCATCTACACAGGTCCCGCACCAGATGGGCACGCTGGCGTATTACCGGTACGAGCAGCCTATCGTGGACTACTGCCAGGCCCATCAGCCCCTGCGGCTCAACATGGGCTATGAGGGTCCCCCGCAGGGCCTGGAGGAGCTGGGGCCACGTGAGAGAGCCACCATACAGACTGTAGCGCTGCCCGCTGTGCCCTCTGCTGCCACTGTGGGGGCCAGGCCCCGCTCACCGCCCTCTATCCTCAGAGCCCCGTCCCAGGGCCTCGGTGGCCCCTTCCCTCCCCCAGAGCGCACCACCACGCTCACCTTCGGACGCTAACAACTGGAGCGAGAGTCTGTCATTTGAGGTGGGGGGGGATGCCACAGATCCACCACGACTCTTGAATAGAGGGTGAGGGAGCAGTAGGGATCTGTGGGGCCTTTTTCAGCACATTGGCATGGGACGGCCACAAGGGGGCAGAGGTGAAAACAGCATAACAAAAATTATCAATTTAAAAACATGGCTAGAGGCCGTTGGCATCTGGCAACCGGAATGTGACCATTATGAAGTCTGATGCATCCTGGGAGTTCTGCTATTATCTATTTTTCTTTTTCCAAACACTTCAAAGTGGCCCTCCTGCTCCCCTCCTCTTGGCTTCTGGGAAATAGAAACGTGATGCAACGTGCATGACACGTTAAATCATCGATTTGGTTATAACTCTGGCCAATGTGGCGACAATGCTGTAGGGTGCCTGTTCCAAGGAATGGATCATGGCAGTTCTCTCGTGCTGTGTTAGGAGTGAGAAAGGAATGTGCAATAAACAAGGTGTCTGGAGGACAAGAAAAGAAAGAGACCATCATCAAGAAACAAAATAATGTTTACCAGAACTCAAAGGCTCGCTCTTTTTCCCATTAAAATTGCCAGTCAGGGGTCATAATGCTATCTAATGGGAATCATTATTTCATTAAAATAAGTACATTCTCAAAACAGAAGAATGTTGTGGCGAGGGAAAACAAGACGATTATTGTATTGTTTCCAAACTGTATTTTCAGTATGTTCAACTATGGAGGTCACAGTCTGAGTTTTATTCATGTGCTCATGTCGTACCAAAGATTTGTTATTTTAGATGTACAATAATAGCATTTGTTTTCTTTATACATTTTGTTTCTGAAAACATCAAAACTGGTACACATTAAATACATGCTTTAGATGGTTTACCTTTTTATAAATGTACATCTGCCATCTGCATACAGTATGTACAACCAAACCACATAATAATCTACAGAGGCTGCCGAGGCATGTGTCTGTAAATGGTTGAGAGAGCCTACTCAGTTGGCCAAGTTATCATTACAAAAAGATCATTTGATGTAGTCCGGTAGAAAAATGTAGGAAGCATGTGTAATAGGATGTCAAGATTTGGCAGCTGGCTCGAGTTGGCCCACCAGATTATACTATCTATGATCTGAGTAATTAATGGGATTGATATCTATTTCATTAAATACTTTTAAATGGAATTGCTGTAAGTGAAGTGTTAGGGCAGAATTGAAGGTATTTTAAATGCTGATGCTTTGCAATGCTCAATGAACAAGGAGGGATGTAGTTCCTTCGAGGGGGTCAACTAAAGGTTGAATCTCTTACCACATATAAAGGCCTAACTAACTATTTTATATATTTGATTTGTAAAAACAATGCTTGATTTTCTTGTAACTGGCCTGTTTGTGAGGTGAGCGGTAGATATGCTGGTGGATTGGTGATACACTGCTCCTGTGCTACCCTCTCCTCTCTACTCCCGTAGAAACACAGTAGACAAAGAGCCCAGTGCCTCACGGGGGCTTGTTGGGCTGACTAACTAACTGACACATTGATGTATCTTTGACCTCCAGATTAACTCATTGACTGTGGTGGACTGTCAATGGGGATGGATATTGCCTGTTAACAACACAGCCCTTTGCCAGCAAGTGTGCCTGACTGTGTTCGAACTCCAACCAGATGAATGTGGACACTGTCTCTGTCACCCATGGCCACTATTGGACTTCCTATACCATTGATTGATGGAGTTGATGAGGGACTGGATCCTTTGTACTGGTGGCTTTTCAACGGGCATTCCCCACCCCTCACCCCATGTCCAAATCACACACACACTACGGTAATTTTTTTATCTATCAAGTTCAACACCCTGAGGTCTGTATAATTGGAGGAGGGAGCACATCAAGCCACCTATTTACATGGCTCCCCATGAAGGAGAAAGCCTGAGAGGGCAAGGAGAAGGGAGGGCTGGAGGGTGGGGGGAGGGGGGTGTAGGCTTTTTTTTTATGTTTCTTGACCGGGAGCAAAAGTGTAAATTTTTTAGATGATCAATGATGTCAAGAAATTCTATAAAAAGACTACATCAAAAGGACAAAATCCATCGGGACTTATTTATCTTGTAAATAGAGAATCTTTAAAAAGGAAAAAGTTACGTATTTCGCTTCTTCTGAAACACAAACTGCTTGTGGCCAGAAGAGGAGCCTTATCCACGAGCCAGAGTGAGGGAGGGAGTCTGTCCAGAAGATGGCTTTGGGAGGGAGATGATGATCCCCACCATATGCTCTCCTCTCCTTGTTTTAATGATAAATATTTTTTTACCTGCTCCCACCTCCCTCCAGCATGTCACTATTCCTGCAAAGATTGTCCATCACTGAGGTTATTACTCATGTCTCAAATTCACACCCCTACCAGAACCACGCATGACAGGGAATTTGGGAGCCCTATCATTAAGATTTGAAGTGTCAGAGGTACAAAGGGATAGTATATTATTCAGTTCTGTCCTGTAGTAGAGTATTTCAAATAAATCAAATAAATAGATCAAATCAAATTTTATTGGTCACATGCGCCCCCCAAAAAAGTATTGGTCACAATACAGTGAAATGCTTACTTACGAGCCCATTCCCAACAGTGCGGAGTTAAAAAGTAAAACAAATATTTGCTAAATAAAAAAAAGGAAATACTAGCACAATAACATAACAATAACAAGGCTATATACAAGGAGTACTAGTACAGAGTCAATGTACATGGGTATGAGGTAGTTGAGGTAATTGAGGTAATATGTACCTGTAGGTAGGGGTAAACGTGACTAGGCAATCAGGATATATAATAAACAGAGTAGCAGCTGTTCAGGCCGCTGTTACTATTAATACTTTTTTTTAGCACCCCCATGTACTTGTGTACAACTCATTCAGTATGCTTGAGATACAGTATGTTATTTCTACTAAAGTTGTTTTTTTGAAAGGGTTTTTGTTGTGCCATGATAAATTTGTTTCATTTAATAATTTACCAACCCTCAAGCAAACACATAGATAATGCTCTTATAATTATATCATGATCTAGAAGTGTTTTGAGATACTGTATGCCCCACATATTACATAAAAACTGTTGGTTTATTCAAAATGGTTTCTGACTACAGTGCTGGTTTGAGTTGACCTTGTAGTAAATGTTGTGCCAATGTCTTTACAAATGGGACATCCCACTCTCAGTTTTAGCAATGTCTTGTCTTGCCTTGCTCTTTAAACCTCCCCTGCCCCCTGCCATCTCCTGGCCTGGATATCATGTCTGCCTTTGGTGACTTTGGTTAACCTTTTTTATAACTTTCTATTTCTGTCCGCATGCTGACGATTGGGGAAACCATGTCAGAATATAAGGGTGTGCACTGAACTAGAAACAGACAGTATGGAGCTAGACTATTTCCTGTCTGACATGCCCTAGAACCACAAGCATGTGTTTCCACACACACAAGCTGGCCACTTTGGTGTCTCTCAAGCAAGCTGTTCACTGAACCCTCCATAGCCCTTCCTCTCCAGAGTAGATGTCTCCAGCCCCATGGGCCTTCCAGTCTCCATGCTGTCTTTATGCACATTGCAGAAAGAGATGCTTGTGTTGGAAGAGGCTATACTCCAGAGAGAGGCTTTCCTCTTCTATCATGGTAATAGGTTTCTAGACCAATCTTCATTATTTAGTTTCTTCATTAATATATTTCCTTGAGCAGTAATCACTCAACAGCAGTCCAACAATGATCAAAACGATATGTAATTTGAAGTTTAAATGGAGTCATGGTGACCACAATTAAATTAGCGGCTAATAAGTAATCGGTTTACCATGATCTACATCCATGATAAGGACTGATAAGGCCATTGGAATAAAAGGACCCTGCTGTCTTCCATGAACTAGTCTTTTGTCCCATTTTTCTAATGTTGTACTGTACGGGGGCTTTCAGCACAGGGGATGCATGCAAATTGTGCAAGTTTGAGCTGAACTTCAGGAACATCTGTGCTTGCCCAGCAATGCCGACAGGCTTTGTTTTTTCCTCTGCCTTGTTTGTTTTGGGTTCTGTTCCCCCCTCTACCCTAACCCTCTGAGTCTGGGCTCAAATCCCTGCTGGGAACAGATTTAGATGAAGGGAGGGTGAATGAAGGTCTGAAATATTGCAAGGATGCCTTTCATATTTCCGTGTCTATGCTCAGAGGAATGGCTAAATGCAAATATCTAGGGGAAAGAGGGATGAGGCAAGAGAGATGGGGAGAAAGGGAGGGAGGGGGAAAGAGAAATAGAGAAAATGGGGAAAAAAATTACTGAAATAAGAGCAAGGGAATCGTACTGTATTTGGTTAAAACAAAGGTTCCGCATCCCATGCACACCAGGGGATGCTATCCTAACACCTCGGTACACATCTACAGTACCTCATTAACACATTGAAGGAGGCACACAGACACCTGCATCCTCCTAAATCTCCCAAATCCTCCTTCCACACCTTGGCTGTATACAGTCTTATCACGCCTGGTGCACATGGCTGAGGATGCAGGAGGGTGCAGTGAGCGGTCTCATCATCGGGCACTGCATCCCCCCCACAGAGTTTAACATCTGCTGCAGATGTATTGTGGCTTTTGTTGTCTAGGCTCTGTCACTGCTAGTGCACACCAAGTTTATGCCGTCTCAAACCTGGCCCTTACATCTCACCACGGCTCTGGGCTCTGCAGCGCCTCACCTCCCTGCCATCAACACAACACATTCCCCCTTCCAGTTCACCTGAAGCCAACCGCAGAGATTCAACGACTAAGTCATTACCTGATAAATATGTTTGAAAAATGAATTCCCAGCCAGATGTGGCTTTGCGTCATCTTCTCATCATCTCTATTCCCTCCCACACTGGGGCATTATACAGTTACAGTATAGGGCCCCTATAGGGCCTCTGTAGGGCCCAGAGCATGTGGAGACCTGAGGCATACAGGACAGTAGGAGAAGCCCTTACATCATTAGCTGGAAGTCTTTGCCCTTTGGCGTAAGCAAACCAGGGTCAAGACAATAGGGGTTAAAAGGTTAGAGTAAAATCGAAGCATAACCATTAACCTCTGTCAGAGAAACAGACTATTTCGGTCTGACAAAGCATGTTTACACCCCAAATTGGATATCTGTGAACAGAATAAGAAAATAAACACTACTTTCATATTGAATCCATTTTACTGCCAGAGTCAATGTAGAGATGTGAACGTGCAGTAAAACTGACAGAAAGCAATATTATCATATTCTTTCATTCCTTACTTGCTCCAAGCTTCTCCACATTCTCCCCTCCCACCAATGTCCTCTTGTTCTTTCCCATGATATTTCCATGTGAATTTCTGCTTTTCCTTCTCATCCATCTCCTACAGAGGGCATTGATTTCTGTGGGATGTAAATATGCGCTGCATTGTTTATTCTGTAGTTGGTTTGTTGTTGTTTTGGTTTTAATTCTTATTTTCTGTGCTCAGACCTAAAGCAGTGTTGTGGAGACCTGGTCCAAATGCAAAATATGGCTTCTCTTTGAGTATATTATTGTCAGAAAATGTTTTGTAAAAATTTTGATGACGAAATCAAAAATAAAGAAATTTAAAGGTTAGTATTTGTGATGCCATGTTCCTCTGTGTTGTTATTGTTGTGTATCTCCAAATCATTTAACCACCAATTATGATCTCTCAATAGTATTGTTCCATACAGTACATTTGCTCTGAGACAACATCAAAACAGCAGAAAACTTATCAAAGCAATTAGGAAACAAACATTAGAACAAATTTTGTGCCAAAACAATTAACAGCAGGCTTTCAGAATTACTGAGTATATTATTTGTTTATTTGGATCCCCATTAAGATATACAATTAGATATTTTGATCCCCATTAGATATACAAACAATACAACTAAAACATTATACAAACAAAAATAATGTGTGTGTGTGTTACAGTGAGTGTGTGTGCGTGTGTTTGTGTGTGTGTCTCCTTACAGTTCCTGCCATTCCATGAGCTGTTGTTTAATCCGTTTTTTGCTGTTTGCTTCAGTAATTGGATATGGAAGGGTGTTCCATGCGATCATGGCTCTGTGTAATACTGTGCATTGCTGTGAATTCGTTTTGGACTTGGGGACTGTGAAGAGACCCATGGTGGCATGTCTTATCTGGTATATATGGGTGTCTGAACTGAATGTTATTTGATTATGCAGACAATCTGGACTTCCCATCAAAGTAATAATTCTCATAAAAACTAGAAGAGCAGCTGTTAGTCTCTAGTCAACCCTCGACCAGGAAGTACTGGCATGCATGTTGTTGATGTTAGTTTTGTGTGTGCAGATAAGGGCTAAGCTGCAGCTTTTCTAGATCTTTCTTTGCTGCGCTTGACCATATTACCAGACAGTAATCAAGATGGGACAAGACCAGAGCTTGAACAACTAGTACAGCTGATTTTTGTGTCAGAAATGCAGAACATCTTATTATAACAGACATACCCCTCCCCGTCTTCACAACAACTTTGTCAATATGACTTGAACATGATAATTGAGCATCCAATGTAATACCTAGGAGTTTAGCTTCCTCAACTTGCTCAATGTTCACACCGTTTATGCACAACTCCAGTTGAGGTTTAGGTCTTAAATAATGTTTTGAACCAAATACAATGGTTTTAGTTTTAGATGTATTTAAGACCAGTTTATTATTAATCACCCATGCTGATACTGACTGTAACTCCTTATTTAGAATTTCAGTGAGCCCACTGGCTTTGGGTGTTGACATGTAGAGTGTGGAATCATCTGCATACATAGTCATTCTAGCTTTGTGTAAGACCAGTGGCAAATAATTTCTAAAAATAGAGAAGTGTAAAGGCCCAAGGCAACAGAGCGACTTCTATTTAGTGCATTCATCTTAAGATAGCTAGGTGGGACAACCACATATCTCAGTCATAATAAGTATATTTTTCCTCAATAGAAATGAGCCAGGACAATGAACAGCTTTGACTGAGCTGAGCGAGTGTAGACTGTAAGAAGCTGATATGGTCCAGAGAGACAGTGGACAGCAGATAGCAGCATACAGTTCTAAATACCCTGACAGTTCATTACTAAAACTAGGCCCAGGCATAGGGTCCTATGAATCAAAGGCTGCACTGAAATCTAACAATACAGCTCCAAGTATCATCTTATTACCCATTTATTTGACCCATTTAACCATTATTATTACACTTCCATTCTGACCTTGCAAACATTATGTCACAAAAAAAAAAACACTCCTCAATTTGAACTCACACCTTGCAGTCATGTGATTAGCCAAATTCCAATGATCACAAAAATATTTAACAGGAGTTTCACTTTTCCTTTTCCCAAGATTGACCAGGCCACTTTCCCTTAGAGAGTGGTGATGGAACCAGATCCATGCCAGACCCTCCAAATACATGTCCTCAAAGATGGAAGGCAGGTGGAAGGAGGCAAGATCAGGTGGGACCAATCTAGTCAATGAGAGGGCAGATATGCATGTGAACAACAAGCACAACTCCGATATAAAAATGAGCGGTGTTGTCGTCAACCGCCTGAATTCTATGGCGAAGGTATTTCAAATTCATCGACCTCATGAATATGCATAGTCCATCTTGAATTTCAACAGGGACAATTCGGATATAAAGTGTTTTATCTCAAAGTTGCTGGGATGTCACGGGCATCACACGTATATCAGTACACTCTTAACAACCTAAGCCTCACGTATCAAAATAGCAATTCATATTTATCTTGACTAAATTCGACACTCTCATTGGCCCCCCATACAAAAACTCCTCACCTAATAATTAAGGATCTGCTTAATGTGGACAGATTTTGGGCAGCGATATGGCTCTCGATTCACCTCCCTTGCTCTGGTATGGTTCAGTTTATTCTACAACTCGGTTCCCAGCAAGCAGGGAATGTCCTAAGGACATTCAGGGACATTCCCCTTAGGTCCCTTTAAGGGTTTAAGCGAGACGTTATCCCACTCTAGGAACATTAAAACATGATGTTAACCTCAGGACCATAAGAGGACGCTCTGTACAGGTCCCGATTGGGTCGCAGCATAACATTTTAATAAGGTATTTTGATGTCCATTAGGGAACGTTATGAAAAGGTTTCTATTTGGTTCTGATAGGAAATTATCCATGGGACATTCAATAACCACAAGGGGACATTTCATGATGGTCAAGGGGACGTCATATGATGGTCCCAAGGGAACATTCTCTGGGGGACCTTTGTCTAGTTCCCTGTAAGTTACCAGGACGTCATTGAGGACCATGTCAGAACCTTTTTAGGAGGTTCTCAGGAATGTCATTTTACTAGCCATTAGGACGTTGTGTGATGGTCCCAAGGGAATGTTCTCTGGGGGACCTTTGTCTAGTTCCCTGTAAGTTACCAGGACGTCACTGAGGACCATGTCAGAACCATGTCAGGATCTTTGTAGGATGTTCTCAGAACTTTAATGCTACTAGTCATTAGGACATTGAACGATGATTCCAAGGGAACGTCACTGCAAACTAAAATTAGTCTTGAAAATGATCGGAGAGGTTGAGAGTAGAGGAAGTTCAGGAGAAAAAACAAACAAAATATAATTATTGTAAAATTGACTGTGTCCATAAAATGTAGATAGCAGGTATAAGCTGGAAGTAGAGGCCTAAGCATTGTTGTTCACTAGTTTACTCCAAGTAGGGAAAGGGTGGTGGGGTTGTAAAGTAATAAAGGGGAATATATATATATTTTTAAAGGATGTGTATGTATGTATGTATGTGTGTATGTATGTATGTGTGTGTGTGTGTGTGTGTGTATGTGTGTATATATATATATATATATATATATATATATATATATATATATATATATATATATATATATATATATATATATATATATATATCACAGTGGGGAAAAAAGTATTTAGTCAGCCCCCAATTGTGCAAGTTCTCCCACTTAAAAAGATGAGAGAGGCCTGTAATTTTCATGACAGACAAAATGAGAATTTTTTTTCCAGACAATCCATTGTAGGATTTTTAATGAATTTATTTGCAAATTATGGTGGAAAATAAGTATTTGGTCAATAACAAAAGTTTCTCAATACTTTGTTATATACCCTTTGTTGGCAATGACACAGGTCAAACGTTTTCTGTAAGTCTTCACAAGGTTTTCACACACTGTTGCTGGTATTTTGGCCCATTCCTCCATGCAGATCTCCTCTAGAGCAGTGATGTTTTGGGGCTGTCGCTGGGCAACACAGACTTTCAACTCCCTCCAAAGATTTTCTATGGGGTTGAGATCTGGAGACTGGCTAGGCCACTCCAGGACCTTGAAATGCTTCTTACGAAGCCACTCCTTCGTTGCCCGGGCGGTGTGTTTGGGATCATTGTCATGCTGAAAGACCCAGCCACGTTTCATTTTCAATGCCCTTGCTGATGGAAGGAGGTTTTCACTCAAAATCTCACGATACATGGCCCCATTCATTCTTTCCTTTACACGGATCAGTCGTCCTGGTCCCTTTGCAGAAAAACAGCCCCAAAGCATGATGTTTCCACCCCCATGCTTCACAGTAGGTATGGTGTTCTTTGGATGCAACTCAGCATTCTTTGTCCTCCAATCACGACGAGTTGAGTTTTTACCAAAAAGTTATATTTTGGTTTAATCTGACCATTTGACCTTCTCCCAATCCTCTTCTGGATCATCCAAATGCACTCTAGCAAACTTCAGACGGGCCTGGACATGTACTGGCTTAAGCAGGGGGACACGTCTGGCACTGCAGGACTTGAGTCCCTGGCGGCGTAGTGTGTTACTGATGGTAGGCTTTGTTACTTTGGTCCCAGCTCTCTGCAGGTCATTCACTAGGTCTCCCCGTGTGGTTCTGGGATTTTTGCTCACCGTTCTTGTGATCATTTTGACCCCACAGGGTGAGATCTTGCGTGGAGCCCCAGATCGAGGGAGATTATCAGTGGTCTTGTATGTCTTACATTTCCTAATAATTGCTCCCACAGTTGATTTCTTCAAAACCAAGCTGCTTACCTATTGCAGATTCAGTCTTCCCAGCCTGGTGCAGGTCTACAATTTTGTTTCTGGTGTCCTTTGACAGCTCTTTGGTCTTGGCCATAGTGGAGTTTGGAGTGTGACTGTTTGAGGTTGTGGACAGGTGTCTTTTATACTGATAACAAGTTCAAACAGGTGCCATTAATACAGGTAACGAGTGGAGGACAGAGGAGCCTCTTAAAGAAGAAGTTACAGGTCTGTGAGAGCCAGAAATCTTGCTTGTTTGTAGGTGACCAAATACTTATTTTCCACCATAATTTGCAAATAAATTCATGAAAAATCCTACAATGTGATTTTCTGGATTTTTTTTCCTCATTTTGTCTGCCATAGTTGACGTGTACCTATGATGAAAATTACAGGTGTCACGGATGCCGCCGAGGCTGCTCCTCCTCCTTGCTCGGGCAGGCTTTGGCGTTCGTCGTCCCCGGAGTACTAGCTACTGCCGATCGATGTTTCGGTGTTTGTCTTGTGTTGTCTAGTTTGTACACCTGTTTCTTATTTTGTATTGATTATGTAACATATCAGTTCCCTTGTTTTATGTTTGCCTTTGTGTGTTATTGTCCTTTTGTCCTGTCGTATGTTTGGCATTGCTAGCTTGTTATTTTACGCACTCCGCGTGTTACTCCTCTAGTGTTGGAGACTTTTGTTTTTTGTGCGTATTACTGGAAGTAAAGTAGTCATTCCTGATCCTCTGTGTCCTGCGCCTGACTTCACTGCCGCATACACATCACCCCAGTCTGACAGAATAACACACCACTCATGGAGTCAGCAGGACCAGCGGTGGTGACCGAGTCGCTGGATGATCGGGTCAGCAGCCAGGACGCCATGATCCGTAGACTCGGCACCGCCATGCAAGATGTGATGGACACTCTGAGCCGATGGGAAAGAGGAGGCTTGCCCACACCTCCTCCTACATTACCACCACCATCGGCCAGCCCCATCGTACCATCTCCGGAGTCCAGTGGGATTCGGCTCTCGCTCCCGAGGGCATATGATGGCACCGCAGCCGGGTGTCAGGGTTTGCTACTTCAAGTGGAACTCTACCTGGCAACCATACACCCGGCGCCCTCGGGATACGAGAGCGTCTCCGCCCTCATCTCCTGTCTATCCGGCAAAGCGTTGGAGTGGGCCAATGCCGAATGGAGGGGAATAGACGCCGCCACCATCAGCTACGCGGAGTTCTCCCGCCGCTTCAGGGCGGTTTTCGATCATCCCCCAGAGGGTAAAGCGGCGGGGGAGCATCTGTTCCACCTCCGACAGGGGAAGAGGAGCGCACAAGAGTTCGCCCTGGACTTCCGGACTAATGCAGCTAATGCGGGGTGGAATGAGAGGGCCCTCATCGACCACTATCGGTGCAGCCTACGAGAGGACGTTCGCCGAGAGTTGGCCTGCAGGGACACCAATCTAAGCTTCGATCAGTTGGTGGACATGTCGATCCGTCTGGATACCCTGCTGGCTACCCGCGGACGTCCGGAGTTGGGGCCGTCCATTCCATCTCCCAGTACCTCCGAGCCGAGCCCTATGGAGCTCGGGGGTGCTGGCGCTAGAGAGAGGAGGAGAGAGACCCGGAGGGAGGCCTTCCTCTGCACCAACTGTGGCCGTAGAGGACACACTGCGGCTCGGTGCTGGGGAGGGTCTCCTGGGGATCGAGGCAACAGGTCACGCACTGATGAGTCATTTCAGGTGAGTAGGCGCCCAACTCACCCAGAACTCTCTGTTGTCCACCTGTGTATTCAAGTTGAATTTCCCCAGGTTTCATCTCATTCCCAGCATAAGGCGCTAGTCGATTCAGGCGCAGCTGGGAATTTTATTGATTGTAATTTCTGTGTTAAGTTAGGGATTCCCCTCCTACCAGTAGATGTGTCTTTTCCTATTCATGCCCTAGATAGCCGTCCGTTGGGATCAGGTTTAATTAGGGAGGTCACAGCGCCACTAAAGATGAAGACGCAGGGGGGTCATGAGGAGATCATACAGTTGTATCTAATCGACTCTCCTGCGTTTCCCGTGGTGCTGGGGCTTCCTTGGTTAATCTCTCATGACCCCACCATTTCGTGGCAACAGAGGGCTCTCAGGGAGTGGTCTGATCAGTGTGTCGGGTGGTGTATAGGTGTTTCCGTAGGGGCGACCACGGTGGAAAGTCCGAACCAAATGCCCGCACTGCACATTCCTCCTGAGTATGATGATTTGGCACTCGTGTTCAGTAAGAAGAGGCGCGATTTCCACCTCATAGACAGGGGGATTGTGCGATAGACCTCCAGGCAGGTGCTGCACTTCCGCGTAGTCATGTGTATCCTCTGTCTCAAGAGGAGATGGCGGCGATGGAGACATACATCGCCGAGTCTCTGAGACAGGGATACATACGGCCCTCCACTTCTCCTGCGTCCTCGAGTTTCTTTTTTGTGAAGAAGAAGGATGGAGGTTTGCGCCCGTGTATTGATTACCCTAGTCTCAATCAGATCACTGTTACATACAGTTATCCTCTCCCTCTGATTGCGAGTATGACGAAGTCATTACACGGAGCGCGCTTCTTCACAAAATTGGATCTCAGGAGCGCCTACAACCTGGTGCGCATTAGGGAGGGAGATGAATGGAAAACAGCATTTAGTACCACCTCGGGTCACTATGAGTATCTTGTCATGCCATACGGGTTAATGAATGCTCCTTCAGTCTTCCAATCATTTGTGGACGAGATCTTCCGGGATTTGCATGGGCAGGGTGTAGTGGTGTATATTGACGACATTCTAGTATACTCTTCTACACGAGCCGAGCATGTGGCCCTGGTGCGTCGAGTGTTGGGTAGGCTGTTGGAGCATGCCTTGTATGTGAAGGCAGAGAAATGCCTGTTTTTCCAGGAGTCCATCTCCTTCCTGGGCCATCGGTTGTCCACGTCAGGGGTGGAGATGGAGGTTGACCGCGTTTCAGCCGTGCGTAATTGGCAGACTCCCACCACGGTTAAGGAGGTGCAGCGGTTTTTGGGTTTTGCCAATTACTACCGGAGGTTTATCCGGGGTTTTGGACAGGTAGCAGCTCCCATCACCTCCCTGCTAAAGGGGGGTCCGGTGCGTTTGCAGTGGTCGGCTGAGGCGGACAGGGCGTTTAGGCAACTGAAGGACCTGTTAACCTCAGTTCCGGTGCTGGCACATCCGGACCCCGCTTTAGCATTCCAAGTGGAGGTGGACGCGTCAGAGGCTGGTATTGGGGCTGTACTGTCTCAACGCTCAGGCACGCCTCCTAAACTCCGATACTGCGCTTTTTAATAATAATAATAATAATAATATGCCATTTAGCAGACGCTTTTATCCAAAGCGACTTACAATCATCCGTGCATAAATTTTTTTTTTTTTTTTTGTGTATGGGTTGTCCCGGGGATCGAACCCACTACCTTGGCGTTACAAGCACCGTGCTCTACCAGCTGAGCTACAGAGGACCACAGAGGACTTAGAGTAAAAGTCCTACAGAGGACTTTTACTCTAAGAAGCTCAGCCCGGCGGAATGTAATTATGACGTGGAGGACAGGGAGCTGCTAGCCGTGGTTCAAGCCCTAAAGGTGTGGAGGCATTGGCTTGAGGGGGCTCAACACCCTTTTCTCATTCTGACTGACCATCGTAACCTGGAGTACATCCGGGCAGCTAGGAGACTGAACCCTCGTCAGGCTAGGTGGGCCATGTTTCTGGCCCGGTTTGTTTTTAAGCTCACCTACATACCAGGGTCACAGAACGTTAAGGCAGACTCCCTGTCCCGGCGATATGACACAGAGGAGAGGTCCATTGAGCCCACTCCCATACTGCCGGAGTCTTGTCTGGTGGCACCGGTGGTGTGGGAGGTCGATGCGGAGATCGAGCGGGCGTTACGTACCGACCCTACTCCTCCAGAGTGTCCAGCGGGGCGGAAGTACGTGCCGCTCGAGATTCGTGATCGACTAATTTATTGGGCTCATACGTCACCCTCCTCTGGACATCCTGGTATTGGCCGGACAGTGCACTGCCTTAGTGAGAAGTACTGGTGGCCAACATTGGCTAAGGACGTGAGGGTTTATGTCTCTTCCTGCTCGGTGTGCGCTCAGTGTAAGGCGCCTAGACACTTGCCCAGGGGGAAGTTACATCCCCTACCCGTTCCACAACGGCCGTGGTCTCACCTATCGGTAGACTTTGTTACTGACCTTCCCCCCTCCCAGGGGAATACCACTATTCTGGTCGTTGTGGATCGGTTCTCTAAGGCCTGTCGTCTCATCCCAATGCCGGGTCTCCCTACTGCCTTACAGACTGCTGAGGCCTTGTTTACCCACGTCTTCCGGCACTACGGGGTACCTGAGGATATAGTGTCTGATCGGGGTCCCCAGTTCACCTCTAGAGTCTGGAGGGCGTTTATGGAACGCTTGGGGGTCTCGGTTAGCCTTACCTCGGGTTTCCACCCTGAGAGTAATGGGCAGGTGGAGAGAGTGAACCAGGATGTGGGTAGGTTTCTGAGGTCTTATTGCCAGGACCGGTAGGAGGAGTGGTCGGGGTATATCCCCTGGGCAGAGGTTGCTCAGAACTCCCTTCGCCACTCATCTACGAATCTGACCCCTTTCCAGTGTGTGTTGGGGTATCAGCCGGTTCTGGCACCATGGCATCAGAGCCAGATCGAGGCTCCTGCGGTGGATGAATGGTTTCGGCGCTCTGAGGAGACATGGAACGCTGCGCATGTCCATCTGCAGCGGGCTGTCCGTAGGCAGAAGGCGAGCGCCGATCGCCACCGCAGTGAGGGTCCAGTGTATGCACCTGGAGATCGAGTCTGGCTCTCGACTCGAAACCTGCCCCTTCGCCTGCCCTGCCGGAAGCTGGGTCGCCGGTTTGTGGGGCCATTTAAAGTCCTGAGGAGATTGAACGAGGTATGTTACAGATTACAACTGCCTAATGATTATCGCATTAACCCCTCGTTCCATGTGTCTCTCCTCAGGCCGGTGGTAGCTGGTCCACTCCAGGACAATGAGATACGGGAGACTCCTCCGCCCCCACTGGACATCGAGGGGGCTCCGGCGTACTCAGTCCGGTCCATCGTGGAATCGAGGCGTCGGATGGGGGGTCTGCAGTATCTCGTGGAGTGGGAGGGGTACGGTCCGTTGGAACGGTGCTGGGTGCCTAGGAGGGACATCTTAGATCCCTCCCTCCTGACGGAGTTCCACCGGAGTCATACCACTCACCCTGCTCCGCGTCCTCCTGGCCATCCCCGAGGCCGGGGTCGGCGCACGGCTGGAGCCGCGCGTCAAGGGGGGGGTACTGTCACGGATGCCGCCGAGGCTGCTCCTCCTCCTTGCTCGGGCAGGCTTCGGCGTTCGTCCCCGGAGTACTAGCTACTGCCGATCGATGTTTCGGTGTGTGTCTTGTGTTGTCTAGTTTGTACACCTGTTTCTTATTTTGTATTGATTATGTAACATATAAGTTCCCTTGTTTTATGTTTGCCTTTGTGTGTTATTGTCCTTTTGTCCTGTCGTATGTTTGGCATTGCTAGCTCGTTATTTTACGCACTCTGCGTGTTACTCCTCTAGTGTTGGAGACTTTTGTTTTTTGTGGGTATTACTGGAAGTAAAGTAGTCATTCCTGATCCTCTGTGTCCTGCGCCTGACTTCACCTGCCGCATACACATCACCCCAGTCTGACAACAGGCCTCTCTCATCTTTTTAAGTGGGAGAACTTGCACAATTGGTGGCTGACTAAATACTTTTTTCCCCCACTGTATATATATATATATATATAAAAACCATGGGGGATTGGAAGTGATGCAGACAATTACATTGATGGAAGTTACAATCGATCTGCAATATTAAGCTGATCTACCCCCCGCAAAAAAAAAAGATTTAAAAAAAGAAAAAAAATAGTCTTTAGGAAGTCTCCGGAACGTCACGAAATTGTTGCCTAAAGTGGTCAGGACGTTGTATCATGGTCCACTGGAGGTTTTGTCTAGTTCCCGGTTTGTCCCAGGGACATCCCCAAAGGCGTTTTTAGGACATTCTTAGGATGTTGTGTCATGGTCCCCTGGAGGTTTTGTCTAGTTCCCAGTTTGTTCTGGGACATCCCCAATTGAAGTTTTTAGGACATTCTTGGGACGTTATGTCATGGTCCCCGGAGGTTTTTGTCACTTGATGGTCCCATGTGTGCCAAACCATTATAAGTAAAGTAATTAAAAGGTATGGGCGGGTTTAAGGTAAGTGGTACACTGTTCAGCTAAAATAGTGTAGAAATCTTAAACAATGACAATATAATTACATTTGACATGATCACTTAGTACTGACTTTTCAATATGACCCAACATGGGATTTAACCTCTGGATTCTGGGTATGCTGATCTTTCTGCTGTGCCACAAAGGCTGTAGAATTTCAGAAGTCCCCTACACATTCCTATACCTATAATACATCTCTGCACTTATCAAAAGAGTGCTATCTGCACTGCTATTTTAGTTATCAGTTAATATGACTATTCTCTCATCATTGATTTCATTTGCTTATTTCAGAAGTTTGAGTTTGACATTTCAATATAGTTTGTGAGGCATATTATTCTGTTTTAATGTCACTCCGGAGTCACTGTGATACATATAATAGTTTTTCTTGAGAGTATTTTTAACATAGCTGAGATTTACTTTGAAGTGCAAAGTGTAGTAATACAGGTGAAATCAGTCATTGACACAGACATGGTGGCATAGCAGGAAGACGTGTGTGTTTTTGTGTGTCTGTCTGTCTAACATTGCCAAAAGACAAAGAGCTGTGAATGGATCAGTGGTTCACCAATCAGGGCCTTGGCAACAGTAACAAGGGGTGATGTGTAATGAAACTAGGCTGTGCGTGTCCTGAACGTTTTTAAGCTTAAATCAGGTGTCGACCATCAGGTGATGTCCCTGGAACAACCCGGGTACCAGAAAAAAACCTCCAGGGGACCATGACACAACTTCCTGGAGAACGTCCTAAAAACGTCCCCTGGGACGTCCCCGAGACAAACCTGGAACTTCACAAAAACCTCCAGGGGACCATGAAACAACATCCCAAGAATGTCCTAAAAATGTTTTTGGGGACATCCACGGGACAAACCGGGACTTTCCGGGGACGTCCTAACGACTCAATTGTTTGCAGAGTTATATCTATAAAAAACATTGCATATTAGTCGAGATTTTAGTAGTCGTTTGCAAAACAAAATGTGCATGCAAAAACCACACACACACACACACACACACACTCTACCTCATTTACATAGACTGGCTGGCTGATTCACTGACTGACTGACTCACTGATTCACTGACTGACTGGGGTTGTGGGTCTGTATTGGTGGGTCAGTTGTGTCATTTGAAAGTCTTGATATTACTGCTAAAGTCAGGTTTAGAGCGAGGATTCAGGAAAGTGGTTTGGTGTATAATCAGCTATTACTGAAGCATGACAATTGACATGCATGAAAATAAAAAAAGAGAGTGAATATTCATTATTGTTTAAAGTTATTACACTATTCATGAGAAAAATGACCCACTTCATAATGTAATAATCAACAAATAATGTAACAGTTATTACATTATGCGCAACAACTTTATTATCGTTATGCGTTCAGCATATTTTACATTTTACATTTTAGTCATTTAGCAGACGCTCTTATCCAGAGCGACTTACAGTTAGTGGGGGGCCAACACTACCCCTCCCCTTTCTGGCGGTGTCAGTTTGTAACAGAAAAAGTGTGACGATCGTAGGAGCTTAAAAAAATTTATTGTTTTCCAGAAAGCCACACATAACCAAATAACCCTTTCCAGGTTCTTGAAAAAAGTCAGGAAACAAATAATAACACTATTAATGTGAAATAAATAATAACTAAATAACCCTCTCTGAGTTCTTCACACGAAAAAACAGGAAATAAATAACACTATTTATGAAATAAATAATAACTAAATAACTCTCTCTGGGTTCTTCATAGAAAAAAGCCATGGAACATTAACTTTCTGTTGTGCCATGCACAATCTTAACAGATAAAAGTTCAGCTCAGTTGTCAGAGCAGAATCTCTCTGACACATATGAGCAGTCTCTTAAAGTTCTTGTGTTCCTTCCTTATAATCCTTTTGTAGGTTCCAGTAGGCTTGTAGACACCGCTGTTTGAGCTCTCTATCAACTTCCCTGTGAAAACCACAAAGGAAGCAGGTTGAGAAACTGAACTAAGTGACAGCACCTACACAGCACAATACATTTCACTACCAGTATGGTTGTAAAGATGGATTTTATCCCAGTAGATTTTATTATGATTATATTTGTTTATGCTCAGAATGACTCATTCAAGTCAGAAAAGTGAGCTTACCTATGTATGTTCATCAGTGTGAACTGTGGGCCTGGCATCTGGCTGATGAGAAGTTGAATATCAGGTTCCATTCTAGTTACAGCCAGTCTCAAGCACTGATGCAAATGTTCATCTGTCAATCTTGATCTCATCAGAGTTTTCAGCCGTTTCATGCGAGAAGGTTTTCTCGCAGATATACGTGCTGCCAAAAACTGTGGACATCTTCATTGCGTGTTTTTTGATGTTTGGATATGTGTCGTTTGGGGAGGGCGGGCATAGAAGTCAATGAGACTGTTGGGCTTCGAATGCGTCTTTCAGAACATCACAGTTCTGTAACTCAGCCAACTCAAACTGATATGGCTGGGTTCATCAATGTCGGCAACAAAGGGGTTCTGAAAAAGACGGATTTCTTTTGCATGAACATGTAGTTCACTAAATCGCACACCGAACTCCGCCTTCAGCATTTCCAGTGCTTCCACGCACTTTTCAGCTGGGAACGGGACCGCTGGGTTCTCTGTCGACAGGTTTTGGGTAGCAGGAAGATGGACGAAGTTGCGCTTTTTCACTTGTTCCAAAAAGCAGCGCTAATTTCACCTCAAATGCTTTTATGTGTGAATACATGTCGCAAATGAGTTTCCCTCGCCTTGTAGCTGCAAGTTAAGGCTGTTAAGTATTTCTGTCACGTCTGTTAAAAATGCGAGGTGCCATTTCCATTCTGGAGTCGATCAGCTCTGGGACCGTTTTGTCTTTTAAATGAAGAAATGCGTTAATTTCGGTAGCAGCTCGTAAAAACGCCTCAAAACTCTGCCCCGGCTCAGCCATCGGACCTCTGTGTAGTACAGCACATCTCCGTGCGTAGACTCCAGTTCAGACAGGAATTCTTGGAACTGCCTGTGTTTAAGTCCCTTTGCTCTGATGAAGTTTGTGCACGACACCACAACCTTCATTACAGAATCCCACGTCAACACTTTTGCAGCACAGTGCTTGCTGGTGAATTAGGCAGTGGACTTGTCTTTGTGACGTACTTGTCTTTGTGACGGGATTCATAGTGTCGTCGAAGATTATTCTTTGAATACCGCCACCGTCTCTTGACAGATGAGACAAACAGCCTTTCTAACTGCATTGAACAAAAAAATAATCGTTTGTCCACTGCAGGTTAAATACCCTGCATTCTGAATCAATTTTTCTCTTACCTAACCTTTTTTCGCCATTATTCCGTTCTCTCTTTGACAGGGACGGGCCTAGGATTTTTTTCTGGAGCCAAATAGGAAAAAAAATCCGATAGCGTCTCTGGTATTGTTCAGAGGGCCGGCCAAATGTGCTGACGGCCGTATCCGGCCCGCGGGCCGTAGGTTTGGTGACCACTGAGTGCATACATTTTTCATACTGGCCCCCCGTGGGAAATGAACCCACAACCCTGCCGTTGCAAGCGCCATGCTCTACCAAGTGAGCTACAGGGGACCCTGTAGCAAATATATTACATTGCTGGTAATGTATTACATTAACAGCATATATTACATAATAAATGCAAATGTTACTACATTATTAGCTGCTATTACATTATTGGCATTTTATTACATTATCAGTTGCTTCAGGGTGCTTTACTATTTTAAGGCAGTGGAATTACTTTAGTTTCCTTCGACGCCTGTTGGTACATACACTCCTTTAGGCTTTGGCTAAAGATATAGCAAATAGGGGTGGCAATACAGTCTGCTACCATTCTCCATAGTTTCGCTATAAGATTGTCTACAGTACCAGTCATAAGTTTGGACACACCTACTCATTCCAGGGTTTTTCTTTATTTGTACTATTTTCTACATTGTAGAATAAAAACTACATCAAAACTACACATATGGAATCATGTAGTAACCAAAACAGTGTTAAACAAATCAAAATATATTATATATTTGAGATTCTTCAAAGTAGCCACCCTTTGCCTTAATGACAGCTTTGCACACTCTTGGCATTCTCTCAACCAGTTTCATGAGTTAGTCACCTGGAATGCATTTCAATTAACAGGTGTGCCTTGTTAAAAGTTAATTTGTGGAATTTCTTTCCTTCTTAATGCGTTTGAGCCAATCAGTTGTGTGGTGACAACTTAGGGGTGGTATACAGAAGATGGTCTTTTACCAAATAGGGCTAAGTCCATATTATGGAAAGAACCGCTCAAATAAGCTAAGAGAAACGACAGTCCATCGTTACTTTAAGACATGAAGGTCAGTCAATACGGAACATTTCAAGAACTTTGAAAGTTTCTTCAAGTGCAGCCCCAAAAACCATCAAGCGCTATGATGAAACTGGCTCTCATGAGGACCGCCACAGGAAAGGAAGACCCAGAGTTACCTCTGCTGCAGAGGATGTTCATTAAAGTGATCAGCCTCAGAAATTGCAGCCCAAATAAATGGTTCACAGAGTTCAAGTAACAGACACATCTTAACATTAACTGTTCAGAGGAGACTGCGTGAATCAGGCCTTAATGGACAAATTGCTGCAAAGAAACCACTACTAAAGGACACCAATAATAAGAAGAGACTTACTTGGGCCAAGAAACATGAGCAATGGACATGAAAAAATCTGTCCTTTGGTCTGATGAGTCCAAATTTGAGATTTTTGGTTCCAACAGCCGTGTCTTTGTGAGACGCAAAGTAGGTGAACGGATGATCTCTGCATGTGTATTTCCCACAGTAAAGCATGGAGGAGGAGTTGTTATGGTGCTTTGCTGGTGACACTGTCTGTGATTTATCTAGAATTCAAGGCACACTTAACCAGCATGGCTACCACAGCATTCTGCAGCGATATGCCATCCCATCTGGTTTACGCTTAGTGGGACTATCATTTGTTTTTCAACAGGATAATGACCCAACACACCTCCAGGCTGTGTAAGGGCTATTTTACCAAGAAGGAGAGTGATGGAGTGCTGCATCAGATGACCTGGCCTCCACAATCACCCGACCACAACCAAATTGAGATGGTTTGGGATGAGTTGGACCGCAGAGTGAAGGAAAAGCAGCCAACAAGTGCAGCATATGTGGGAACTCCTTCAACGCTGTTGGAAAAGCATTCCAGCTGAAGCTGGTTGAGAGAATGCCAAGCGTGTGCAAAGTTGTCATCAAGGCAAAGGGTGGCTACTTTGAAGAATATAAAATATAAAATATATTTGGATTTGATTGACACTTTTTTGGTTACTACATGATTCCATATGTGTTATTTCATAGTTCTGATGTCTTCACTATTATTCTACAATGTAGGAAATAGTAAAAATAAAGAAAAACCCTTGAATGAGTAGGTGTGTCCAAACTTTTGACTGGTATACCTGGTGGCTTATCATTATTGATGGATAACAATAGTTTTCCCACCTCTCCCACACTAACTTTACCAAATTCAAAACAGCAATCCTTCTCTTTCAGATATTTTATACTAAAATATGATGGTTCACTGTTCAATGTTGTAATTTCACTTCTGAGTTTCCACTTTACTAGTGAAATACTAATTGAAATTATTGGCAATATCAAAAGGTTTTGTTATAAATGACTCATCAACGTCAACAAATGGAGATTAATTGGGTTTTCTGCCCATTATATTCTGGAAACAGGAGACAAAGGGCTGTGAGACATGGGTTTGATCCTAGACACATGAAAAGCGGGATGTATACGGAGGGTACGGAGGGTACGGGGCAACAGAAGACGAAAAGCAGAAGGGCTAATGATCTTGGAGATGGGGAAAGGGACGATAAACCGGGGGGAAAGTTTACGGGGCTCCACCCGGAGGGGCAGATCTCGGGTCGACGGCCATACCTTCTGCCCGAGACGATACCGGGGAGCCTGGGTCCGGTGGTGGTCCGCTTGTTGTCAATACCTGGAGGTGGTCTTGAGAAGAGCCGACCGGGCTCTCTTCCAGGTATGACGACAGCGGCAGACAAATATCTGGGCCGAGGGTATGCCGACCTCTTCCTCTTGCTCAGGGAAGAGCGGGGGCTGATAACCCAGGGAACACTCAAAGGGCGAAAGACCCGTGGCAGAGCAGGGAAGGGTGTTGCAGGCATATTCGACCCACAACAGTTGCTGGCTCCAGGTGGTGGGGTTGGCGGAGACCAGGCAGGGCAGTCGTCTCCAGTTCTTGGTTGGCTCGCTCCGACTGGCCGTTGGACTAAGGGTGGAAACCGGAGGACAGGCTGGCCGACGACCCAATGAGTGTGCAGAACACCTTCCAGAACCGGGACGAGAACTGAGGACCTCGGTTGGAGACCATGTACACTGGGAGTCCATGGATCCGGAAGACGTGCTGTACCATGAGCTGGGCCGTCTCATTGGCGGAAGGTAGCTTGGGGAGAGGAATGAAGTGGGCGGCTTTGGAAAACCGGTCCACAACTGTCAGGATGATACGACATCATTAACCAGGGCCTGAAACACAGCTGGAGCATTGGTAAGGCCAAATGGCATGACCAGATACTCATAGTGACCGCTGGCCGTGTTGAAGGCAGTCTTCCACTCGTCCCACTCCCGTATCTGCACCAGGTGGTAGGCGTTCCGTAGGTCCAACTTGGAGAACATGTTGGCCCCCTGGATTGGCTCGAAGGCCGAGGAGATGAGTGGTAGCGGGTAGTAGTTCTTCACCGTGATGTCGTTGAGGCCCCAGTAGTCAATACACGGGCACAGGGTTTTGTTCTTCTTCTCCACAAAGAAGAACCCTGCACCCGAAGGGGAGGCAGAAGGATGGATGAACCCGGCAGCTAGGGAGTCCTCAATGTAGTTCTCCATAGCCTTGGTCTCCGGACCCGACAGCGAGTACAGTCGTGAAGGACTGAAATCCTGCAGCGCCCGCAAGGTCCCCCTGCTCAAGAAAGCACATATAAAGGCCCGTCTGAAGTTTGCCAATGAACATCTGAATGATTCAGAGGAGAACTGGGTGAAAGTGTTGTGGTCAGATGAGACCAAAATGGAGCTCTTTGGCATCAACTCAACTTGCCATTTTTGTAGGAGGAGGAATGCTGCCTATGACCCCAAGAACACCATCCCCACCGTCAAACATGGAGGTGGAAACATTATGCTTTGGGGGACAGGACAACTTTTTTTCTGCTAAGGGGACAGGACAACATCACCGCATCAAAGGGACGATGGACGGGGCCATGTACTGTCAAATCTTGGGTGAGAACCTCCTTCCCTCAGCCAGGGCATTGAAAATGAGTCGTGGATGGGTAATCTAGCATGACAATGACCCAAAACACACGACCAAGGCAACAAAAGAGTTGCTCAAGAAGAAGCACATTAAGGTCCTGGAGTGGCCTAGCCAGTCTCCAGACTTTAATCCCATAGAAAATCTGTGGAGGGAGCTGAAGGTTCGAGTTGCCAAACATCAGCCTCGAAACCTTAATGACTTGGAGAAGATCTGCAAAGAGGAGTGCGACAAAATCCCTCCTGAGATGTGTGCAAACCTGGTGGCCAACTACAAGAAACATCTGACCTTTGTGATTGCCAACAAGGGTTTTGCCACCAAGTACTAAGTCATGTTTTGCAGAGGGGTCAAATACTTATTTCCTTCATTAAAATGCAAAACAATTTATAACATTTTTGACATGCGTTTTTCTGGATTTTTTGTTGTTATTCTGTCTCTCACTGTTCAAATAAATCTACAATTAAAATTATAGACTGATCATGTCTTTGTCAGTGGGCAAACGTACAAAATCAGCAGGGGATCAAATACTTTTTTCCCTCTCTGTATGGCCAACTGTTTTTCCCACACTGCCGTAGCCCAGGCGAGAGCCTTCCCGGACATCAGCGTGGTCCGAGGGGAAGGAGGAGGGCTGTAGCTCGATGATGAACGAACACTGAGCGAGAAATGCCCAACAGGTTCCCGACTCTCCAGCGAAGCGTTCCAAGAGAGGTAAGCGGGGTTCTCGGGAAACCGGGGTGGCCCGGGAGGCCGCGCTGCTAAGAGCCGGGTTACTGACGGGCTGGGAGGTTACTGTTGTGGTAGGCTGCCTAACAGACAACCCGCGGAATTGCTCCAGCAATGTGTTAAACGCTCGGTCATGGCATTTGGCCAAGGTCTGGAACCCTTCCATGAGACCACGAAGCAACTCCTCGTGCCTTCCAATGGTGGCTCCTTGGGAGGAGATGGTGTTGCAGAGCTGGTCCAAGTCTGCTGGGTCAGTCATGGCCAGTTCGTACGATCACGTTTCAGGAGAAGACCCAGATGCAGACAGTGTCGAAGCAACAAAAGTTTATTACAAAAACAGGGGGCAGGCAAACGACAGGTCAAGGGCAGGCAGAGGTCAGTAATCCAGATCAGAGTCCAAAAGGTACAGAACGGCAGGCAGTCTCAGGGTCAGGGCAGGCAGAGGTCATTAATCCAGGGTGGCGTGACAAGGTACAGAACGGCAGGCAGGCTCAGGGTAGGCAGAATGGTCAAAACCAGGAAAACTAGAAAACAGAAACTAGAGAAAGACAGGAGCAAGGGGAAACACTCTGGTAGGCTTGATGAAACAAAATGAACTGGCAACAGACAAACAGAGAACACGGGTATAAATACAGTGGGGATAATGGGGAAGATGGGCAACACCTGGAGGGGGTGGAGACAATCGCAAAGACAGGTGAAACAGATCAGGGTGTGACACAGCTGAGCAGCCTGATTTGTTTGCCACCTCTTTTGCATCATTTGTTTGATGTATACATTTTTTTCAATTCTGCATCAATCCAGGGGGCTCTAACAGTTCTCACAGTTAATTTCTTAACTGGTGCATGCTTGTCAACAATTGCCGTGAATAAATACTTCCAGGATTCACTTCCTCATACACATCAGACCAAAATATAAGTTTTACATCTTCAACAAAAGAGTCCTGAGAAAACTTTTGTATGATCTCTTAGAAATTACTTTAGGCCCAACCTTGTTATTGCCACAATGTTATACTAGTCACTCATTTCTGTAATCTCTTCTGTAATCCCTTCAGCCACAATGTACTGTCATTCAGGCATTATCAATAGAATGAGGACATAACCACGTAAACAGGTGTCAATAACATTGGCAACACTTTCAAACAACACATGGCTCCTTATAACAGCCTATGTGAATGCATTTCACAGTAAATGCATCTATAATGCATTTACTGGGAAATGTGGACACCCCTTCAAGTTAGTAGATTTGGCTATTTCAGCCACACCCATTGCTGACAGGTGTATAAAATCGAGCACACAGTCATGTAATCTCCATTGACAAACATTGACAGTAGAATGGCCTTACTGAAGAGCTCAGTGACTTTCAAAGTGGTACCGTCATAGGATGCCACCTTTCCAACAAGTCAGTTCGTCAAATTTCTGCCCTGCTAGAGCTGCCCCGGTCAACTGTAAGTGCTCTTATTGTGAAGTGGAAACGTCTAGCAGCAACAACCGCTCAGCCGCGAAGTGGTAGGCCACACAAGCTCACAGAGCAGGACCGCCGAGTGCTGAAGCGCGTAGCACATAAAAATGGTCTATCCAAGGTTGCAACACTCAGTTCCAAACTGCCTCTGGAAGCAACGTCAGCACAATAACTGTTTGTCGGAAGCTTCATGAAATGGATTTCCATGGCCGAGCAGCCGCACACAAGCCTAAGATCACCATGCACAGTGCCAAGCGTCGGCTGGAGTGGTGTAAAGCTTGCCACCATTGGACTCTGGAGCAGTGGAAACGGGTTCTCTAGAGTGATGAATCACGCTTCACCATCTGGCAGTCCAACAGACGAATCTGGGTTTGGTGGATGCCAGGAGAACGGTTGCATAGTGCCAACTGTAAAGTATGATGGAGGAGGAATAATGGTCTGGGGCTGTTTTTCATGGTTCGGGATAGGAACCATAGTTCTAGTGAAGGGAAATCTTAACACTACAGCATACAATGACATTTTAGATGATTCTGTGCTTCCAACTTTGTGGCAACAGTTTGGGGAAGGCCCTTTCCTGTTTCAGCATGACAATGCTCCCATACACAAAGTGATGTCCATACAGAAATGGTTTGTCGAGATCGGTGTGGAAGAACTTGACTGGCCTGCACAGAGCCCTGACCTCAACCCCATCGAACCCCTTTGGGATAAATTGGAACGCCGACTGCGAGCCAGGCCTTATCGCCCAACATCAGTGCCCGATCTCACTAATGCTCCTGTGGCTGAATGGAAGTCCCCGCAGCAATGTTCCAACAATCTGAAATGGTCCAACCAAACAGATATTGTGGTGAAGAAGGCGCATCAGGGCCTCTTCAAACTCAGGAGGCTGAAGAAATTTGGCTTGGCCACTAAGACCCTCACAAACTATTACAGATGCACAATTGAAAGCATCCTGTTGGGCTGTATCACTGCCTAATACGGCAACTTCCCCTGCTCGCAACCGCAGGGCTCTCCAGAGGGTGGTGCGGTCTGCCCAACGCATCACCGGGGGCACATTGCCTGCCCTCCAGGACACCTACAGCACCCGATGTCACAGGAATGCCAAAAAGATCATCAAGGACATCAACCACCCGAGCCACGTCCTGTTCATCCCGCTATCATCCAGAAGGTGAGGTCAGTACAGGTGCATCAAAACTGGGACAGAGAGACTGACAAACAGCTTCTATCGCAAGGCCATTAGACTGTTAAATAGCCATCACTAGCCGGCTACCACCCGGTTACTCAACCCTGCACCTTAGAGGCTGCTGCCCTATGTACTGTACATAGACATGGAATCACTGGTCACTTTTATAATGGAACACTAGTCACTTTAATAATGTTTGCATACTGCTTTACTCATTTCATATGTATATGCTGTATTCTAGTCAACGCTACTCCGACATTGTTCGTCCTAATATTTAGAGTATATATTTCTTAATTCGATTATTTTACTTGTAGATTTGTGTGTATTGTAGATTGTAGATTTGTGTGCATTTCGCTACACCCGCAATAACATCTGCTAAATATGTGTATTGGAACAAATACAATTTGATTTGATTTGATCTAGTGGAAAGCCTTCCCAGAAGAGTGGAGGCTGTTATAGCAGCAAAGGCAGGACCAACTCCATATTAATACCCATGATTTTGGAATGAGATTTTTGACGAGCGGGTGTCCACATACTTTTGGTAATGTAGTGTATGTGTAGGCCTACTTACAGTTAATTTATTTTAAAGTCACCATGAGATTTACCAGTCCGTTTGGCCATCAAATACCCACACAAACTAATCAAAATACTTTGATTTTATAGCAGAAAAAAAGGATTAATTTGACATCCATTTCCAATTAAGTTTTGATGTGTGTGTCTGATCGTATTGAAACCCAGCACTGGACATGGCCTCCAAAACAATGAAGTCATTAAATTCCGAGCACTAAGCAGACTGTACATGGCCTCCAAAACAATGAAGTCATTAAATTCTTAGCACTAAACAGACTGTAAACCCCAAAACATAAAAGGGTATTGTGCAGCCGCCTGTGGTTGCCTGCCAGTTCAGTCTCTCTCACCTGACACCTTCCTAATTTTATTCTGGAGCAAATGGCACACATCTTGTGGCTGATTGGTCAGATGCCTCCTCTGTATTCGGAGAGTGATTTTCTCCTGACCTTTACCTCTGTGTGATGCTGCTGAGAGGCGGAAAAACAAGAGGAGGAGAAAGTGCTGGGGTTGGGAGTTGAGTGGTTGGGGATGCTCTCTTGCATACTGTACATGGTGATTTATTGTGTTGTCCAAGTTTTACACAAATGGCAGTGTAGTCAATTATTCTGTTGCAACATGTTAACATCAGGTCAAGTAATGGATTTAATGTGCAGGGAGAGAGGAAACTATGGTACCTGGTGAGGGTCACCATCTCAGTACAGTCTGAACCTGTATGTCTCAGTACAGTCTCAGTACAGTCTGAACCTCTTGTATTCACCATCTCAGTACAGTCTGAACATCTTGTATTCACCATCTCAGTACAGTCAGATCCTCTTATATATCTCAGTACAGTCTGAACCTCTTATATATCTCAGTACAGTCTGAACCTCTTATATATCTCAATACCAGCAGCGGTCAGTGCCGTTTAAGATGAGGGAGGACAATTTTTTTTTTTTTTATGAGCATGGCCTTATTTACAGTGGGGAAAAAAAGTATTTAGTCAGCCACCAATTGTGCAAGTTCTCCCACTTAAAAATATGAGAGAGGCCTGTAATTTTCATCATAGGTACACGTCAACTATGACAGACAAAATGAGATTTTTTTTCTCCAGAAAATAACATTGTAGGATTTTTACTGAATTTATTTGCAAATTATGATGGAAAATAAGTATTTGGTCAATAACAAAAGTTTCTCAATACTTTGTTATATACCCTTTGTTGGCAATGACACAGGTCAAACGTTTTCTGTAAGTCTTCACAAGGTTTTCACACACTGTTGCTGGTATTTTGGCCCATTCCTCCATGCAGATCTCCTCTAGAGCAGTGATGTTTTGGGGCTGTCGCTGGGCAACACAGACTTTCAACTCCTCCAAAGATGTTCTATGGGGTTGAGATCTGGAGACTGGCTAGGCCACTCCAGGACCTTGAAATGCTTCTACGGCTCCACTCCTTCGTTGCCCGGGCGGTGTGTTTGGGATCATTGTCATGCTGAAAGACCCAGCCACGTTTCATCTTCAATGCCCTTGCTGATGGAAGGAGGTTTTCACTCAAAATCTCACGATACATGGCCCCATTCATTCTTTCCTTTACACTGATCAGTCGTCCTGGTCCCTTTGCAGAAAAACAGCCCCAAAGCATGATGTTTCCACCCCCATGCTTCACAGTAGGTATGGTGTTCTTTGGATGCTACTCAGCATTCTTTGTCCTCCAAACGCGACGAGTTGAGTCTTTACCTAAAAGTTATATTTTGGTTTCCATATGACATTCTCCCAATCCTCTTCCATCCAAATGCACTCTAGCAAACTTCAGACGGGCCTGGACATGTACTGGCTTAAGCAGGGGGACACGTCTTGCACTGCAGGATTTGAGTCCCTGGCGGCGTAGTGTGTTACTGATGGTAGGCTTTGTTACTTTGGTCCCAGCTCTCTGCAGGTCATTCACTAGGTCCCCTCGTGTGGTTCTGGGATTTTTGCTCACCGTTCTTGTGATCATTTTGACCCCACGGGGTGAGATCTTGCGTGGAGCCCCAGATCGAGGGAGATTATCAGTGGTCTTGTATGTCTTCCATTTCCTAATAATTGCTCCCACAGTTGATTTCTTCAAACCAAGCTGCTTACCTATTGCAGATTCAGTCTTCCCAGCCTGGTGTAGGTCTACAATTTTGTTTCTGGTGTCCTTTGACAGCTCTTTGGTCTTGACCATAGTGGAGTTTGGAGTGTGACTGTTTGAGGTTGTGGACAGGTGTCTTTTATACTGATAATAAGTTCAAACAGGTGCCATTAATACAGGTAACGAGTGGAGGACAGAGGAGCCTCTTAAAGAAGAAGTTACAGGTCTGTGAGAGCCAGAAATCTTGCTTGTTTGTAGGTGACCAAAAACCTATTTTCCACCATAATTTGCAAATAAATTCATTAAAAATCCTACAATGTGATTTTCTGGATTTTCTTCTCTCCATTTGTCTGTCATAGTTGACGTGTACCTATGATGAAAATTACAGGCCTCTCTCATCTTTTTAAGTGGGAGAACTTGCACATTTGGTAGCTGACTAAATACTTTTTTTCCCCACTGTATGTTTTGTTTACCCCATATGTAACTCTGTGTTGTTGTTTTTATCGCACTGCTTTGCTTTATCTTGGCCAGGTCGCAGTTGTAAATGAGAACTTGTTCTCAACTGGCTTACCTGGTTAAATAAAGGTGAAATAAAAATTAAATAAATAAAAGGTGGTTGGAACCAAAAATCTCATATTTGGACTCCAGACCAAAGGACACATTTCCACCGGTCTAATGTCCATTGCTTGTGTTTTTTGGCCCAAGCAAGTCTCTTCTTCTTATTGGTGTCATTTAGTAGTGGTTTCTTTGCAGCAATTCGACCATGAAGGCCTGATTCACGCAGTCTCCTCTGAACAGTTGATTTTGAGATATGTCTGTTACTTGAACTCTGTGAACCATTTATTTGGGCTGCAATTTCGGAGGCTGGTAACTCTAATGAACTTATCCTCTGCAGCAGAGGTAACTCTGGGTCTTCCATTCCTGTGGCGGTCCTCATGAGAGCCAGTTTCATCATAGCGCAGGATGGGTTTCTGCGACCGCACTTGAAGAAACTTTAAAAGTTCTTGAAATGTTCCGTATTGACTGACCTTCATGTCTTAAAGTAATGATGGACTGTCGATTCTCTTTGCTTATTTGAGCTGTTCTTGCCATAATATGGACTTGGTCTTTTACCAAATAGGGCTATCTTCTGTGTCACAACCCAACTATTTGGCTCAAACGTATTAAGAAATTCCACAAATTAACTTTTAAGTAGGCACACCTGTTAATTGAAATGCATTTCATGTGACTACCTCATGAAGCTGGTTGAGAGAATGCCAAGAGTGTGCAAAGCTGTCATCAAGGCAAAGGGTGGCTATTTGAAGAATCTCAAATATAAAATATATTTTGATTTGTTTAACACTTTTTTGGTTACTATATCATTCCATATGTGTTATTTCATAGTTTTGATGTCTTCACTATTATTCTACAATGTAGAAAATAGTAAACATAAAGAAAAACCCTTGAATGAGTAGGTGTTCTAAAACCTTTGACGGTAGTATAAGTGAAACTGAAAGTGAAAAAAAATGACAAAATCTCTCTCTCTAACTCTATTGCTTCACCTTCATTTAGGAAGAAATTAATTTGTTCAAAGCTGTTATACTATTGTCTTTCTCTCTCTTTGAGTCAACTGCTCACCACATCTTATGCACTGTGGTGCTAGCTAGCTGTATCTTATGCTTTCCGTACTAGATTCATTCTCTGATACTTTGATTGGGTGGACATCATGTCAGTTCATGCTGCAAGAGCTCTGATAGGTTGGTGAACATCCTCCGGAAGTGGATAATTACTGTGCAAGTCTATGGAATGGGGTGAGAATCATGAGCCTCCTTGGTTTTGTATTGAAGTCAATGTACCCAGAGGAGGACGGAAGCTAGCACCATGGTGCTGCCCTATAGAGTGCTGTTGAGGCTACTGTAGACCTTCATTGCAAAATAGTATGTTTTAATCAATTATTTGGTGACGTGATTATTTTTAATATAGTTTTATCTAAAAAGGATAATTTTTTCTGAAAATCACTGAGGAGGATGGTCCTCCCCTTCCTCCTCTGAGGAGCCTACACTTCTCAATACAGTCTGATTTTCTTGTATTCACCATCTCAGTACAGTCTGAACCTCTTGTATTCACCATCTCAGTACAGTCTGAACCTCTTGTATTCACCATCTCAGTACAGTCTGAACCCCTTGTATTCACCATCTCAGTACAGTCTGAACCTCTTGTATTCACCATCTCAGTACAGTCTGAACCTCTTGTATTCACCATCTCAGTACAGTCTGAACCTCTTGTATTCACCATCTCAGTACAGTCTGAACCTGTATTTGAGGAGCTGAGTAACAATTCCCCAGAACAACCCTGTACTATTACCCTACCGGAGCAATAGAATACGGGCTCTTCTCCCTGTTCCCCTCGGCAGAATACTTCAACATCCCATGTCCTCCCGCTGACCCTATGTTCACACACACAAACTACTACTGTATATCAGAGGTTGGCCACCAGGGCCATTTATTTCCAGGTCAACATTTAATATTGCACTGTGTTGTTTTCCGTTTATATTGTCTGTCTTGTTACTCTCTCGCTCTCTGTTTCTCTCCGGATATTTACCCAATGCAAATGGATTTTTGTAATTGACTTAGAGGATTCTCAGTGGTAAATAATACACGATTACAGTATGCTTACCGGTATGAACTCTTACTGCAGTACATAATGGATTACAGACTCAGGACATAAGAGCAGAAAACAATGAAGATATGAAGGGACAATATGGTGAGATTGCAGAAAAACATCTCTTGTAAACCAATATCATGTCATTTACTGTGCAGAATTGGAAAATAAAAATAGATTGAAAACTAACAACCCCAATGTAAATTATTTTAGTTGACAATATACTGTAAGTGCACTCACGATGGAATCCAACAATGGCATATTTTTTATTTAATTAATAGACTACACATGATGAGAGGCAGTGTGAACGAAATAAACAGAAGGCAGGCAGAAGGAAATTCAAAATACTATTTTTTATCCCATATGGTTACTGAAAATAAATGGCACCCTGGTTGGTAAAGTCTTGCAGGATGTAACGTTACAGTCTTGCAAGTGTGTTTCCTATTTTTCTCATCTCATATCAACATATCCAAAGTCCATGTCAGCATATGGCTGTGAAGGTCAATCTAATTTACTGTGTAAATGTTGTTTTATCTTCCCTTGCTATTTTATGTGTAGATAAAATGGCTTTTAGTTGGGCTAATGACAGGCGCCTTGACCCCAGCCACCAGCAACAGAGCACTGCAGAAAGCTTAGACGAGCCACCAATTTATCAGAATAATAGGGCAAATTTATCAAGCCACATTGGTCTCTGCAGGGCATGGACTGAGCTGGCGGGGGTCTAATGGCTGGAGGGGAAAATAATCATCATCAAGGCAAAGAGAGACGACCAAAGAATAGGAGGGATCCATAACCTTCGACCTCCAGCTACTGCATAGTTGGGAGAGATAAGGATTATGGGAGATGCAGGGAAGCAGCGTTTTGTACCGGGGTATTATTTGGCTTTGGTCCCTGGGAGGAGAGCAGGTGGCACAGTTAGAAGACTCATTTATATATGTTTGAACTCTGCCTTTGAGGACAGGGGTTGAAACTCTATAGGTATACTGTATATAGGGCCATGGGTTTGCGGTAAATCATTATAGTAAGTAGCTAATGGAATAAGTCTGAGTATTATTGATGTTTGAAATACTGTATAAATCCAAAACTCAGTGTCCACAAGTTACAGAGAAACATATTGTCAACCAGCCTGTAGATATACAGTCCTTTGACCATGATATTCCATCAAAGATAACTAAGTCAAAAGGTCTGCTGTTTTGATATCCTTCCTCCCAGACTCCCAACTTCCATCTCTAACTCTATTTGTGGTCGTCTGTAAGGTCAGGGAGTCCAAACCTTATCATCCCCAATCTATCTCAGCCAGAGAGCTCAACAGTGATCCTCCTTGGAAAGAACTCTGTCTTTCCAAGCAACAACAACATCAGCAAAACAGGAAAAAAAATTCCTTGTGCATTTCGTCTTTGCATGTTATTTTTAGTTGGCATCAAGGCTGCTGTCTCGTAAAGAGATGCATCGCACCACAGCGATAAGAGCAACAGGCATAAACCAGCTCCCATCACTCTGTCCTTTACAACACTTTGATAGAGCATCATTCTGAGACAGGGCTTGTCCTAGACTACACTACTTGCCCTGTTCAAAAAGACATATCGTTTTTTTGAAAAATATTTAATAGGATAAACTCAACCTGTGCCTGCTCATAGAAAATAGGTATTACACTTTTATCTAGGTTTATTGTATTCCTGGAGAAAATATATAATGTAGTGATGCACAGAAGAGCTTGAGTCGTTTTTCGGCATCTCCAAATACATTATGTGAATCATTTATACTAGTTATTTTAACTAAGGAAATAACTCCCTTAGAGCAGCAACAGAGGAACCCAACCATCCATAATGCCCTCTCTTGGAAATCACTCCTCCTGCCAGCTCCATGGAAGAGCACAGAATGTGTACTCTGCTAGTAGCACAATGTTCTGTTACAGCTTAAAGATAAGTCATCCTGATTCCTATTACAATACAATCACTGCTGTTCCTTATTTATTACTCTGTTTGAGGTATCTAGGCAATGTAAGCCCTTAAGCTATGTTGTGTACATGTGTATTCTGTTCATTTGCATAATCATGTATTTACTTCGATTTAACCAGGCAGACATCAAGCTTTACTTAGAAGGTTTCCCAAGAAAAATAAATATGTTTCTCCTTATCTAAACATGGGTACGTTCAAACAAAACCACCTACCTATATTATATGCAGCAGCTATAACACTTAACTCCCTGAAGGAAAAGACGGATGAAGAGAGAGCCTGTGAAGGTGAGTATTAAACTTCTATACAAAGAGCTAAGAAAACATTTCTCAATCAAACTTTAATGCTTCAATGGCAACAACCACATCAATGCCAGCATTTAATGAAAAGCCTTTTGAGTTGTAACGGCCTTGCTCAGAAACAATACAGCAACAAGCAAACCGATTCTATGCAGAATACAATGTCGAAAACACAATTTGTTCATTTATTTTTGTTTTAAAGATGATAAATATAATGTATTAGTAGCCTAGCTACCTCAGAAGGAGCCTGTAATGACAGACATTCTAGTGCATCCATCTTAATTTACATCATTTTCTGTCTGATTTTTGTCTCTGTGTAGCAGCAAAAACAATCAGACAGAGTATAGAGTAGATGACAGAGTAGATGAGCTATCTGACAGTTTGAATAATAGGTCTAAAAAATACACTGCTGTGCTTAAATAAGTGCTGTGGTGAGTCATCGTTGGCCAGAAGTTTTTCTTGGCCACTGTGCCTGAGAAGTGAGACAATGTGTTTGTGTGAGAGGGAGTAGAGCAAGACTAAGAAACCCAGCTGTATCGAATCCAAACACCATGCAAGGACTGGAACAAAGATGTGAGGCCAGCAGCATGTAATGATTGTTAAACATAATGATTTTATGTATTTGAAACAATGTACCTGTAAATAATGAAAATGTAGCCCGCATACACATTGCTGTGCACTTCAAGAACGATAAATATTTATATAATGTTGCATCACCCACTGTTTTGCCTTATTTTTACTGTTAATAATCATTAATTTAAACCTTTAGAACCCATAGCGGCCGTCGACGGCCTTTCTTTACATAACTAATGTGGCCGCGAATGGCCATGTTTTTCTAACAATAATATCTGTGTCAATATCGCAAAATTAACTTACTAACAACCTGTTGTCGTATTCGCGTGGCTGAAACCGGAAACAGGGTGTGCTGTCATTTGACCTTTCAGCGCTGTGATTCATTTCTCAAAATCACAGCGCTGAAACAGACATCACTTTTCACTGTGAAAGAGGATTTATCTGTGTTGGTTGGTGATACGGATTCGCACATGTCCTTGCACTTTGAAAAGCGATGATGTCGAGGTGAGTGAAATAAGTAAACAGCAGATATACGTTTGGTGTTGTTGATGTTTGATGCTGTGAAACATGGGGAATAGCTACAAGATTAGCAAGTCCTGTCATGTCATGATAACTTCGTTGGTACAGGCGAGCACATCAGCGGTGGAGCTCGAATTATTGCTCTCTGTCTCATGGAAATAGTTGCGTGCTTAAATTTTTTTTTAATTAATTGGGGTAGATCAGCTTTAATATTGCTAATAGATTGTAGCTTCCATCAATGTAATTGTCTGCATCATTTCCAATCCCCCATATATTTTTTTATAAATATACAGTACCAGTCAAAAGTTTGGACACCCATACTCATTCAAGGGTTTTTCTTTTTTTAACTAATTTTTACATTGTAGAATAATAGTGAAGACATCAAAACTATGAAATAACACATACGGAATCATGTAGTAACCAAAAAAGTGTTAAACAAATCAAAATATATTTTATATTTGAGATTCTTCAAATAGCCACCCTTTGCTTTGATGACAGCTTTGCACACTATTGGCATTCTCTCAAACAGTTTAACCTGGAATGCTTTTCCAACAGTCGTGAAGGAGTTCCCACATATAAGAGCACTTGTTGGCTGCTTTTTCTTCACTCTGCCGTCCGACTCATCCCAAACCATCTCAATTGGTTTGAGGTCAGGAGATTGTGGAGGCCGGGTCATCTGATGCAGCACTCCATCACTCTCCTTCTTGGTAAAATAGCCCTTACACAGCCTGGAGGTGTGTTGGGTCATTGTCCTGTTAATCACAGTGATTTTTCCACAAATAGACAGGTACAGTGGCTTGCGAAAGTATTCACCCCCCTTGGCATTTTTCCTATTTTGTTGCCTTACAACCTTGAATTCAAATGGTTTTTTTTGTTTTTTTTTGTTTTTTTGGGGGGAGTGGGGGGGGTTGTGTCATTTGATTTACACAACATGCCTACCACTTTGAAGATGCAAAATATTTTTTCTTGTGAAACAAACAAGAAATAAGACAAAAAAAACAGAAAACTTGAGCGTGGATAACTATTCACCCCCCCAAAGTCAATACTTTGTAGAGCCACCTTTTGCAGCAATTTCAGCTGCAAGTCTCTTGGGGTATGTCTCTATAAGCTTGGCACATCTAGCCACTGGGATTTTTGCCCATTCTTCAAGGCAAAACTGCTTCAGCTCCTTCAAGTTGGATGGGTTCCGCTGGTGTACAGCAATCTTTAAGTCATACCACAGATTCTCAGTTGGATTGAGGTCTGGGCTTTGACTAGGATTTTCCAAGACATTGAAATGTTTCCCCTTAAACCACTCAAGTGTTGCTTTAGCAGTATGCTTAGGGTCATTGTCCTGCAGGAAGGTGAACCTCTGTCCCAGTCTCAAATCTCTGGAAGACTGAAAAAGGTTTCCCTCAAGAATTTCCCTGTATTTAGCGCCATCCATCATTCCTTCAATTCTGACCAGTTTCCCAGTCCCTGCCGATGAAAAACATCCCCACAGCATGATGCTGCCACCACCATGCTTCACTGTGGGGATGGTGTTCTCGGGGTGATGATAGGTGTTAGGTTTGCGCCAGACATAGCATTTTCCTTGATGGCCAAAAAGCTAAATTTTTGTCTCATCTGACCAGAGTACCTTCTTCCATATGTTTGGGGAGTCTCCCACATGCCTTTTGGCGAACACCAAACGTGTTAGCTTATTTTTTTCTTCAAGCAATGGCTTTTTTCTGGCCACTCTTCCGTAAAGCCCAGCTCTGTGGAGTGTACGGCTTAAAGTGGTCCTATGGACAGATACTCCAATCTCCGCTGTGGAGCTTTGCAGCTCCTTCAGGGTTATCTTTGGTCTCTTTGTTGCCTCTCTGATTAATGCCCTCCTTGCCTGGTCCGTGAGTTTTGGTGGGCGGCCCTCATTTGGCAGGTTTGTTGTGGTGCCATATTCTTTCCATTTTTTATAATGGATTTAATGGTGCTCCGTGGGATGTTCAAAGTTTCTGATATTTATTTATAACACAACCCTGATCTGTACTTCTCCACAACTTTGTCCCTGACCTGTTTGGAGAGCTCCTTTGTCCTCATGGTGCTACTTGCTTGGTGGTGCCCTTTGCTTAGTGGTGTTGCAGACTCTGGGGCCTTTCAGAACAGGTGTATAAATACTGAGATAATGTGACAGATCATGTGACACTTAGATTGCACACAGGTGGACTTTATTTAACTAATTATGTGACTTCTGAAGGTAATTGATTGCACCATATCTTATTTAGGGGCTTCATAGCAAAGGGGGTAAATACATATGCACGCACCACTTTTACGTTATTTATTTTTTGGAATTCTTTAAAACAAGTTATTTTCTTAATTTCACCAATTTGGACTATTTTGTGTATGTCCATTACATGAAATCCAAATAATAACCCATTTAAATTACAGGTTGTAATGCAACAAAATAGGACAAACGCCAAGGGGGATGAATAATTTTGCAAGGCACTCTATTTTCCTTTCCATGGTAGCAAAATCTTATTTTTGCTAACTTTCTATTAAAATGTATTGGAGATTTAAAAAAAAAAATTGTGAGTGTTTAGCTTTATATCGTCAGATAACTAGTTAGTTGTTTTGTCTTGGTTCGTCCGATGCAATTCATAATGAAACGGGCCAAGCTGCTTGCTACAGCTAGCTAACTAACTGGTTAGTCTGTCAGGCAAGACAAGTTAGAGATACATTTGGGCAGCGCTCACAAACCGTCAACCTCAGCTGTCACTTTCACTAGCCAGCCATACAGACAACCAGCTAACTATCCACCAAAATGAAGGCTAGAGTAATTTGTGTTTATCTGTTGGGCCTAGGTTATGGTTTGTCATGTTTGCTAGGTGCATATATTTATAGGCTATACATTGCCTCGTTTTCCTATTATTTGACAGCTTAGCTGTCGTGTTAGTGTAGAAAATGCCCGCGCAGTGGTGAGTTAGATATTGGTTTACATAGCCAGCTAACAAGTTACTTGTTTTGTCCTGTTTCTACCGATGCAATTCATTTGGAAACTTTCCCAGCTTCGTAACTAATCAACTAACATTGGCAAACTCTGCAGTTAGTCTGTCAGGCAAGAAAGCAAGAGTTGATTGGAGGAGAGAGAGTGTGAGTGTTAGGGATAATTTTTGTATTTATATGTAAATAATATGTATAAGTATAATATATTATACTTGGTACATTTTGAGTGAGAAATTTACTAAAATTTACTACAATTTAAATACTCTAGGGTTTTTTGTTGTGTTGAGTGTTAATCGTTTTTTGATAGTGAGTGTCTTTACACAATGGAAGACAAAATGAGTGGCATTCCTAATGACATTAATGTGGTGTCATTAAAGAAGAGGTTGTGCTCTTTAAAAATAAGTTAACTTGTAATTGTCATTTGTTCTTTGTTTTTGAGCTATGTCTGTTTGTTTAAAATGTGTGAGAAAATGAGCTTTATCTGGAAAATTCTCAGTAATCTACAGCAGCATTCTATAATTCTATTGGGATCTAAATTAGTTGATAATGAAAGATACACTTAAAAGAGTCTGATGCATTGCACAATCATATAGCTTATGCTGATTCCCAACACCAGTCCTTAGAACAAACAGTATAACATGAAATGAATATGGATATGACTGACAGAAAAACAACGTAGCTGTAGCAGCAAAGGTGTACTGTGAATATATTATAATACACACAAAGCTAAATGGACATTAAACCAGGCTCCAGTTCCAATCCAATGCTTTTATCATATCGTTGTGCATATCTCTGTTTGGTGTAGGTGTCTTCTGAAGGGAGAGATAGAGGGAGAGGATGTATTCCAGGCACGAGATACCTGCCTCCACCTAATTGCGAGATCAGTGTCTTAATTACCATCTGTAATCAGCCAGCGGAATTACTGTTCTTTCAGCACATTACCTGAATTGCTAGTGTCACAATAGACTTCCCATGGCTGCAAGTGCTATTTGGCCATGCCAAATGAAATCTAAGTCAATTTCCCTCGCTTAGGTAAACTTAAACTGTAACTTGAAACAGCCCTGCGTGAGGGGAAAGAGTAGGAGAGGAGAGGTAGCTAGAGCGAAATAAACAAATTGTCAAATGGCTTAGAGATGAAGCTGACACAAACAATTTAGATGAGCTGTCGGTGGATGTGTCCTGTCTGTTTACGTTTCAGTAGTGACAGTCGTGTTTCTCCATCAGTAGGCCTGAGGCCTGGGGCTAAGGAAGGGGAGGAAGGCACTCTGGTCCTAGACGACTAACAGCAAGCCCTCTGGCTGGAGAGCATGTGTAGGCTACAAACACTTACCACCTGGGGTCATGAGATGAGAGGACTGGACTGAACACAGGTTGGCGTGCGCAGCTATGGTCATGTTTCTGTTCCTCTCACATGAAGTCTCTCTGGTGACTAGTCTCTTGATGTAGAACAGACTGCTGTCCACAGTAGAGGTCTTCACAGGTCCACCCGAATCTGATTGCCCGGGCCTGTTCTGAATATTCAGTAGATCACTCTCAGATCCGGGTCGGATCTGATTTGATTGTCACTGGTCTCAGGTATGCGACTGCTGCAGTAGAGAGCGAGCGCGCGAGAGAGAATTGTACATCATTAATGCTGCTGTTCAGGCTTTTCTCAGGAGTGGCACGTGTAGCTTGTTGTTGTCGGCCAATCACAAGTCATCAAAGCTGCACTAACCTCATGGCTCTGTGTGTGCTGTGGCAAGCAAGTTAGGAGATCAATGGAAGATGGAATTAAAATTATGGAATTAAAAGTTAAATGAGAAGGATAGCTCACATGAAAAAACACTATAATATACTTAAGCAATAAGGCATGAGGGGTGTGGCATATAGCTGATATACCACGGCTAAGGGCTATTCTTATGTACGACGCAACACGGAGTGCCTGGATGCAGCCCTTAGCCGTGGTACATTGGCCATATACCACAAACCCCCGAGGTGCCTTATTGCTATTATAAACTGGTTACCAACGTAATTAGAACAGTAAAATAAATGTTTGGTCATACGTGTGGTATGTGGTCTGATATTCCATGGATTTCAGCCAATCAGCATTCAGGGCTCGAACCACCCAGTTTATAATATGGTATAAATACTATAGTATTCACTGTAGTGTTTGGCGGATTTTACTGTAGTATTCACCGTAGTGTTTACTCTAGTATACTGTAGTATACTATAGTATTTATATTTAACTATAGTATAAATACTGTAGTAAAAGAAAACTGTAGTATATACTATTGTGACGACCCTCTTACTCTGTCTGCCAAATTCTCTCTTTGTTCTTGTTTTCCTTAATAGGATGTCTGTGGGCGGAGCTGGGAGGGTCGTCAGAGAAATGGGACACACCTGGGCACGGGTGTGTCCCAGCGATAAATACACCTTTCCCCAATTCACTATGGATACTCTTCTCATGCAGACACACTGTTAGATTTTGGTTGTGGCATTTTTGTGGTTGTATGGTTTGTTTGCTTTGGCACCTTTCAACACTCCTCATTATCACATCTATGCACGCATCCACTCACTTACATTACTGATTACTGACTACACACACCATTGTTAATTATATGCAGTTTGCTTTAGTTAATAAATATATTGTTATTCCTTCTCTCCACGTTGTCTCCCTATTTGTTAGGGGCTACGAGCCGGTTCGTGACACTATAGTAATTAACGTAGTTTCTTTGCGGATTGTAGGATTCTGTAGTGTTATGGAAGACAATACTGTAGCATTTACTATAGTGATTTTTTTTTGTTATCTTTGGCATAGAAGTGGAGGCTGTTCTCCTTGAGGAAACCTGATGGAGAAATACAAAAACAGCAAATGTTTCATAACCTGTAGGTAGGACTAGGGTCTGAACAGATAGTTCAGAGCTTCTTCTCTTTTTGTTAACCTGTAGGGAACACAACTTATGGTCTATACTTGGCATGTAGGATTCTCACTTATGGGTGGCACAAATTACGAAATGGGGGAGGGGAATGGGCATGGTATATGTTAAAATAATGTAGTGTTTTTGCAGACATTACTGTAGTGTTTAATACAGTGCTTTTTTTACGTATAACACTGAAGATTTTGCTATGGTATTCTACAGTATACTACAACATTCAATAGTGAGTACTACTCATGATCGAGGGATACTAAAGTGTGTAGTATAGTATTCTACTGCTTGCTATAGAATTATATAGTAAGTACTGTAGTATTCTATAGTAAACTGTAGTATGTTTTTCATGTGGGAGGCTACAATGACCATGTGCCAACAGGTAGGCTGCCACTTAATACTCTGAATGGAGTTGTTGTTGTGATTGTGTAGCATGGCGTAAAGCGCAACCTATGTAGCCTCAATTAGCCTGCCCAGCTAGCAGTCAAAACAGGTACTAGGTAATCAGATTGGATGATAACCTAGCTTTGGCAGCTAGAAGTTAGTAACTAGTGCGAGTCAGCTTGGTTGCTGCTGTCTCACTCTCCCGCGAGTCACACAAACCGCACAGCCCCTCCTCCACCTGTTGCTGGAGCGCCTCTGTCTTTCTCCCTCAGCTTGTGCATAAACAGTTTCAGTTAATAACAGACCAAAAGAAACTGGCTTTTCTGCTGCTTTTCCTCACACTGATCGGATCAGACCGGGTCTGGACCCGACCAGGTCTATGCAGGGAATGGTCTCTTTGTACTCAGGTCCGTTTGGACCGGGTCTCCATATTTAAAAAAAATTGGAGACCCAGTCCGAATGGTTAGGGTCCAGGGAGGAAATCCCCGGGTCCAATTTTTTGGACCAAAGAAGACCTCTAGTCCACAGGCAACCTCACAGGCTTTAGAAGCATTACAAGGTTCTGCAGTCGTGACCTTTTGTGTTAGTGACCGCTTTGTCAGAGCTTGCTGCCCCACTAGCCTGTTGCCGTGGGCCTATTCTCCGTCTTAGCAACACATTCATGCCCACGCTGCACAAAGACAATAGAGAACAGTCATCCAGGTTCAACGCCACCGCAATTGCCGCCGCACAGTTAATTACCCTCTTTGTTGCCGTGGCACCCAAATGAAATATCCAGCCAACTGTAGAATTCAGTCACTGTAACATTCATCCTCCTTCACTTACATCAATAAATCAAACATGTCTTTACTTAACGACGTTTGACTGCCATCACAGCAATTCGAAAACAAGCAGCATGTTGTCCTTTTGACAATCTATAACCTGCAATATACAGTTTGGAAACATGAAATGGATGTATTTGATTGCTGTGGGAGCAGTAATGTGTGCACACAATTCCCCTCCTTATGATTCCCTAGGTAAACAATTACATATAATATTTCAGGCTCCTAGTGCTGTTTAATTTACTGTGAACATGGCTGTTTATTAACAAAATAATAGACATTTTACAAATTGAATACCCATGAGAGTGAGTGAGAGAAGAATAACGAAAATGGGCCCATTATTTTTCATTGCAATTATTTCAGATACAAGACCAAAAGCAATTTCTTTTTAAGTGCTGCACAAAACCAACTTTCTCATGAACAAAATATTTCCCCAACCTCTCCCACACACGACTCACGTTCTATTTGCAATTCAAAATCGTACAGTGGAGAAAGGAAAACACCTGTTCAAACTTTACCTTCAGCGGTCAGGTAGACATGCAGAGGCCCTAGAGACAGAAGTAAGTGTTTGGAATCTTTAACAATGTTGGTTGTTTTTTCCTCCTCGCCATGGTTCTCGTGGATTTTGGTAATTATTTGCAGACAGGTGTTAATTAGCCCAGGCGAGGGGGGATTCAGGGATTGGTTTGGTTCTGATCCATCCTTGTACTGTGTGTCTTCAGGAGTTCTATGTTTCTTTGATCTCACCTGCAGGGCTGAACGCGCCACAGCGCTTGTCATTTCCAATTAGGATGTTAAACAGATCTCCCAAAGATATCCTAAATGTTTCTATCTTTTCCTCTTCCCAATCAGGTGGGAGGAACAGCGGAGACGAAAAATCTGTGAATAGCTGGGGAGTTTCTGCTTGCATTTTTCTCTTTCAGCTGTCCGACGGGAAACTGTAGCTGGTGGTTGGAGAGGCACAGGAACACCATGGTGAAGAAGAGAAAGCAAAGTCAAAAAGGCCTCGAAACACTATTCATCTGGTTTGGAATATACTTTATGAGTGCATAAATTATATTTGTCATTGCTGCTATTTCAATGACAGTTTTGAGATCCCCTAATAAAGTTGTACTGGCCTACTTTGTCAGCTGCTCTTGATAGGTAATTCAAGGCCTCCTATTAACATACGTTTTGAGAAAGAACACCAACACGTCCCTCTCTCAACCTCGGGAAGAGCAATGGCGTACATTTTCCAATAGATCTCTATTGAGAAAGACGTTTGGGATAAGCTTGGTAGCTTATTATGAAAATAATAATCTAAATATAGTATTATTTTAAACATACATTATATCTCTCTGCAATAACCCTGATGAATCATGGTTCCTACATTTGTTTCTCACACAGTGCCTTCAGAAAGTATTCCCACCCCTTGACTTTTTCATTTTAGTCATTTAGCAGACGCTCTTATCCAGAGCAACTTACAGTTAGTGAGTGCATACATTTTCATACTGGCCCCCCGTGGGAATCGAACCCACAACCCTGGCGTTGCAAGCGCCATGCTCTACCAACTGAGCTACACAGGGCCTATTGTTTTCCACATTGTGTTGTGTTACAACCTGTATTTAAAATGGATTAAATTGAGATTTTGTGTCACTGGCCTACACACAATACCCCATAATGTCAAAGTGGAATATTTTTTGAATGTTTTACAAATTAATAAAAAATGAAAAGCTGGAATGTCTTGACTCAGTAAGTATTCAACCCCTTTGTTATGGCAAGCCTAAATAAGTTCAGGAGTAAAAAGCATGGTGAAGTTATTAATTACACTTTGGATGGTGTATCAATACACCCAGTCACTACAAAGATACAGGCTTCCTTCCTAACTCAGTTGCCGGAGAGGAAGGAAACCACTCAGGGATTTCACCATGAGGCCAATGGTGACTTTAAAACAGTTTCAGAGATTAATTCACTAAAGTAAAACTGCAAGAAATGTGGCAAAGAAATTAACTTTGTCCTGAAAACAAAGCGTTATGTTTGGGGTAAATCCAACCCAACACATCACTGAGTACTGCTCTTCATATTTTCAAACATGGTGGTGGCTGCATGCTTGTCATCGGCAAGGACTAGGGAGCAAAATCTTAAATAAAAACCTGGTTCAGTCCTCTTTCCAACAAACACTGGGAGACAAATTCACCTTTCAGCAGGACAATAACCTAAAACACAAGGCCAAATATACACTGGAGTTGCTTAACAAGACAACATTGAATGTTCCTAAGTGGCCTAGTTACAGTTTTGACTTAAATAATCTTGAAAATCTATGGCAAGACTTGAAAATGGCTGTCTAGCAATGATCAACAACCAACTTGACAGAGCTTGAAGAATTTAAAAAGAATAATGTGCAAATATTGTACAATCCAGGTGTGCAAAGCTCTTAGAGACTTACCCAGAAAGACTCACGGCTGTAATCGCTGCCAAAGGTGATTCTGACATGTATTGAGTCATGGGTGTGAATACGTATGTAAATTATACAGTGAGGGAAAAAAGTATTTGATCCCCTGCTGATTTTGTACGTTTGCCAACTGACAAAGAAATGATCAGTCTATAATTTGAATGGTAGGTTTATTTGAACAGTGAGAGACAGAATAACAACAAAAAAATCCAGAAAACGCATGTCAAAAATGTTATACATTGATTTGCATTTTAATGAGGGAAATAAGTATTTGACCCCTCTGCAAAACATGACTTAGTACTTGGTGGCAAAACCCTTGTTGGCAATCACAGAGGTCAGACGTTTCTTGTAGTTGGCCACCAGGTTTGCACACATCTCAGGAGGGATTTTGTCCCACTCCTCTTTGCAGATCTTCTCCAAGTCATTAAGGTTAAGGTTTCATTTTCAATCAATTAGAACATTTTTCTAAAAACATGTTTTCACTTTCTCATTATGGGGTATCTTGTGTAGATGGGTGAGATTATTTATTTTTTAAATCCATTTTGAATTCAGGCTGTAACACAACAAATAAGTCAATTGGTATGAATACTTTCTGAAGGCACTGTAATTCTCCCTATAGCCTAAGACAGTAATGTAAAAATCACAAAGGGCCCATCATGGTAATAATGAAATTGTGATTTATGAAAGAGACTACTCCATGAGAAGTAAGGCCTGGAAATAGATTAGAGGTTACAGCCTCACTTCATTTGTGTTTCATTTGCATCCGCACAGAATCATGTAAGTACCTTTGTTTTGTAAGTGATGAGGGATAGGTAGGGCGTTCCCAAGTTCTCTGAAGCGCATGTAAATAGAGAATAATGGAGGATTAAAGAGTACAATTTGCATATGAACTACCAATTAACTTATGGGAAGTGCTTGCCTTGAAACTCTAATGTCTGAACACTACAGCCAGTAATCTGCCTTGTGCATGAACATGTGCAGAAAAGCTCATATTTTTTGCCCTCATTAAGGTCCTATTGATGGGGTTTAAACAGAATTATCAAGTCTTTGCAATATAGCATTTGGCATTACTGAAATGTTGACAGGTCATTTAGCAGCTGTTGTCATGCTCTGGAGTAATGTGATAAATGTTTGCTTATGTAAATATGAGTCTCTATGTGCAATTTGGCACCATTTCAACAGCAAAATTGTATTAACAAATCACATAGGAAAGGGCCAAATAACTGGCCAAAAAACAAATGTCCTCCTGTTTAGCACTGCTATGGTAATGGTTGACTCTGCAATGTACTGCAGTGTTGGGGGTAACGATTAATTTTATAAGTAACAGAGTAAACTAATGTCTTACTTTTTCGAATTGGGTAATATTGTTACAGTTACTTTGTCAACTAACGTGTATGTTACTTTCAGAATCAAATCTCTACAGGGCCCATGTTTCCATGATCCAATCTTAACTTGTTTCCTTAACTTGTTTTTAGTTCTCAAGCGAGGGGAGAAATGCTGTTTGGAGAAATATCATAACAGCTGCCTCCATAAAAATGTATAGAGGGCGCACCTCTGATCTTTGGCATTGATCGCAGGCTTTCCCGTTTAGTGGCAAGTGTGCACTTAATACATCTCTATAGGTCCGTGTCTATAACCAGAACTGGCGGCTTTAGAGAATGATTTTTTATGAAAAGATAGGAAATCTATACAGATGTTTGGCTTGCAGATGCAGGAATGCCCACATGCTGGAATGCCCAGAATTGCGGGTCGCAATCACACACTATTGCAGGAAAGCAGCACCACAGATGAAAGGAGAAACTAGTGATCAAACCTGAGTTAGTAAGTACTTGCCTGGTGAGATTTTTTCATGAAAGTAACGCAAAGTAATATAACACGTTACTTTCCTCACAAAGTAATATTATAAAGTAACATGTTACTTTTGCTAAATGTAACAAGTAATATATCCCAAAACTGCACCACTGAGAGAGAGAGAGTCAGAGAGAGAGAGAGAGACAGAGAGAGAGAGAGAGAGAGAGAGTCAGAGAGAGAGAGAGAGAGACAGAGAGAGCGAGAGAGAGAGACAGGGAGAGAGAGAGAGACAGAGAGAGAGAGAGAGAGAGAGAGAGAGAGAGACAGAGAGAGCGAGAGAGAGAGAGACAGAGAGAGAGAGAGTCAGAGAGACAGAGAGAGAGAGAGACAGAGAGAGAGAGAGTCAGAGAGAGAGAGAGAGAGAGAGAGAGAGAGAGAGAGAGAGAGAGAGAGAGAGAGAGAGAGAGAGAGAGAGAGAGAGACAGAGAGACAGAGAGAGACAGAGAGAGAGAGAGAAACAGAGAGAGAGAGAGAGAGAGAGAATGGTTGGATGAGAGGGGGGGAAATCCATCAGAGATAAAGAGATATGTCACTCAAGAGACAAAATCAGACAGCTTTATTCCCAGAGAGAGAGAGAGAGAGAGAGAGAGAGAGAGAGAGAGAGAGAGAGAGAGAGAGAGAGAGAGAGCAGGAGAAAGACGAAGCAAGAGAGGCTGGTGGAAGAGGGGTAGAGAGACAGGGCCAGACAAAGGTTTTAAAATAAAGATCTTCAAATAGAGAAAAAAGAGAAGTGGGGTGCAGAGAGAGGGGAAGAAAGAGACACAGTGACAGTGAGAGAGGTTGCCAAGACTACTGCAGTGTTGAAAGAGAAATAATCACACAAGAGAAGAGAAAAAGAAGAAATTGCTTGAAATGAGAGCAACATATAATGTCCTTGGAGGATTTTCATCACCATGGGATTGTTTGTTTCCCCTTTCAACCCAACTCAGGTTCAGTGTTACATATTTGAAGCAAATGCTTTCAATCAAGTACAAAATAAAACATATGAGAGAACATACGTACGGACAGTGGCATCGTAAGCATCTGAGTCACCCTTCCCCATGACCCCCAACTCCATATGGTCCCACCATACTATGCCTCCTGCTTGAACCCTATACTCTTCTGTATGTGATGGCCTATTATGTGACGGCTTTACCATTTCATGACCCCTCTCTCTCAAACACGGCCTGTGAGTCTAAGGAGGCTTTAACTGAACGCAAAAGCCATTTTGGCTAAGCAAAGCATCTATAGTATTTTAGCACCATCTCAGATCACTGGCGCTCTCTGCCAATAGGATGGCACCCGCCTCAAAGCATGCATGAAAGCTCCATCCGAAACCCGTCTTCTGGAGTGGTCATGGCAACCTGAGGTCTTTTTTCAATCAATTTTCTTAGCAGAAAAAATTATGCAGAGATCCACTTCTAAACCCAAATCATCTCGATGCGTTGTTTTCTTGGAAATGTTAAGTGGCAAGGCTGCCATTCAATGGCGGAAATGGAAAAATATGCTGTCGTGCCTGAAGGACGGTTGAATGGTTTTGATAACAGAGGACTGGATTATTTTTTTTTTCTACCACTCACATCATCCACACATCAGCTAATTGAGATGGGCTGAAATGTTCTCGATATAAAACACTCAAGATTTCTCTCCATAAAAGAACTTTCAATGATACATGAGATGAGTGTATGTGAATGGAGACTATCCACAGACCCCGAAATAATATATCTCCCATGGGTTTAATTCCAAGTGCTTAATAGGCATAGAGCCTCTCTCTCTCTCTCTCTCTCTCTCTCTCTCTCTCTCTCTCTCTCTCTATCTCTCTCTCTCTCTCTCTCTGTAAACAACATGGAATCCTCTATATCAGTCTCCCTCCCTCCCTCCTTCCCTCCACCCACCCACCCTTCCTTCCTTCCTTCCTTCCTTCCTTCCTTCCTTCCTTCCTTCCTTCCTTCCTTCCTTCCTTCCTTCCTTCCTTCCTTCCTTCCTTCCTTCCTTCCTTCCTTCCTTCCTTCCTTCCTTCCTTCCTTCCTTCCTTCCTTCCTTCCTTCCTTCCTCCCCCCTCTCCTCTATATGCGGTGGAAATCAAAGAGTGCTGAGCCAGGGGGGAAAAGATGCCATCAATCTCCACTTGTCCCTAGCAGTCACGTTTGCCTGACAGAGTTACACAGCATTCTCAGAGATGCAGTTTTCTCCTCCCTTCCCAAGCCTTGAATAATGCTCCTTTAGGACCCTTCTCATGTTATCCAGCCCTTTCTATTTAAACACACACCATTGATGGTAGGACTCACACAATGGGCTTATCTTTACATAACCCTCATCTGTGTATACCATGTCTATGACTCATATTTGACATAATAGAAACCATGTGGAAATGTATTAATACACTCCAGTTACATATGAGAGGAATGTTTTTTTGAGTAAAGATTTCATTTTTTGCAGGGACTATCCAAAGTTGGAAAAAAATCTGTTGTCATTGTTCCAATATGATATACCCCCTAAGACAGATCAGTCAGATCAGTCAGATCTTAGCCTCTCCAATAGGCTTAAATAACATATTTCCCCCCCCCCCCCTGCTAGCGGAGGCGTCATGCCCATAGGGTGCACAGGGGCATGTGCCCCCTCAGATTTGTCCAGTTTACATTTGTTTAATAAATTAAACAATTCTCTGTAATACTACTAGCCACCTAGCAATGTTATGAAGTTGGCTTTAGCTTGCCCAGATAGGTTCCAAATCTCCCAACTTGCTACCAATTACATTCAATAAAAATAAAAAAAACATTTTAGTCATTCACTCTCTTATCCTGAGCGACTTACATTAGTTTATTTATTTTTTTTACCTTTATTTAACTAGGCAAGTCAGTTAAGAACAAATTCTTATTTAGTAATTAGAGTTAAGTGCCTTTCTCAAGGGCACATTGACAGAATTTTCACCTAGTCGGCTCGAGGATTCGAACCAGTTACTTTTTGGTTACTGGCCCAATGCTCTTAACCTCTAGGCTACCTGCTGACCAAGAAGCCATATCAGGCTATGAAGTTAGAGTAGCTAGCTTGACAAGATTGGTAGACTTTAGAAAAACAAGCATTAACTAAATATACTGATTAAGACTCACATTCCTTTCAATATCTTACCCAGATTTTAGCAGAGATGCAGAGAAGCATATATATACATATTTTTTTAAGAATATTTTTAGATATGCAGAAAAATATACATATTTTTTTACATAAAATTAAGCATAATGACTATGGCTCTAGAATGCAGGAAAATGCTGTTTCAGATGTTAGAAAAATGCTAAATTCTCCAACTTTCAGACGGGGTCCTAGCCCTCCTCCGGACCACCCCCCAGCCATCCTCACATACTTTGTGCCCCCTCTGATTTTTGGGGTACATGACGCCCCTGCCTGCTAGGATAATGCTATTTAAGATATTTTTATGATGATCTTTGTAAGTATAGAGAGCGTATTTGCAGCACTCTTTGCTACGGCTTAAGCTCCAAAGTATCAACAACATCATTGTCGGCCGGGAGAGCAAATTCCTTGATGGAATCCCTGGAGGGGATTTTATAGACAGAAAGAGACGAGCTCTGCCTGACATAACCTGTAGGACCTGAGAGACCACTGGATCTAGAGCCTCACAAAGAAACTGACTGACCTACCTGGAGAGTATGTGGCAAACAAGACTGCAGTGCTTCTGTGTCACATGGCAGGATTGTCCAGGACAGGTGTATGTTGGGCCTAGACACAGATTATGCATTATATTGACCAGATACTCAAGAAGCCGCTAACAATGAAAATACATTTCTTCAAAAATGGTAGGCAGTCGGGAGGACGCAAGATCAGGTGGGATCATTCTAGCCTATGAGAGAGCAGATACGCGTGTGAATAACTTTTACTCCTGCTACGTTAGGTTAGTGAGCGACTAGGCACAACTCCGATATAAAGTGTTTTTTCTCAAAGTTGCCGGGATGTCAAGTGTCCTAATTATATCAGTACACTCATAACAACTTAAGCATTACAAAACTTCTAATTGATCAAATAAACCTCACGTAGCAAATAAGCCATACAATTTTTTGTTTGACCTCCATACAAAAACTCCTCGCTTGGTGAGCGAAAAAAAATTAAAAAACGCCTACCTACTGGAGGAGACTGATTTTGGGCCTTGTTATCACTCTCGATCCACCTTTTCCTCTCTGGCCTAGATTCAATCAGATCAAGCGTTAACTGGCGATAGCATACACCGGCATAGCGAATGTTTTGGCAGTGTCGGAGGTGGAACTGCTTTTGAGCTGTCAAATCGGAGAGCAGCTGCTCTTGCGATAATTGTCAGGAAGCCACACCGCCCCTCTCAGGTTAGAAGTTGAGAAGGAGAAAGTGTAGGCTATATAGAAATAATGACGCTCAAATTGAAAAATCATTAAACAAAATAATGAGGATTTCTATCATCCTAATGGAGGTGTAGATTACATCTCACATTCTAGTGTTCAAACTTGTAAACAAGGCTGCATGGGATTTATTTTAATACGACTCCGTGCAGCCAATGGCAATGTCCGCTTTAGGTATAATGCCAGGAGCCGCTTGTGGATTTGACAGCTCTAATGCAGTTCCATCTCCAACACCGCCAAAACAACCACTATGCGGATGTCGGCTAAAGCGGATCTGATTGAATAGAGCCCTTGCTTGTAAAATGATGTAACATCAGGAGTCTGCCGAGCAGAACATTGCAAGTCTAGCATAGCTATGGTCTGTTGGGCATCTGAAATATCCCCCTCTCTCTGTAGCTCGAGGTGGGATGAGAAACAGTTGCTTTGTGTAGGTGTTCTGTCATGAGATGACTGGAGCTGGCTGAGGCACTTCTTGTGTTTACACAGAGATTAGCAGTACTTTCCATACAACTGCACATAGGTGACAAAGGCCAGTTAGTTTGATGAGCAACATCTATTTTAATCACAATAGCCCATCTTAATATTGAAGGAAACAACTATGTAGTCTAGAGACAGTATATCAACCGATGTGGAAAGACTGGCAGGGTCTAATGGTTTTCTCAAGTCACATTAATAGATTATGAACACAGTTCAAGGTGTGACTATGATAGATTGACAAAATCTCTGAACCTCTGGGGAGAAAACTGAAAAAGCACTTTTCCGATTTCTGTACGGTCCTTGTTTTCTGAAGTTGTTAAAAGACTGAGGCCACTCAAAGGGCTTTGTGTGAAAAGCTCACAGCAGACTCCTTGGCTCCAAGGCCCTACTCTATTCTCCCTCATTGTGAGCTTCAATGGCAAAGCCTTTACTCTATCGACAACCAAGGAACAGTGAGAGGACCGAGAAGAGAGAAATTACATGTGAAATTAGCTATTTGAGCTGGGAGACCAACAACAGCCATTATCATCATGGCTTGTGAGCGTCTGAAGGGGCATGTGAGAGAGAGCGAGAGCGGGGGAGAGAGAGAGACAGAGCGAGAGAGAGAGAGAGAGAGAGAGAGAGAGAGAGAGAGAAAGAAAGAAAGAAAGAAAGAAAGAAAGAAAGAAAGAAAGAAAGAAAGAAAGAAAGAAAGAAAGAAAGAAAGAAAGAAAGAAAGAAAGAAAGAAAGAAAGAAAGAAAGAAAGAAAGAAAGAAAGAAAGAAAGAAAGAAAGAAAGAAAGAAAGAAAGAAAGAAAAAAAGAAAAAAAGAAAAAAAGAAAGAAAGAAAGAAAAAAAGAAAAAAAGAAAAAAAGAAAGAAAGAAAGAAAGAAAGAAAGTAAAAGTGAGGTTGGCACTTCTGTGGCAAATTATAATGCAATAAGCGAATTGGCCTCTTTTTCCAAATGAGAATATAAACAAATGATGGACAGCAATAATCTGAGCAGTCAGCAGAGCACGTTGAATGTCTCAGCACCCACACGGCCATGTTGAAACACTGGGAGGAGATAGATGGGGAGGGAACCAGGGAACCAAATTGGATGTTAAAAATAGCCCCTCTTCCAGGGTCAGCATTAGAATCACTCCAGTATTCCAAACAGAGCAACGACACTGAAGACATGCCACAGCCTCTGAGCTTAAATACAGCATGCATATACAGCTGCAAAATGTTTTCACTGCAGCTCTGTTCAAAATGTCAGCCATGCCATGTAGTACTCTGGGCCAACAGTGTGAAGCAGAAAGGTTAGATGTATTCCCCCTCAGAGCCTATCCATACAACAGAACAGAACACAACAGAACCTAACCTTACCTGCTCCCTCACCTTGGTATGTCCAGACCATGTGTACCGTGATGTACTGTGTGGTTCCAGAAAGTTTAAGCCATGTCAGCTGGCTTAAATAATGCCATCACCCGAACAAGTAGGCATCAGCAGTGCAGTGCAGTGGGGGAGGATTAGCCATTGGGCTGCTGGCTGCTTTTTGTCTCACCTGCTGAAGGGCAGATGGAAATTGCTTCTGGGAAAAATCATTTTATCACCAATGTCAATATTAATTTTAATCACCCAGAGAGCAATTGTGTGAACAAAACGCAGCCCAGGGTTGGCGAGGTAAAAAGACACCACACAAGATCCTCCTCACGCACACACACGCACACACACACACACACACATTGTCACGACTTCCTCCGAAGCTGCCACCTCTCCTTGTTTGGGCAGGCTTCGGCGTTCGCCATCTCCGGCCTTCTAGCCACTGCCGCTCCTCATCTCATCATTCCATTTGTTTTGTCTTGTTTATTACACACACCTGGTTCATATCCTCTCATCAATACCTGTATAAGTGTTCCCTCTGCCCCCTTGTAATTGTGTGTGATTGTTTATTGTGAGGTTAGTGAAGCTCGGTGGAGCTCCTAGTATTCTGTATCGCCGGGATATTTCCCTGTGTGCCTTGTAGTTTCCAGTGCGCCTGTTCTGAACACTGGAGTGTTTTGACGCTTTACTGCGTAACTTTGTGTTTGCGGAATAAATCCTGTTATTCTGTGATTTACCCTCCTGCGCCTGAGTCCTTCTAAATCAATCATCACACACACGTATTGTCTTGCTGGAAGATCCACTTGCGGCCAAGTTTCAGCCTCCTGACAGAGTCAACCAGGTTTTTGGCTAAAATATCCTGGTAATGGGTCAAGTTCATGATGCCGTTGACCTTAACAATGGCCAAAGAGCTTTATTGTCCTGTCATCTGACAAAAGCACCAATTCCAGTCCAAGTACCAATGGTGTTTAGCAAACTCCATGTCGCGGTTTTGGCCGAGGCTGCTCCTCCTCCTTGCTCGGGCAGGCTTCGGCGGTCGTCGTCCCCGGAGTACTAGCTATCACCGTTTGATGTTTTCGATGTTTGATTGGTTTTGTCTTTTGTGTACACCTGTTTCCTTTTTTGGTTGATTATGTCTCCTATAAGTTTCTCGTTTTGTTAGTCATGTGTTGTGTGTGATTGTTTCTCCTGTCTACTGGTGCGGTTCGTCAGTTCGCTATTTTGTATATTACAGTCTTCGCACTGATTTTGTTTTCGTGCGCTTTGGATGAGTGTGTATTGCGCATTGTTGCGCATCGTCCGCCTCCTGTTTTGTCTAGGCCAGAGACTGTTTATTTTGTTGTTGTTCAGTAAAGTCGGTTGGACTTAGCTTCTGTGTCCTGCGTGTGACTCCTCCACCACATCCACATCAGCCATTGTGACAGAATCACACACCACCATGGAGTCAGCAGGAGCAGCAGCAGCTCCCGAAACGTTGGAGGAGCGCGTCCGAGGGCAGGACGATCGGATCCTTCAACTCCGGACCGCCCTGCAGGACGTGATTAACACTCTGCACCGATGGGAGACCAGAGGGGTACCCACGCCTCCGCCTACCCTACCATCACCATCGGTCAGTCCTCCCATCGGTGTTCCGGAACCCAGTGGCATTCGGCTCTCGCTCCCGAGGGCTTATGATGGCACCGCTGCCGGGTGTCAGGGGTTCCTCCTGCAGGTGGAACTATACCTGGCCACCGTACACCCGGTACCCTCGGGACACGAGAGCGTCTCCGCCCTCATCTCCTGTCTCACCGGCAAGGCGTTGGAGTGGGCCAACGCCGCATGGAGGAGGATAGACGCTGCTACCATCACCTACGCAGAGTTCTCTCGCCGCTTCAGGGCCGTGTTCGACCATCCACCGGAGGGGAAAGCGGCGGGGGAGCGTCTATTCTACCTCCGACAGGGGAAGAGGAGCGCACAGGAGTTCGCCCTGGATTTCCGGACTCTAGCGGCGGATGCAGGGTGGAATGAGCGGGCCCTCATCGACCACTACAGGTGTAGTCTACGGGAGGACGTCCGTCGAGAGCTGGCCTGCAGGGATGCCCAACTCACCTTCGACCAGCTGGTGGACATGTCCATCCGGCTGGACACCCTGCTGGCTACCCGCGGACGTTCCGAGTGGGGGTCATCCATTCCGCCCTCCAGCACCTCCGAGCTGAGCCCTATGGAGCTCGGAGGTGCTGGCGCTAGAGAGAGTTGGAGGAGGAGCCCGAGGGGGGCTGTCCCCTGCACCAACTGTGGCCGTGGAGGGCACACTGCGGCTAGGTGCTGGGGAGGGTCTCCATGGGGAGAGGACAACAGGCCACGCACTGGGGAGTCATTCCAGGTGAGTAGGCGTCCCACTTACCCAGAGCTCTCTGTTGTGCACGTCTGTTTACCTGTACATTTTCCACAGGTTGCACCCCATTCTCAGCATAAGGCGCTAGTAGATTCAGGCGCAGCTGGGAATTTTGTTGATCGAAAGTTTTGTTTAAAACTAGGAATTCCCCTTCTTCCTGTCGACGCCCCATTTCCGGTCCATGCTCTAGACAGCCGTCCATTAGGATCGGGGTTGATTAGGGAGGTCACAGCGCCACTTAGGATGAGGACGCAGGGGGGTCATGAGGAGACTATTCAGCTATATCTGATTGACTCTCCTGCGTATCCGGTGGTGTTGGGGCTTCCCTGGTTGATTTCCCATAATCCTTCTATTTCGTGGCAACAGAGGGCTCTTAAGGAGTGGTCTGCCCAGTGTGTGGGGCGATGTCTAGGTGTTTCCGTGGGGGCGACCTCGGTGGACAGTCCAAACCAGGTGCCCGCACTGCACATTCCCCCTGAGTATGAGGATTTGGCAATCGTGTTCAGTAAATCGAGGGCGACGCAGTTGCCTCCTCATAGGCAGGGAGATTGTGCGATAGACCTCCAGGCAGGAGCGGCGCTTCCACGGAGCCATGTGTATCCTCTGTCTCAAGAGGAGAAGAGAGCTATGGAGACTTACATAGCCGAATCTCTGAGACAAGGATACATACGGCCATCCACTTCCCCTGCGTCCTCGAGCTTCTTTTTTGTGAAGAAGAAGGATGGAGGGTTGCGCCCGTGCATTGATTACCGTAGTCTCAATCAGATCACGGTGAAATACAGTTATCCACTCCCTCTGATTGCGACGATGACGGAATCATTGCACGGGGCGCGTTTCTTCACAAAACTAGATCTCAGGAGCGCATACAACTTGGTGCGCATTAGAGAGGGCGATGAATGGAAGACAGCATTTAGTACCACCTCAGGTCATTACGAGTATCTCGTCATGCCATACGGGTTGATGAACGCTCCTTCAGTCTTCCAATCGTTCGTGGATGAGATCTTCAGGGACATGCAGGGGCAGGGTGTGGTCGTGTACATTGATGACATTCTTGTGTACTCTTCTACCCGAGCCGAGCATGTAGCCCTGGTGCGCCGAGTGTTGAGGAGGCTGTTGGAGCACGACCTGTATGTCAAGGCAGAGAAATTTCTGTTTTTCCAGGAGTCGATCTCCTTTTTGGGTTATCAGTTGTCTGCGTCAGGGGTGAAGATGGAGGTTGACCGGGTGTCAGCCATGCGTAATTGGCAAACTCCAACCACTGTTAAGGAGGTGCAGCAGTTTTTGGGGTTTGCAAATTACTACCGGAGGTTTATCCGGGGTTTTGGACAGGTGGCAGCTCCCATAACGTCTCTGTTGAAGGGGGGTCCGGTGCGTTTGCAGTGGTCAGCCGAGGCGGACAGAGCTTTTGGGAGACTGAAGGACCTGTTTACTTCGGCTCCGGTGCTGGCGCATCCGGATTCCGCTTTACGATTTCAGGTAGAGGTTGACGCGTCGGAGGCCGGTATTGGGGCCGTACTTTCGCAACGGTCCGGCACGCCACCTAAACTCCGCCCCTGCGCTTTTTACTCTAAAAAGCTCAGCCCGGCGGAGCGAAATTATGACGTAGGGGACAGGGAGCTGTTAGCCGTGGTACAGGCCCTAAAGGTGTGGAGGCATTGGCTTGAGGGGGCTCAACACCCTTTTCTCATTTTGACTGACCACCGTAACCTGGAGTACATCCGGGCAGCCAGGAGATTGAACCCTTGCCAGGCGCGGTGGAACTTGTTTTTGGCCCTGTTCGTGTTTAAGATCACGTACATCCCTGGGTCCCAGAATGGTAAGGCGGACGCACTGTCTCGGCGGTATGACACGGAGGAGAGGTCCGTTGAGCCCACTCCCATACTGCCGGAGTCTTGTCTGGTGGCACCGGTAGTATGGGAGGTCGATGCTGAAATCGAGCGGGCGTTGCGTACCGACCCCAGTCCTCCACAGTGCCCGGAGGGTCGGACGTACGTGCCGCTCAAGGTTCGGGATCGACTGATATATTGGGCTCACACGTCACCCTCCTCTGGACATCCTGGTATTGGCCGGACTGTGCACTGCCTTAGCGCTAAGTACTGGTGGCCAACGTTAGCCAGGGATGTGAGGGTTTATGTCTCCTCCTGCTCGGTGTGCGCCCAGTGTAAGGCGCCTAGACACCTGCCCAGGGGTAAGTTACAACCCCTGCCCGTTCCACAATGACCATGGTCTCACCTCTCGGTGGACTTCGTCACAGACCTTCCCCCCTCGCAGGGGAATACGACTATACTGGTCGTTGTGGATCGGTTCTCTAAGGCCTGTCGTCTGCTCCCAATGCCGGGTCTTCCTACTGCCCTACAGACCGCCGAAGCACTATTCACTCACGTTTTTCGGCACTACGGGGTACCCGAGGATATAGTGTCTGATCGAGGTCCCCAGTTCACCTCCAGAGTCTGGAGGGCGTTTATGGAGCGTTTGGGGGTCTCGGTGAGCCTGACCTCGGGTTACCACCCGGAGAGTAATGGGCAGGTGGAACGTGGGAACCAGGATGTGGGTAGGTTTCTGAGATCGTATTGCCAGGGCCGGCCGGAGGAGTGGGCGAGGTATGTTCCCTGGGCAGAGATGGCCCAGAACTCTCTCCGCCACTCCTCAACCAATATAACCCCTTTCCAATGTGTGTTAGGTTACCAGCCGGTTCTGGCACCGTGGCAGCAGAGCCAGATCGAGGCTCCTGCGGTGGATGAGTGGGTGCGGCGCTCGGAGGAGACGTGGAACGCTGCACACGTCCACCTGCATCGGGCCATCCGTCGTCAGAAAGCGAGCGCTGATCTCCACCGCAGTGAGGGGCCGGTGTACGCACCTGGTGATCGAGTCTGGCTCTCTACCAGAAACCTGCCCCTCCGCCTGCCCTGCCGGAAACTGGGTCGGCGGTTTGTGGGGCCTTTTAAAGTCCTGAGAAGATTGAACGAGGTGTGTTACAGGTTACAACTGCCTATTGATTATAAGAATATTAACCCCTCGTTCCATGTGTCTCTTCTCAGGCCGGTGGTAGCTGGTCCACTCCAGGACGATGAGATAAGAGAGACTCATCCGCCCCCACTGGACATCGAGGGGGCTCCGGCGTACACAGTTCGGTCCATCTTGGATTCGAGACATCGGATGGGGGTCTCCAATATCTCGTGGAGTGGGAGGGGTACGGTCCGGAGGAACGGTGCTGGGTGCCGAGGAGAGACATCCTAGACCCGTCTCTCCTGACGGAGTTCCACCGTGGACACCCCACGCGCCCTGCTCCGCGTCCTCCTGGTCGTCCCCGAGGCCGGGGTCGGCGCACGGCTGGAGCCGCGCGTCAAGGGGGGGGTACTGTCATGGTTTCGGCCGAGGCTGCTCCTCCTCCTTGCTAGGGCAGGCTTCGGCGGTCGTCGTCCCCGGAGTACTAGCTATCAATGTTTGATGTTTTCGATGTTTGATTGGTTTTGTCTTTTGTGTACACCTGTTTCCTTTTTTGGTTGATTATGTCTCCTATAAGTTTCTCGTTTTGTTAGTCATGTGTTGTGTGTGATTGTTTCTCCTGTCTACTGGTGCGGCTCGTCAGTTCGCTATTTTGTATATTACAGTCTTCGCACTGATTTTGTTTTCGTGCGCTTTGGATGAGTGTGTATTGCGCATTGTTGCGCATCGTCCGCCTCCTGTTTTGTCGAGGCCAGAGACTGTTTATTTTGTTGTTGTTCAGTAAAGTCGGTTGGACATAGCTTCTGTGTCCTGCGTGTGACTCCTCCACCACATCCACATCAGCCATTGTGACACTCCAGGCATTTACATTTGTTTGATGACATGAAAATAGAGCTCTTTGGCCATGCACACCAGTGGTGTGTTTGGCGTCGAAATGAGAATACATTGGCAGAAAGAACCCCATAGCTACTGTAAAATATAGTGGTGGTTCTATAATTCTATGGGGCTATTTTGCTTCTACTGGTCCTCGGGCCCTTGTTAAGGTCAACGGCATCATGAACTTTACCCAGTACCAGAATATTTTAGCCAAAAAACCTGGTTGGCTGGCAGAAGGCTGAAACTTAGCCGCAAGTGGATCTTCTAGCAAGAACACCAAGCGCACATCCAAATCCCCCCCAAAATGCTTAATAGAACACAAAATCAACATTTTGCAATGGCTATCTTAGTTTCTGGACTTGAAACCCATTGAAAACCTGTGGGCATTCCATAAGCACAGGAGAAGGATATCAAAGATCTGTATGGAGAAATGGTCTAAGATCCCTCCCAATGTGTTCTCCAACTCATAAAACATTTTAGAAGACAGTTCAGTGCCTTTATCCTCGCAAGGTTTTGAAAGGTTTTGAAAAAATCATTATTGTTTTTATTACTTGTTAAACAAAATCTCTTTCTCTGAGCGATTGTATTAGTATAAAATAATTGTAATTTCCCAAAGAAATTGAGCATACAATATAGTTCAGTATTTAAATTAGTTATTTTATACAGTAATGTTTGCTCATCTTTATCAAGGGTGTCAATAATATTGTACCCCACTGTACCTTTAACCTTCGGTGTGTCAGTGCAAGTCAAGTATGCATGACCACTCCAAACAAATATAGACAGGGAAGCTCCTACACTTTCTGTCACAATTGCTTTTTGAACTTCTGTTGACAGTATTCTATGGGTAACTGCCAAAATAAAGGAAACCCTTGAGTAAATGAGGGATACAAAGTATAGTGAAAGCAGGTGCTTCCATGCAGGTATGGTTCCTGAGTTAATTAAGCAATTAACATCCCATTGTTCATGTATGAAAATGGCCAGTTGCCCATTGAAAGAGGGGTCTCAAATGAGCTAGAGAGTTTAAAGGGTGTGTGTGTGCATGTGTGCATGTGTCTCAGTCCCTAGATCTCAACCCAATCGAACACCACTGGGAGATTCTGGAGCGGTGCCCGAAACAGCGCTTTCTACCACCATCAACAAAATGTCTCATGGAAGAATGGTGTCACATCCCTCCAATGGAGTTCCAGACACTTGTAGAATCTATTCCAAGGTGCATTGAAGCTATTCTGGCGGCTCGTGGTAGCCCAACGCCCTTTTTTAGACGCGTTATGTTTGTGTTTCCTTTATTTTGGCAGTTACCTGTATATTCTATACAAACAGTATATTCCATACAAACAGTGAGTGGGTTTCCAGGACCTGGTATAAAACACAATTGTTCCTGTGCCAGACATTTTATATCTGGGCTATCCAAAGGGAGAAAGAGGTCTAATGCATTGGGACATTACCATTCTTTGGTCCAGTACATGGCCACCGGTATGTACAGTAGAGGGGATGGTAAAAGCACAGTTTTCAGATAAAATGTATCTCATTACCCCCTGGCTGTTGCTGTGGTAAGCGGACAGGGAGGCGGCATTATCTCCAAAGATATATGGCAGATGGCAGGATGTCTGAGAGGGCTGCTTGAGGGAGAGGGAGTGAAGGAGGGAGAGAGGGAGAGACTCTCCCTCCCCTATCTCCTCTCCTCTTCCTGCGCCTCAAAGGATCCATCAGTAAGTTAATATCGATTCAGCACTCTGTGGCACATTAGAATGCAAGTCTTCCGAATCCATCCATTCATTGGACAAACAGAGGGCCTCTCGATATTCCGACAGGGGTCAGGCCAGAGTATGAGTCAGCGTGGAGGAAAGGAGAGGAGAGAAGAGAGGCTTCTCCATTTTAATGTGCAGAGAGAACAGTTACACCTGCTGCAGAATAAACTTTCCCTTGACTTTTCATTACTCATCATCTCCCTACTCTCTGGGTTGCTGTACTGTATAACTTACAAGCAGAATTCAGAATAACAGTTTTAACATAGCTACTTTTCTTCAAATCACAACCCATGTCCGCTGACATTGATTTCTGCCGGTTATGACAAATTCTCTGGGTAGGAGAGGTTGCTTGTGTAATAACTTGTGTTGTAACCCCTAGAACTTCTGAAGCTGGGACTTTCAATATGGTAGTAGTAAACAGTATTGCTACTCTAGCTCTCTTTTTCAAGTGCAAATTGTTCTTGAAATGTGATATTACATTCTTGTCCTTGTCATAACAAATAAAACCAGGTAGGAGACTTTATTGCTTCAACTCAACAATTGTAACCATCAAAGCAGCCATAAATCAGCCCTCGTAATGTCTCTGAATATCCTCTCCTTCATTCTCTCTCTTTTTCATTTTCTCTCTCTCTTTTTCCTTCTCTTTCTCCATATGTCTTCTCCTAACATTCTATGAGTCTCTGTCAGAAGAGCAGTGCTGATGGGCAGTAGAATCGCCCTCCACACTTGTTGTTGTTGTTATTATTAGTTAGATGTCTCTTTCTGTCCCTTGTACTCCGTCTGTCAACTGGCGCTGTGCTTGCAGGACACCAGAGAGGAGGACTGGCATCCTCAGTGAGGAGGAAGCAGCAGTCGCCCTCACGCTCCACTGCCCACACGACCCCAGGGAAGCACAAGGAGAGGGGAAGGTGGAGATTGACAGGCCCCAAACACACCGCTTTCGCTTTCACACACGTATCATGTGAGCACGTATACACGCATGCATGTGCACATGCACCCTCGCACACAAGCAAGCACACACATGCGTGCGCACACACACACACACACACACACATACATACACACAGAACATGCAAAGAATATTCTGCAGTTAACATTTGGAGGGATGAAGCCTGACCAATGGTCGGATGAAGCTCAATGCATATTGCTTATTTTGAATCATGACCAGTCCAGTTCCTTACATACAGTTGAAGTCGGAAGTTTACATACACCTTAGCCAAATACATTTAAACTCAGTTCCTGACATTTAATCCTAGTAAAAATTCCCTGTCTTAGGTCAGGTAGGATCACCACTTTATTTTAAGAATGTGAAATGTCAGAATAATAGTAGAGAGAATGATTTCTTTCAGCTTTTATTTCTTTCATCACATTCCCAGTGGGTCAGAAGTTTACGTACACTCAATTAGTATTTGGTAGTATTGCCTTTAAATTGTTTAACTTGGGTCAAATGTTTCGGGTAGCCTTCCACAAGCTTCCCACAATAATTTAGGTGAATTTTGGCCCATTCCTCCTGACAGAGCTGGTGTAACTGAGTCAGGTTTGTAGGCCTCCTTGCTCGCACATGCTTTTTCAGTTCTGCCCACAAATGTTCTATAGGATTGAGGTCAGGGCTTTGTGATGGCCACTCCAATACCTTGACTTTGTTGTCCTTAAGCCATTTTGCCACAACTTTGGAAGTATGCTTGGGGTCGTTGTCCATTTGGAAGACCCATTTGCGACCAAGCTTTAACTTCCTGACTGATGTCTTGAGATGTTGCTTCAATATATCCACATAATTTTCCTTCCTCATGATGCCATCTATTTTGTGAAGTGCACCAGTCCCTCCTGCAGCAAAGCACCCCCAGAGCATGATGCTGCCACCCTCGTGCTTCACGGTTGGGATGGTGTTCTTCGGCTTGCAAGCGTTCCCCTTTTTCCTCCAAACATAGCGATGGTCATTATGGCCAAACAGTTCTATTTTTGTTTCATCAGACCAGAGGACATTTCTCCAAAAAGTATGATCTTTGTCCCCATGTGTAGTTGCACTTGCGTACTATTGTTTGTACAGATGAACGTGGTACCTTCAGGCGTTTGGAAATTGCTCCCAAGGATGAACAGAGGTCTACAATTTGCTGAGGTCTTGGCTGATTTTCTTTTGATTTTTCCCATGATGTCAAGCAAAGAGGCACTGAGTTTGAAGGTAGGCCTTAAAATACATCCACAAGTACACCTCCAATTGACTCAAATGATGTCAATTAGCCTATCAGAAGCTTCTAAAGCCATGACATCATTTTCTGGAATTTTCCAAGCTGTTTAAAGGCACAGTCAACTTAGTGTATGTAAACTTCTGACCAACTGGAATTGTGATACAGTGAATTATAAGTTAAATTTCTGTCTGTAAACAATTGTTGGAACAATTACTTGTGTCATGCACAAAGTAGATGTCCTAACCAACTTGCCAAAACTATAGTTTGTTAACAAGACATTTGTGGAGTGGTTGAAAAACGACTTTTAATGACTCCAACCTAAGTGTTTGTAAACTTCAGACTTCAACTAATCCTGTTTGAAACCTATCTTTTTCCATGAACATCAAGCCAACCTCACAGACTGACGGGGTGTGACATTTCTCAACGAAGACAAGTTGTGAGCAAGTGAACAGATCGCTGTTGCCCATCACAGCATGTTGCCCCTTTGGTTCTCATTGCTGTGATTCTGGCACAGTGAAGTGAAAAACATGATGACAAATGGTCTAGTAAGGATTCAAATGGTTAGGAACAAATTAGCATAGGTGTAGGGTCATCTTTAACATACAATTACTTTAGCAAATTATGGATAATGATACATACAGGAATAAACATTCTCTAGGATGGATGAAATATGTTAAAAAGCAGATGTGTCCGCAGGAGGAACCAGAAATAAAGCGAGAATGACCTCAGGATACGAAAAGAGGTTTCAGCTCCAGGAGGGAGAGCAGGAGAGTGTCTCTTTCGCTTGACTGCCTCCCGCCATCTTACAGGAGAGAAGGCACAGGGTGGACATCTCTCTCTCTCTCTCTCTCTCTCTCTCTCTCTCTCTCTCTCTCTCTCTCTCTCTCTCTCTCTCTCTCTCTCTCTCTCTCTCTCTCTCTCTCTCTCTCTCTCTCTCTCTCTCTCTCTCTCTCTCTCTCTCTCTCTCTCTCTCTCTCTCTCTCTCTCTCTCTCTCTCTCTCTCTCTCTCTCTCTCTCTCTCTCTCTCTCTCTCTCTCTCTCTCTCTCTCTCTCTCTCTCTCTCTCTCTCTCTCTCTCTCTCTCTCTCTCTCTCTCTCTCTCTCTCTCTCTCTCTCTCTCTCTCTCTCTGCCATGTCTTCCAGGCCTATTCCAAGCTGCTCTCTTCCTGTCAGGCACTGTTAGACTCAGAGACATTCCAGGTATTTTTCCCCTGCAGAAAACCATGCTGCGCTGCTGCCTCCAACCCCCCAGTCTGACACAACATCCCACCCAATTTATTATGCTGCAATTTATCCATGGGCCTTATATTATACGTGCTGTATATAAAATGTATTTATGCATAAAAGTCTCACAGTTATCCTATTTATCATATGCTCCTCCATACTAATTCAGAGCCATGATTAACTGGCAATCTTCCAGCAGCCTACATATGGTACATAGATCTGCAATGAAGCACCCAACTTCATCCCCCTACATTCATATGCTGTATTAGTGATTGAGATATTAGTCATGTGGCAAACTGTGATTATGTTGTTTACTATTTCTCAGGCAGGTTTTCCCATATGGGAAATATACTTCTTGCTGAATGTTATTTTCGATCTTGCATAGTGAGATTCCGAGGTGTTTCTGCCGCATATCCATATTGTGTGTATACCCTGGCAGCTGGTATCAGTGAATAGCAGTATCCTTTCTCAGCATGGTGAAATGACTAGCTCACAAGCCCCTTCGCCGGATTCCGCTCTCCCCAGACGCTAGTTAAAAAAAGTAATGTTGACCTATGCACGGCTCGAGGACTGTATATCTCAGCCAGAAAAGCAAAGAGGAAATAATCCGCCCATTTTGAATTATTATGTATCCCTGAATCCCTACATGGATTTTCTTTTGAGCCACGTAGCTGTGGCATTTGAACTATATAGCTGTACTTCCATGATCCCACATATTTAATGTAATTTTTGCAGTTTTTCTCTGATATAGGAAACAAATGACTAATCTGATTTGGACACGTTTTGGAGATTAATTAGGCATTTATTTAGACGTGAACTCTAACAATGGGCTGCTTCATATGCACAATCAATGGAAAAGGTGAACCTTTTTTATTTCAACAACCTACATGAGTTTCATTTTGCTGCCATACAGTGTTTGTCTGACTCAAGGGTTTTTGTTATGTTGAGTGACCAGGGTTAGGGTTTCTGAGTGTGTTTTATGACTGAAGCTTTTATTTGTGAGAATAATCTGATACAGACATGACATTTCCAGATGTAGCCTGCTCATTTCAAGAGCTCCATGTTTCAAAGGTATATTGGGCTCTGGGAAACATGTGATAGTGTGTCTGGTCACATCCTCCCAATCTCTCAAAGGTCAGGCTGAACATCGTTCAGTGCTCTCATTATGTCTCTGTGAGAACTAGTGTCTGGGGAGCAACAGTTCCAGCACTATCAGGGTATTAGTTTCTATTGGGTTGGCGGGTGGGAGTTCACCTCAAAAATTGTACCACTCTCTCTGTGGTCAAGAAGTGTCCCCACTCCTCTGACAGACAGAATGTCTTGAGAGTGCATGGTTGATTGCCTCCCTCCATCTTTTGCCTCCTCTGATTGATGATACCTATTGTTGCCTGCTGTGATGGATAAACTTTCATCAAAAATACAACTCTGAAAAACCTTTAAAATCCTGAAAGCTGCTTTCTTTACCCCTCTTTGCTTTTGATGTCTTGTTGTCTCCCCATTGGAAAATATGAAAGAGTCTCCTCTTCTCCCTGAAGGCAAGGCAGCCACAAAAAAAGCAAAAGCACCAATGAAATCAACAAAGAAATGCTTCAAAGAGGGCACCTAGGAGACAAAGGAGGAAAAGCTCAAAACATGTCTAAGAAAGTCAGAGATTGATCGTCCATAATCTTCCTCTTGGCTGCAATTCTTCAGAATTGGGGGAAGGTCCAAAGACTTCAGCTATGGTCTGTTGATCGAGGTCACCTCCAAATACGTTACGTATCACAATTAAACTTTGCAGCGTTGAACAACTACGGTAAACAACACCTGTGGGTGTAGTGTAGAATCAAACCAGCAACACTTCATGTACAGTATGTCTAGCAGCTCCTTTCATGAAATAATAGATATACATACTATCTCTCCTGCACACATTCACACACAATGATCTATTTACAGATATGATAGGTAAGGGTGGGAGCATTGAGATATATAGTAAGAGAGAGGCATCCACTCACATTAAATCCTCTGCAGTTCAGTTGGTAGAACATGGCGCTTACAACACCAGGATAGTGGGTTCAACTCATGGGACCAGCCGTATGTAAAATGTACGCATGCTTGACTGTAAGTCACTTTGAAAAAAAGTGTCTGCTAAATGGTATATAAAATCTAAGAGGAGAAAAAGAGAGCGAGTGCAAGAGAGTAAGCAAAGGACAGTAATCAGGGAGCCAGGCACAATCCCCCATACCTAAATTGCTCTCCCTTAATGGAACACTTTTACTTCCTCCCCACATATATATATATATATATATAAATAGCTATGGGGAAATGAAGCCCTCAAATGAGCCCCTCAAATTTCGGTGGCGCCGGCTGAAATATGGACTCGTCAAACAACACTTTTCCAGAATTATTTGACAGAAGCTGGAAGTCTTTGCTGAGAGGAAAAATTAAGTTACCCGTTTGACATGTGGTGTAATAGTACCTCGTCTTTCACAGCCTTTTTCAGACAACGCGTATCTCAACAGTTTCTGTAGCGTTGCTCTTCAGGGGAAGCTGAGGAGGCTCCTGTGTCTTGTTACGTAACTATTATTAACTGCTTCTCAGTTTACTCCGGTAAGACCTGTAGGCATTTTCTTTTGCCTTTTCCCTTTTCCAAGAGCAAGGCTATACAGTATATCCTCCTTAAAATAACTGGTTTAATGGAATTGAACAACAATTGAACAATTCCACAGGTACTCTTGTTGCAGTTTCCACCAGGTGGTCTGTAGGCACTGAAAGCACAAATATCCCTTCAGATGAAAGAAAGGCCTGAATCTGATGAAGCCTGGACCTACTGCACAAATCAGAGACATTAGGAGAAATCAAATTAGAAACTCTCATGGAGACCAAGTCATGATATAGCTGGCCAAATACTGGCCAATGAAAATGTATAACGGTATACAGTTGAAGTCGGAAGTTTACATACACTTAGGTTGGAGTGATTAAAACTAGTTTTTCAACCACTCCACAAATTTCTTGTTAACAAACTATAGTTTTGGCAAGTCGGTTAGGACATCTACTTTGTGCATGACACAAGTAATTTTTCCAACAATTGTTTACAGAAAGATTATTTCACTTATAATTCACTGTATCACAATTCCAGTGGGTCAGAAGTTTACATACACTAAGTTGACGGTGCCTTTAAACAGCTTGGAAAATTCCAGAAAATGATGTCATGGCTTTAGAAGCTTCTGATAGGCTAATTGACATCATTTGAGTCAAATTGAGGTGTACCTGTGGATGTATTTCAAGGCCTACCTTAAACTCAGTGCCTCTTAACTTGACATCATGGGAAAATCAAAAGAAATCAGCCAGGACCTCAGAAAAAAGAATTGTAGACCTCCACAAGTCTGGTTCATCCTTGGGAGCAATTTCCAAACGCCTGAAGGTACCATGTTCATCTGTACAAACAATAGTACACAAGTATAAACACCATGGGACCACGCAGCCGTCATACCGCTCAAGAAGGAGACGCGTTCTGTCTCCTAGAGATGAACGTACTTTGGTGAGAAAAGTGCAAATCAATCCCAGAACAACAGCAAAGGACCTTTTGAAGATGCTGGAGGAAACAAGTACAAAAGTATCTATATCCACAGTAAAACGTGTCCTATATCGACATAACCTGAAAGGCCGCTCAGCAAGGAAGAAGCCACTGCGCCAAAACCACCATAAAAAAGCCAGACTACGGTTTGCAACTGCACATGGGGACAAAGATCATACTTTTTGGTGAAATGTCCTCTGGTCTGATGAAACAAAAATAGAACTGTTTGGCCATAATGACCATCGTTATGTTTGGAGGAAAAAGGGGAACGCTTGCAAGCCGAAGAACACCATCCCAACCGTGAAGCACAGGGGTGGCAGCATCATGCTCTGGGGGTGCTTTGCTGCAGGAGGGACTGGTGCACTTCACAAAATAGATGGCATCATGAGGAAGGAAAATTATGTGGATATATTGAAGCAACATCTCAAGACATCAGTCAGGAAGTTAAAGCTTGGTCGCAAATGGGTCTTCCAAATGGACAATGACCCCAAGCATACTTCCAAAGTTGTGGCAAAATGGTTTAAGGACAACAAAGTCAAGGTATTGGAGTGGCCATCACAAAGCCCTGACCTCAATCCTATAGAAAATGTGTGGGCAGAACTGAAAAAGTGTGTGCGAGCAAGGAGGCCTACAAACCTGACTCAGTTACACCAGCTCTGTCAGGAGGAATGGGCCAGAATTCACCCAACTTATTGTGGGAATCTTGTGGAAGGCTACCCGAAACGTTGGACCCAATTTAAACAATTTAAAGTCAATGCTACCAAATACTAATTGAGTCTATGTAAACTTCTGACCCACTGGGAATGTGATGAAATAAATAAAAGCTGAAATAAATCATTCTCTCTACTATTATTCTGGTATTTCACATTCTTAAAATAAAGTGGTGATCCTGACTGACCTAAGACAGGACATTTTTACTAGGATTAAATGTCAGAAATTGTGAAAAACTGAGTTTAAATGTATTTGGCTAAGGTGTATGTAAATGTCCAACTTCAACTCTATGTAGAAGAGTGGGGCAAGCAGGGGATTGTCTACAGCAAGCATTAGAGACTGGCTAAATAGCATAAAATGAAGGCTAAGTATTATCAATGCCTTCACCTTACTGACCTGCCATGAGATTTGTCTACTATCCATGTACCCAAATGACATGATGGGATGTACTTTCACTGCACACTAGTCCCGCCAAGTTCAGTTGGAAAACCTGAGAGAGCACTGATGAGAAATGTGATTTAACTCACCGTAAGGCATCCACACACATTAAATCATGCCAGATAGAATCTAATGAATAATGATTACTGACTTTAGTGACAACTTCTTTATACAAGGCAGAGGGACATATTTGCCAAACGCAGGGAGATTAGGGTTAGGAATCATTCCCATCAACTGGCTCAGTGGCAAAAGTTACCTTAATTATCAATATTAAGTAGTTGCCAAGATATTTAACTAAATTAGTTGACATCATAACATCCCAAATAACTCTTAATTAATGGGAATATGAACGCCCAATGCATCATGGGCCCGATTCAGACTTAGGAAATGAATTCAAATTAAATTAAATCCAAATGTATTTGTCATATGCGCCGAATGCTTCCTTACAAGCCCTTAACCAACAATACAGTTTTAAGAAAAATTAGAGTTAAGAAAAATGTGTACTAAATAAACTACAGTAAAAAATGAAAGTGCAACAATAAAATAACAATAATAAGGCTATATACAGGGGGTACCGGTACCGAGTCAATGTGCAGGGGTACAGGTTAGTCGAGGTAATTGAGGTAATATGTACATGTAGGTAGGAGTAAAGTGACTATGCATAGATAGTAGATAATAAACAGTGAGTAGCAGCAGCGTAAAAAAATGCAAATAGTCCAGGTAGCCATTTGATTAGCTGTTCAGCAGTCTTATGGCTTGGGGGTAGAATATTTTAAGAAGCCTTTTGGACCTAGACTTGGCGCTCCGGTACCGCTTGCCATGCGGTAGCAGAGAGAACAGTCTATGACTAGGGTGGCTGGAGTCTTTGACAATTTTTAGGTCCTTATGGCAGGAAGCTTGGCCCCAGTGATGTACTGGGCCCTACGCACTACCCTCTGTAGCGCCTTGCGGTCGGAGGCTGAGCAGTTGCCATACCAGGCGGTGATGCAACCTCTCGAATGCTCTCGATGGTGCAGCTGCATAACTTTTTGAGGATCTGAGGACCCATGCCAAATCTTTTCAGTCTCCTGAGGGGGAATAGGCTTTGCCGTGCCCTCTTCACGACTGTCTTGGTGTGTTAGGACCATGATAGTGTGTTGGTGATGTGGACACCAAGGAACTTGAAGCTCTCAACCTGCTCCACTACAGCCCCGTCGATGAGAATAGGGGCGTGCTCAGCGTTTTCAGCCCTCCTTTTCCTGTAGTCCAAGATCATCTCCTTTGTCTTGATCACGTTGAAGGAGAGGTTGTTGTCCTGAAATCACACTTCCAGGTCTCTGGAAGGCTGTCTCATCGTTGTCAGTGATCAGGCCTACCACCTTTGTGTCATCAGCAAACTTAATGATGGTGTTGGAGACATGCTTGGCCATGCAGTCATGGGTGAACAGGGAGTACAGGAGGGGGCTAAGCACGTACCACTGAGGTGCCCCGGTGTTGAGGATCAGCGTGGCAGATGTGTTGTAGCCTAACCTTACCACCTGGGGGAGGCCCGTCAGGAAGTCCAGGATCCAGTTGCAGAGGGAGGTGTTTAGTCCAAGGGTCCTTAGCTTAGTGATGAGCTTTCAGGGCACTATGGTGTTGAACGCTGAGCTTTAGTCAATGAACATCATTCTCACGTAGGTGTTCCTTTTGTCCAGGTGGGAAAGGGCAGTGTTGAGTGCAATAGAGATTGTGTCATCTGTGGATTTGTTGGGGCGGTATGCAAATTGGAGTGGGTCTAGGGATGATGGTGTTGATGTGAGCCATGACCAGCCTTTCAAAGCACTTCATGGCTACAGACGTGAGTGCTACGCGTTGGTAGTCATTTAGGCAGGTTAACTTGGTGTTCTTGGGCACATGGACTATGGTGGTCTGCTTGAAACATGTAGGTATTACAGACTATGCCAGGGACAGGTTGAAAATGTCAGTGAAGACAGTTGCCATCGGATACGGCGAGCGTGATCACACAGTCGTCTGGAACAGCTGGTGCTCTCATGCATGCTTAAGTGTTGCTTGCGTCACTGGGCAGCTCGCGGCTGGGCTTCCCTTTCTAGTCCATAATATTTGCAAGCCCTGCCACATCTGACGAGCGTCGGAGCTGGTGTAGTAGGATTCAATCTTAGTCCTGTATTTACACTTTGCCTGTTTGATGGTTCGTCTGAGGGCATAGCAGGATTTCTTATAAGCGGCATCTCTTCCCTTGAAAGCGGCAGCTCTTCCTTTTAGCTCAGTGTGGATGTTGCCTGTAATCCATAGCTTCTGGTTGGGGTATGAATGTACGGTCACTGTGGGGACAACGTCATCGATGCACTTATTGATGAAGCCGGTGACTGATGTGGTATACTCCTTAATGCCATCGAATGAGTCCCGGAACATATTCCAGTCTATGCTAGCAAAACAGTCCTGTAGCTTAGCAACTGCATCATCTGACCACTTCCGTATTAAGCGAGTCACTGATAATTCCTGCTTTAGTTTTTGCTTGTAAGCAGGAATCAGGAGGATGGAATTATGGTCAGACATGCCAAATGGAGGGCTAAACGTATACCTTCCCTACGCACTTCTCAGTAGTTGGTATTCAGACTTACCTTATGCAGGTGTATAACGGGCTTTGCAAGTGTGGTTCCCTTGCTCGCGCTGAATACATTTTATTAAACCGCTAAGAACACTCCCACTTGCTGACCAAAATATTTTCTTGTGGCGTTTTCATTCAATAGGGTTTTCAGTACATTTATCTAAAGTCATCCCTTTAAATTTGGTGTACCTTTAACTAGAAGTTTCTCGACAGACTCACTAGAATATATGGAGCGAATGGCTCAGAATATTAGGGATCAATTAAAGAAAGGCATGCAAATACACACATGGGCCTTATTCGTTAACTTTTCAGCACCATTCAACTCCTTTTCAGTATATATAAAAAATACTCTGATCTTATATATTATTTAGGGTATTTGAAAGTATTTATGAATAAAAAAAAAAGTTTGGAGAGCCTTCACACACTAAATATACAGTGCATTCGGAAAGTATTCAGACCCCTTGACTTTTTCAACATTTTGTTATGGATGGATTTTTTATAAATCTACACACAATACCCCATAATGACAAAGCAAAAACTGGTTTTTAGAAATGTTTGCAAATTCCTTATGAATAAATGAATAAAATATCACATTTACATAAGTATTCAGACCCTTTACTCAGTACTTTGTTGAAGCACCTTTGGCAGCGATTACGGCCTCGAGTCTTCATGAGTATTTGAGGAGTTTCTCCCATTCTTCTCTGCAGATCCTCTCAAGCTCTGTCAGGTTGGATGGGGAGTGTTGCTGCACAGCAATTTCAGGTATCTCCAGAGATGTATTATTGGGTTCAAGTCCGGGGTCTGGCTGGGCCACTCAAGGACAATCAGAGGTGGAGTGCTGCAGAGATGATTGTTCTTCTGGAAGGTTCTGCCATCGCCACAGAGGAACTCTGGATGTCTGTCAGAGTGACCATCGGGTTCTTGGTCACCTCCCTGACCAAGGCCCTTCTCCCCCGACTGCTCAGTTTGGCCGGGCGGCCAGCTCTTGGAAGAGTCTTGGTGATTCCAAACTTCTTCCATTCAAGAATGATGGAGGCCACTGTATTCTTGGGGACCTTCAATGCTGCAGAAATGTTTTGGTACCCTTCCCCAGATCTGTGCCTTGACACAATCCTTTCTCAGAGCTCTACGGACAATTCCTTTGACCTCATTGCTTGGTTTTTAAAACCCTCTCTGTCATTCTGGCTGCTAGTGGCAATCTCCTTTACCCGCCTCTAACTCTCATGTTACACAACCGGCTCGCGCACCTGCTTCAAACAGTAGCGGTGGCAAAAATAATTATCCGATGTGATTGAGTTTATGTGGCCACTTGTGATGAATTATAAAATGAAAAATAAAAGCAATTGTCAGCATGCAGTTCTCACTGGAAAGTACACTACCAGTCAAAAGTTTGGACACACCTACTCATTCAAGGGTTTATCTTTATTTAAAAAAAAAATTACATTGTAGAATAATAGTGAAGACATCAAAACTATAAAATAACATATATGGAATCATGTAGTAACCAAAAAAGTGTTAACAAATCAAAATGTATTATATATTTGAGATTCTTCAAATAGCCACCCTTTGCCTTGATGACAGCTTTGCACACTCTTGGCATTCTCCCAACCAGCTTCATGAGGTAGTCACCTGGAATGCATTTCAACTAACAGGTATGCCTTCTTAAAAGTTAATTTGTGGAATTTCTTTCCTTCTTAATGTGTTTGAGCCAATCAGTTGTGTTGTGACAAGGTAGGGGGGGTATACAGAAGATAGCTTTATTTGGCAGTCCATATTATGGAAAGAACAGCTCAAATAAGCAAAGAGAAACAACAGTCCATCATTACTTGAAGACATGAACGTCAGTCAATAAGGAACATTTCAAGAACTTTGAAAGTTTCTTCAAGTGCAGTCGCAAAAACCATCAAGCGCTATGATGAAACTGAAACCTCTGCTGCAGAGGATAAGTTCATTAGAGTTACCAGCCTCAGAAATTGCAGCCCAAATAAATGCTTCACAGAGTTCAAGTCACAGTCACATCTCCACATCAACTGTTCAGAGGGGACTGTATGAATCAGGCCTTCATAGTCGAATTGCTGCAAAGAAACCACTACTAAAGGACACCAATAATAAGAAGAGACCTGCTTGGGCCAAGAAACACGAGCAATGGTCATTAGACCAGTGGAAATCTGTCCTTTGGTCTAGAGGCTAAATTTGAGATTTTTGATTCCAACAGCCGTGTCTTTGTGAGACGCGATGTGGGTGAACCGATGATCTCTGCATGTGTAGTTCCCACCGTAAAGCATGGAGGAGGAGGTGTTATGGTGTGGGGGTGCTTTGCTGGTGACACTGTCTGTGATTTATTTAGAATTCAAGGCACACTTAACCAGGATGGCTATCACAGCATTCTGCAGCGATGTGCCATTTCATCTGGTTTGGGCTTAGTGGGACTATAATTTGTTTTTCAACAGGACAATGACCCAACACACCTCCAGGCTGTATAAGGGCTATTTTACCAAGAAGGAGAGTGATGGAGTGCTGCATCAGATGACCTGGCCTCCACAATCCCCCAACCTCAACCCAATTGAGATGGTTTGGGATGAGTCGGACGGCAGAGTGAAGGAAAAGCAGCCAACAAGTGCTCAGCATATGTGGGAACTCCTTCAAGACTGTTGGAAAAGCATTCCAGGTGAAGCTGTTTGAGAGAATGCAAAGAGTGTGCAAAGCTGTCATCAAGGCAAAGAGTGGCTATTTGAAGAATCTCAAATATAAAATATATTTAGATTTGCTTAACACTTTTTTGGTTACTACATGATTCCATATGTGTTATTTTATAGTGCTGATGTCTTCACTATTATTCTACAATATAGAAAATAGTCCCCCAAAAAATAAGAAAAAACTTGAATGAGTGGGTGTGTCCAAACTTTTGACTGGTACTATATGTTGTTAAAAAAGAAAAGGAAAGCCGCACACTCTAGGAGCTCAGATGCCATAATTTAATATCTTAATAACCAACGTTTCGACAGACAAGCTGTCTTAATCAGGGTATAATGACAAACACTGCGGGTCACTGGTTTATATAGTGTGAAAGGACACACGCAGGTGTCTGTAATCATGGCCGGGTGTGGCCTAATAGCATTGGCCAATTCACAGATAAAAACAACATACAAAAACATGGATAGCATATGATCATAGATACTTAGCTACATAGGCCAACAACATTTACAATGAATAGCAAAATCACAAGAATGGCATCAAAGTCTACGTTGAGACCGAAGGGAGCAAGGGTCTTTAAATTAAAGATCCAGGCAGCCTCTCGTTTTAACAATAAGTTGTCGAGGTCACCCCCTCTCCTAGGGAGGGTGACATGTTCGATGCCGATATAACGTAGGGAAGAAATCGAGTGGTTTGATTCCAAAAAGTGGGCAGCGACTGGGTATGTCGAGTTTTGGCACCTAATGGTGCTACGATGCTCCGAGATTCGTACTTTTAATTCGCGCTTTGTTTTACCCACATAATTTTTACCACAAGGACAAGTTATAAGATAAATAACTGCCTTAGTGGAGCACGTAATAACACCTTTGATTGGGATCTGTTTCCCTGTTTGGGGGTGTTTGAAGGATCTACATTTGTAAGTGCCATTGCATTGAGCACAGCTGTTACACTTGTAGTATGTTGTTAATCATTTTCTAAAGGCAATTAAATAATAGCTATTATGATTAGGCACTAGTCAGCCTTTCAATAGCCTATTTGTTTCCTTTCCTTTCTCTTACTAACAGTTCCAGTTGAGGGACTTTTTGTCTGGGATGCTTCAAATGAGTTTGTTTACACTGGAGTTGGTTTTTAAAAAAGGACTTCATTACAACCAGCAAATGTCTTCTGAAATCATGCATTCATTGCACATTATAATGCATAAGATGGTGGTTTTGAAGATGTGTATGAGATGTCTTTAAAAAAACTTGCGGGGTGGGTGGGGGCGGAATGAAATCTCGCTGGAGAGGGCAGGCATGGTACCAAAAAATCTGTCCCGCGCATACCTCTACAATAGGGGTTGAACAGTAGTCCTATGAATCTACCCTAATAATCCTCACTAATCATGGAACTGTGATGACAATGGTCCAGTCGTCGTGAACCATGCACCAGGCTCCAGGTTTAAACTGCTACGTATGGTCTGTGTTCCATAATGTTTTTAAAATAATAAATGTATTGCAAATTATTGCACAACTTGTAATACATTAGCCTAATATGATCCACTATTGCTAGCGATCCTCGGGAACAACCACATGAACTTGACAGAGGAAAGAAAGGTAAACTAACGATGTAATGGAATGATGCAAAATGTAAGGAAACTAACACTAAAGTGACAGTTACAAATGTATGTGGGTACAACTGCTGGTGGCTACCGAGAGTGGCAAATATTTACCTCGATAAAAATAGTAGGGGCGCAGCCATGAGTGGGCCTGGTAGGGCATAGGCCCACCCACTGGGGAGCCAGGACCAGCCAATCAGAATTAGTTTTTCCCCACAAAAAGGGCTTTAATACAGACAGAAATACTCCTCAGTTTAATCAGCTGTCCGGGTGGCTGGTCTCAGACAATCCCGCAGGTAAAGAAACCGGATGCGGAGGTCCTGGGCTGGCGTGGTAACACTTGGTTTGCGGTTGTGATGCCAAAAACTGCACATTTTATTGTCCCCAGGACAAGGTGCACCTGTGTAATGATCAGGCTGTTTTATCAGCTTCTTGATATGCCACACCTGTCAGGTGGATGGATTATCTTGGCAAAGGAGAAATGCTCACTAACAGGGATGTAAACAAATTTGTGTACAATTTTGAGAGAAATAAGCTTTTTGTGCATATGGAAAAATTCTGGGATCTTTTATTTCAGCTCATGAAACATGGGACCAACACTTTACAAGTTGTGTTTATGTTTTTGTTCAGTGTAGTTTACTCATTTACCTAGCTCTCATCAATAGCTCTTATCAATTTGTAAATTACAGTGCATGGAGAATGGTGTTATTTATATCGGGAAAAAAGAAAGTAGATGTTGTTCCACTTGGAACTGACAGGTTGCTCGACCTTAATCATCGTTTCATCGCGAGCGTAAATTTGTTGGAAATATGAGGGAATTAAGTCAAGGTCAGAATACGGCGTATCTGTAAACACACCTCCGCCACACCTTATTTTATTTGGTCTCCACCCCATACGAATAGCAGGTGAATAGCATGCTGTTCTAATGCTTAAGTTCAAGGTCAGAATACGCGTAGAGAGAAAAGTTCATAAAAGGGAATTACGTTCCATTTACGCACGTTCAACTCGGGTCAGGATCCGCCCCCCATGTGCAGAAACTAAAACAATAGCTGTTTCCCAAAGATAGCTACTGTCTCTATACATTATTGCAGTGGCAGAGTCTAGCAAACTGCAAAGCCAGTCAGTTTTCTCCTCTTTTCTGTGCTGTAACTATCTTTCTAAACTTCTACCCAACCATAATTCCCTCCTTATGTTAGCCCCAGTAGCCCCAGGCACTTTAATCTCGTCTGGAGTCACCTCGCCTGCTGAGCTGATTCTGATTCACATAGAAGACGAGCTGAGAGAACCATCCCAGGCCCAGAGGACCAGCAGAGACCAGCACCAAGCAGGATTAGCCTCAGACCAACAGCAAGACCACCAACCAGCCAGTCCCGGGGAGTAAAAAGGAAAACGTGGACCTTGACTCATCAGAGTAGACTCTGCAAAAGTAGAGCTGCATGGTCATCTGTTTGGTGATGATGACTTTCATGATCTGTGTCCAGTCTCAGACACTATACCCACACTGTTGATATTACCCAGGGCCAATCAGGCTGTGGGTGTTATCCAGTAGCACGAACACAAGTCATTTCAAAGGGGACACCGTTTTACTTGATGCCCTCATCAAAATACAAGCCTGGCTAAGGATAGATATCAAGGTAGTGTGATATAAAGTTTGTTCCTCTTACTATGTCCAAAGCCCAGTAAAAACAGAGGTGTCCTACACTCTTAGAAAAAAAGGTGCTATCTAGAACCTAAAAGAGTTCTTCGGCTATCCCAATAGGATAACCGTTTGAAGAACCCTTTTTGGTTCAATGTAGAACCCTTTTGGTTCCAGGTAGAACCCTTTTGTGTTCCATGTAGAACCCTTTCCACAGAGGGTTTTACATGGAACCAAAAAGGGTTATCCTTTGGGGACAGCCGAAGAACCGTTTTGGAACCCCTTTTTCTAAGAGAATAGTTTATGAGGAAGACAATTGATGTAGTGCTGAAAGTAATATGCTACAGTACTGTAAATTACAGTAGATCACACAGTTTTCACATTAAGCAATTCACTTACATTACCCAACAAAATTGACAGAAAATCTATAATTTCCACAATATCTATCCAATGTGTAATCAACAGTGTGTTCAATGAAGACATTCTCAACAACCTTTCATGCAATTAATATTTATCTGTCTGTAATCAAATGTAATAAATTAAATGAAACAAATTAAATGAATGAAAATAAAACATAACCTTTAGCAAGCATTAATTTGCATCAATCCTATCTTGAGCATTTGGCCATACAGTGCCTTGCAAAAGTATTCATCCCTCTTGGCGTTTTCCTATTTTGTTGTATTACAACCTGTAATTTAAATTGATCTTTATTTGGATTTCATGTCATGGACATACACAAAAAATTCTAACAAATAAATAACGGAAAAGTGGTGTGTGCATATGTATTCACCCCCTTCGCTATGAAGCCCCTAAATAAGATCTGGTGCCACCAATTACCTTCAGAAGTCACATAATTAGTTAAATAAAGTCCAGCTGTGTACAATCTAAATGTCACATGATCTGTCACATGATCTCAGTATATATACACCTGTTCTGAAAGTCCCCAGAGTCTGCAACACCACTAAGCAAGGGGCACCACCAAGCAAGCGGCACCATGAAGACCAAGGAGCTCTCCAAACAGGTCAGGGACAAAGTTGTGGAGAAGTATAGATCAGGGTTGGGTTATAAAAAAATATCAGAAACTTTCAACATCCCACGGAGCACCATTTAATCCATTATTAAAAAATGAAAAGAATATGGCACCACAACAAACCTGCCAAGTGAGGGCCGCCCACCAAAACTCACGGACCAGGCAAGTAGGGCATTAATCAGAGAGGCAACAAAGAGACCAAAGATAACCCTGAAGGAGCTGCAAAGCTCCACGGCGGATATGGAGTATCTGTCCATAGGACAACTTTAAGCCGTACACTCCACAGAGCTGGGCTTTATGGAAGAGTGGCCAGAAAAAAGCCATTGCTTAAAGAAAAAAATAAGCAATCACGTTTGGTGTTCGCCAAAAGCCATGTGGGAGACTCCCCAAACATAGGGAAGAAGGTACTCTGGTCAGATGAGACTAGAAATGAGCTTTTTGGCCTTCAAGGAAAACGCTATGTCTGGTGCAAACCCAACACCTCTCATCACCCCGAGAACACCATATTCTTTGGCAGGGACTGGGAAACTGGTCAGAATTGAAGGAATGATGGATGGCACTAAATACAGGGAAATTCTTGAGGGAAACCTGTTTCAGTCTTCCAGAGATTTGAGACTGGGACGGAGGTTCACCTTCCAGCAGGATAATGACCCTAAGCATACTGCTAAAGTAACACTTGAGTGGTTTAAGGGGAAACATTTAAATGTCTTGGAATGGCCTAGTCAAAGCCCAGACCTCAATCCAATTGAGAATCTGTGATATGACTTAAAGATTGCTGTACACCAGCGGAACCCATCCAACTTGATGGAGCTGGAGCAGTTTTGCCTTGAAGAGTGGTCAAAAATCCCAGTGGCTAGATGTGCCAAGCTTATAGAGACATTCCCCAAGAGACTTGCAGCTGGAATTGCTGCAAAAGGTGGCTCTACAAAGTATTGACTTTGGGGGGGTGAATAGTTATGCACGCTCAAGTCTTATTTCTTGTTTGTTTCACAAGAAAAAATATGTTGCATCTTCAAAGTGGTAGGCATGTTGTGTAAATCAAATGATACAAACCCCAAACAAATCCATTTTAATTCCAGGTTGTAAGGCAACAAAATAGGAAAAATGCCAAAGGGGGAGAATACTTTCGCAAGCCACTGTAAATTCTCATCCACATCACAGTGAATGTCCTCATTGTTCATGCACCGCACAAAACCCCTTTTCGGCAAACCATCCTGCATCTTACTGCTGGCTTGCCTCTGAAGCTAAGCAGGGTTGGGCCTGGTCGGTCCCTGGATGGGGGACCAGATGCTGCTGGAAGTGGTGTTGGATTGCCAGTAAAATGCACTCTTTCCTCTGGTCTTAAAAAATATCCCATTGCCCCAGAGCAGTGATTGGGGACTGCCACGGAATCAGCTGAGGCTGCCCCTCCTCCTTGCTCGGGCAGGCTTCGGCGTTCGTCGTCCCCGGAGTACTAGCTGCCACCGATCTATGTTTCGGTGTTTGTCTAGTTTGTCCTGATTGTTTTCACCTGTTTCCCATCATGTTACATTGTATTCCCTTTATAACCCCCTGTCTCTCATTAGTTATTGTGTGTGATTGTTTTCCGTGAGGTCGGCAGTGTTCGGGTGTATGCGTATTTTGTTCCTCTCTGTTTGGAGGTTTTGTTTGTAATTTGATCGATCGCCAATTCACCTATAAGTTAGGGATTCCTATTGTACCTGTTGATGTGCCCTTCCCCATCCATGCCCTAGATAGCCGGGGTCAGGATTGATTAGGGAAGTCACAGCGCCTCTCAGGATGAAAACGCAGGAGGGCCATGAGGAGTTACTACGTTTGTATTTAATTGATTCTCCTGCGTTTCCCGTGGTGTTGGGGCTTCACTGGTTAACATGACCCCAACATTTCATGGCAACAGAGGGCTCTCAAGGGATGGTCTGATCAGTGTTTCGGGCGGTGTGTAGGTGTTTCCGTGGAAAGCCCGAACCAAGTTCCCACCATGCACATTCCACCTGAGTATGCCGATTTGGCACTCGCCTTCTGTAAAAAGAAGGCGACTCAATTACCACCTCAACGACAGGGGGATTGTGCGATAGACCTGCAAGTAGGCGCTGGGCTTCCGCGTAGTCATGTGTATCCTCTGTCGTAGGAGGAGACGGCGGCTATGGAGACTTACGTCACCGAATCTCTGAGACAGGGATACATACGGCCGTCCACTTCCCCTGCGTCCTCGAGTTTCTTTTTTGTGAAGAAGAAGGATGGGGGTTTACGCCCGTGTATTGATTTCCGTGGTCTCAATCAGATCACAATCAAATACAGCTATCCTCTCCCTCTGATTGCTAGTATGACGGATCATTACACGGGGCGCGATTCTTCACAAAATTGGATCTCAGGAGCGCGTACAACCTGGTGCACATTAGGGAGGGAGATGAGTGGAAGACAGCATTCAGTACCACCTCGGGTCACTATGAGTACCTCGTCATGCCATACGGTTGAATGAATGCTCCTTCAGTCTTCCAATCATTTGTGAACGAGATTTTCCGGGACTTGCATGGACAGGGTGTAGTGGTGTATATTGATGACATTCTACTATTCTCTGCTACACGAGCCGAGCATGTGTCCCTGGTGCGTCGAGTGCTTGGTAGACTGTTAGAGCATGACCTGTATGCGAAGGCGGAGAAATGTCTGTTCTTCCAGGAGTCCATCTCCTTCCTGGGACATTGGTTGTCCGCATCAGGGGTGGAGATGGAGATTGACCGCGTTTCTGCCGTGCGTAATTGGCAGACTCCCACCACTGTGAAGGAAGTGCAGCGGTTCTTGGGTTTTGCCAATTACTACCGGAGGTTTATCCGGGGCTTTGGACAGGTAGCAGCTCCCATTACCTCCCTGCTAAAGGGGGGTCCGGTGCGTCTGCAGTGGTCGGCTGAGGCGGACAGTGCGTTTAGACATCTGAAGGACCTGTTTACCTCGGCTCCGGTGCTGGCACATCTGGATCCCTCTTTGGCGTTCCAAGTTGAGGTGGATGCGTCCGAGGCTGGGATCGGCGCTGTGCTGTCTCAGCGCTCGGGTATGTCACCAAAACTCCGCCCCTGTGCTTTCTATTCTAAGAAGCTCAGTCCGGCGGAGCGCAATTATGACTTGGGGGACAGGGAGCTGTTAGCTGTGGTTCAAGCCCTGAAGGTGTGGAGGCATTGGCTTGAGGGGGCTAAACACCCTTTTCTCATTCTGACTGACCATCGTAACCTGGAGTACATCCGGGCAGCGAGGAGGCTCACCTATAGACCAGGGTCACAGAACGCTAAGGCAGACGCCCTGTCCCGACTATATGACACAGAGGAGAGGTCTATTGAGCCCACTCCCATACTCCCGGAATCTCGTCTGGTGGTACCAGTGGTGTGGGAGGTTGATGCGGACATCGAGCGGGCATTACGTACCGATCCTAGTCCCAATAGTGTCCAGAGGGTCGGAAGTACGTGCCGCTTGAGGTTCGCGATCGATTGATATATTGGGCTCACATGTCACCCTCCTCTGGTCATCCTGGTATTGGTCGGACAGTGCACTGCCTTAGTGGGAAGTACTGGTGGCCCACTTTAGCTAAGGACGTGAGGGTTTATGTTTCCTCCTGCTTGGTGTGCGCCCAGTGTAAGGCGCCTAGACACCTGCCCAGAGGGAAGTTACAACCCCTACCCGTTCCACAACGGCCGTGGTCTCACCTATCGGTGGATTTTGTCACGGACCTTCCTCCCTCCCAGGGGAACACGACGATCTTGGTCGTTGTGGATCGTTTTCAAAGGCCTGCCATCTCATTCCTATGCCAGGTCTCCTTACTGCCCTACAAACTGCTGACGCCCTGTTCACACACGTCTTCCGGCACTACGGGGCGCCTGAGGATATAGTGTCTGATCGGGGTCCCCAGTTCACCTCTAGAGTCTGGAGGGCGTTTATGGAACGTCTGGGGGTCTCGATTAGCCTTACCTCAGGTTTTCACCCCGAGAGTAATGGGCAGGTGGAGAGAGTGAACCAGGATGTGGGTAGGTTTCTGAGGTCCTATTGCCAGGACCAGCAGGGGGAGTGGTCAGGATATATTCCCTGGGCAGAGATAGCCCAAAACTCACTCCGCCACTCCTCCACTAACCTTACGCCTTTCCAGTGTGTGCTGGGTTATCAGCCGGTCCTGGCACCTTGGCATCAGAGCCAGATCGAAGCCCCTGCGGTGGATGAGTGGTTTCGGCGCTCGGAAGAAACCTGGAACGCTGCGCATGTCCATCTGCAGCGGGCTATCAGGCAGCAAAAGGCAAGCGCCGATCGCCACCATAGTGAGGCTCCGGTGTATGCACCGGGAGATCGGGTCTGGCTCTCGACCCGAAACCTGCCCCTTCGCCTGCCCTGCCGGAAGCTGGGTCGGCGGTTTGTGGGGCCATTTAAAGTCCTGAGGAGATTGAACGAGGTATGCAATAGGTTACAACTGCCCATTAATTACCGCATTAACCCCTCGTTCAATGTGTCTCTCCTCAGGCCGGTGGTGGCTGGTCCACTCCAGGACAATGAGGTACGAGAGGCTCCTCCGCCCCCGTTGGACATCGAGGGGGCTCCGGCGTACTCAGTCAGTTCCATCTTGGATTCGAGACGTTGGATGGGGGGCCTGCAGTATGTTGTGGAGTGGGAGGGGTACGGTCCGGAGGAACGGTGCTGGGTCCCTAGGAGGGACATCCTAGATCCCTCCATGTTGAGGGACTTCCACCGGAGTCATCCGACTCGCCCTGCTCCGCGTCATCCTGGCCGTCCCCGAGGCCGGGGTTGGCGCACGGCTGGAGCCACGCGTCAAGGGAGTGGTACTGTCACGGAATCAGCCGAGGCTGCCCCTCCTCCTTGCTCGCGCAGGCTTCGGCGTTCGTCGTCCCCGGAGTACTAGCTGCCACCGATCAATGTTTCGGTGTTTGTCTAGTTTGTCCTGATTGTTTTCACCTGTTTCCCATTATGTTACATTGTATTCCCTTTATAACCCCCTGTCTCTCATTAGTTATTGTGTGTGATTGTTTTCCGTGAGGTCGGCAGTGTTCGGGTGTATGCGTATTTTGTTCCTCTCTGTTTGGAGGTTTTGTTTGTAATTTGATTTACTGTGCAAGTAAAGTTCGTCTGCCAGTAGCTCGGTGTCCTGCGCTTGACTTCGCTCACAGCATACACGTCGCCCTGACAGGGGACATTTCCCTGTGTAGGTTGTCATCTTTCAGATGGGACGTTAAACGGGTGTCCTGACTCTCTGTGGTCACTAAAGATCCCATGGCACGTATTGTAAGAGTAGGGGTGTTAACCCTGGGTCCTGGCTAAATTCCCAATCTGGCCCTCATACCATCATTGTCACCTAATCATCCCCAGCATCCAATTGGCTCATTCATCTCCCCTGTAACTATTCCCCAGGTCATTGCTGTAAATGAGAATCTGTTCTCAGTCAACTTAAGGGTAAAATAAAAACAAAATAAAAATGGCGAATCCAAGCTTGACATTGATCTGCATTGATGTCGTCACATGCCTCATCCATGGCCAGAAGGAGGGTGGCACTCTCATGGGGATGGGGATCGTACACCTTCCACCTCCATGCTGAAAGAAATTCCTCAATAGTGTTGAGGAAAGGAGTGTACGGGGGCAGGAATAGGGTCACGAATCGGGGATGGGCCCTAAACCATGCCTGAACCACCTCTGCATGGTGAAACCTGACATTGTACCATACAACAACATAGGTGACCCTTTCACCTTGACAGGCCTGCTCAATTTCATTGAGAATACAATGAGATGTGCAGCGTTGTCGGATCCAAGTAATGGCCTACGTCCTACTGTGACAGGTTAAAGGACATATTCATAGCCTGTTATACACTAAAAAGTATTAGTAAGTTCATGGTATGTAAGGATCTTAAAATATCTAAGGTTAAAAAGATTATGCATCCAGTACTAGTTCATAGAGATTGATAAAATGCATAAATGTGTTTAAAATCCGTCAAGAGTCAAAGGGTTAATATTGTAAGAGGAATGTGTAAATGTTATATTGACTACTTTATTTTGTGGTGCCTAATTTAAGGGTAAAAGTGTTCATCTGTGATCTACTAAATGCTCTTAATCTATGAGCCTGAGATCGATTGCTCTGGTCTCCACCCAACTTCCTGGGGGAATCGCGGTCTTTTTCTCATTACACTAAATTTGTCAGTGAGGAAACATAACTGCGTCACGTTCGTGATTATTTCTTCCCCTTTTTCAGGGGTGTAACATTTTGGAGGCTCCGCTGAGATTGCTGCTCAGATGTCCGGCTTCCACATCCTGGTCGCTGAATTCCGAGCCAGCTAAATCCCTACATAACAACCCAGGCAGGCTGCAGTGAGGAAAGTGTTGCTGTTCGAGGGGAGCTGGAAGTTGGGGGTTAAGTACGTGTCGACTGAGGCCGTTGAGAGACCATCAGAGACAGTAAGGACCACCTAATTCAGAGTCAACTCCTGCACAGTAAAGGTTCCTCCTGTCCTGTCAACATGACAACCGCCTTGGAAGAACTACAGGAAGAGGTAGTAGGAGAATTGCAAACCCTGACTAAAGACAAGTTACTAGACGTATGTGATTTCCTTGACATATCAGGCGAACAGAGAAGAGTTGTTCAAGACAAATCCCGCATATCATTGATGACTCACATTATGATGTTCCTTGAAAGAGAGGAAGTTGCAGAGTTAGAAGATGGCGGCATGTCGGAATTATTGTTACTTAAAGACAAAATGACAGAGATGATCAGTGGCATAGATAGCAAGACAGGGCAAACTGACCATGATATTGAAACAGCCAGAACACATCACATAATCGAGGGACTGAGAACTGTAACCCCACAGCAAGGGGTGGGAAATGAGCAGAGTACTGCAGACCAAGCCAGTGATTCTCTGCGCCAGCCCCAACCCCCTGCCCATCTACAGAGGAGCATGCAGCTCTCACCCAGTGCACAGCCCGGCTCATACTGGCGCAAAGAGTTAAAAATTTCTGGTCAGATAGGTGAACCGGGCCAGAAAGATAAACTGACTTTTTCCAGCCTTGCCCATCAGATTGAGAATGGACTTAACAGAGGCTATCCTGATGTAGAAATAGTAGACGCAGTAATCAGGGCTATTTCTCCAGGCTCACAGCTACGCAGCTACTTGGAAGGTAAACCCCAGCTAACTCTTCCCACACTTAGATGCATCCTGCGTTCTCACTTCCAAGAGAAGAGTGCAACAGAGCTTTACAAACAGCTAGCTTCAGAAGCACAGCATAGCAAGGAGACCCCTCAAAGCTTCCTGATGCGCGTCTTAGATTTGAGGCAGAAAGTACTATTTGCGTCCCAGGAGTCAGAATCAGGGCTTAAGTATGACCCTGCCCTAGTCCAGCGCATGTGTTTACACACAGTCCTTACAGGTCTCCAGAGTGACAGTATCAGGATAGACATGCAGCCTCTCCTGCTTGATAGCGAAACATCAGATGAGGTTTTGCTAGAGAAGCTTAACATTGCTTGTGCTAATGAGTTAGAAAGACGAAACAAAAAGCGTTTTAATGCCCCACAGCCTGCTACAACTGTAAGTGTAGTCCAGTTAGAAGATACGCCATCTGCAAAGTGTCCTGTGAAGGAAGCCAAAGCTAAGATACCCGCAGAACTATTAACAGAGTTAGCTGAACTTAAGACAGGTGTAGCTTCCCTAAAAGGTCTCAGTGCCGAGATTGCTCAGATTAAGGAGACATTACAGCAGCCTATGTTTCAGTCATCGCCTTATGCCCATGCCCCACTTCCAGTTAGGAGGCCAGATAGGGAACCCCAGCCACCTGTTTCCCAGCAGCAGTATTACAGCAACTACAGTCAGCCCCAAGCACCTGACCCTGCGCAGTATCAATATGCACCTAACCTGTATACCAACCGCTCTGCTCAAGCTCCAAGGAGGTGTTTTGTCTGCCAGCAGGCCAGAACAGATGCACGCTGCACACACTGCTTCCGATGTGGGAGTGGAGAACATTTTCAAGCTGGATGTAAAATCCGGGAGTCAGACCATCCAAAGAGGCCCCTTTAAACGGGGAAGGGTTACCGCTGAGGGACAAGTGTTAACCATAGCTACCAAAAAGTCCCAGAAATGTGCAAATTGTGCCAGAGAAGATTCATTTGAGAACCTGAAACAATGTTCATCATGTAAAGAGACACTGTACTGTTCCAAAGGATGTCAAAACCAACATTGGACTAAACATAAGGAAAAAATGCACTCACCTGAAAATGGACTCTACCTGTGAAAAGCTTTCCTGTACAGAAGAAAATGCCCACTCTTTACCATCCCTAGCTCAAGGTTGCCACCCCCATAAGGTCACCTCGCTAGTCGGTAGACAGTGCCTTGTTGAGTGTCACCTGAATCGCCACCACCTCCAAGCTCTATGGGACACAGGCTCTCAGGTATCGGTCATTGATGAACGATGGAAAGCGGAATCTCTCCCAAACGCAAGGCTGAGGGATGTTTCAGAAATTCTGGACTCACCTGATGATCTAAGATTGACGGCAGCAAATGGGACTGAAATGCCGTACCTGGGATGGATTGAAACAACTTTTCGGTTAGCCTCTGAAACTGACCAAACGAAGGAACTGATCATCCCAGTGCTGGTAATGAAAGGCTGTCACCTATCTCATCCCATCATAGGTTTCAATGTTATTGAGCACATCCTGACAAGGACCGAAAAGACTAAACGGTACAGTACAGTGAAAAAAGCTTTCCCAAGCCTCAAAAGAAATAAGGTGAGGGCTTTTATACAGGCTGTTAGCGCAGAACAGACAGATGAATACGCAGTGAAGACCAAGAAAGAGAAGGTTGCTGTACCAAAACACAGTAGCATTCAGATTGAGTGCCGGGTAGCTTCCCAGCCTTTCAAAGATGACATGACAATGCTTTTCCAGCCAGACCTGAACCCGCAGTGGCCAGATGGACTTGAGTTCTTTGACACACTAGTCAGAGTTAAGAAAGGTGTTTTTCCAGTTGTCATGCTTGATGTCTCTAACCCCACTGACCACGACATTGCCCTGCTAGGACGCACCATAATCGGTACAGTACAAACCATTATGACTGTGTTACCTGCCCAAGTCTTTGAAAAAGCTGTCACCCCAGCCACAGTGAGTCACACCAGTGTTCAAACCCCATGTACTGCTACTGAACAGTGGGATCCACCAGTAGGTTTAAGTCACCTAACCGAAGAACAGAGAGAGGTTGTTAGGAAAATGCTTAGAGAAGAGTGTCACTCCTTCTCCAGATCAGACAATGACATTGGCTGCATTGAACGATTGAAAATGACTATTTCTCTAAAGGACTCTGAACCAGTCAAGCGCACATACATGTCAGTGCCCAGGCCACTGTATCAGGAGATGAAGGGTTACCTTCATGACCTCATAGCCCAGGGTTGGGTTAGGAAGTCAAACTCTTCATATTCTTCACCTGTCGTGTGTGTTAGGAAGAAGGACGGGACCCTCCGGTTGTGTATAGATTACAGAGACCTGAACAGAAAGACACATCCCGACCGCCAGCCCATCCCTCGGGTCCAGGACATCATGGACAGTTTAGGTGGTAATTCCTGGTTCTCCCTTTTAGATCAGGGGAAAAGCATATCACCAAGGGTTCATCTCGGAAGAAAGCAGATCACTGACAGCATTTGTGACCCCATGGGGACTCTATGAGTGGATACGTATGCCATTCGGCCTCATGAACGCTCCTGCAGCTTTTCAGCGTTGTATGGAGGAATGTTTGGAAGGGCTCCGGGACAACATCTGCATTCCTTATCTGGACGACACGCTAGTTTTCAGTAAAACTTTCGACAGCCATGTGAATGATGTGCAAAAGGTTTTGCAGCGTCTCAGAGAGTATGGCATCAAACTCAAGCCAAGTAAGTGTGATCTCTTTAAACCCCAGGTCCGTTATTTGGGCAGAATAGTGTCTGCAGACGGCAGCAAAGTTGACCCAGCCGATTTTGAAGCAGTAAGAGCATTGAAAGAGATCAGACCACAGACTGTGGGCCAGCTCAGAAAAAATGCTTGGTTTACTCACTTACTACAGACAGTACATCAAAGACTTTTCTAGGAGGGCCAGCTGTCTGTATGACCTCCTGAAAGCAGATTCAGAGAAAATACCTGACCACCCACGGAAAGCAAAAACAAAGAAAGTAAGTCATGTGGTGCCCTCAAACAAGCCAATCCTGTGGACTGACCAGCATCAACAGGCACTTGAACAGCTGATTGAGTGTCTGCTTCACCCACCAGTCTTAGGTTTCCCTGACTTCACTCAGCCATTTGTTGTACACACTGATGCGTCACATCAAGGCTTGGGAGCAGTTCTTTATCAAGAGCAAGATGGGAAGCTTAGGGTCATTGCTTATGGCTCTCGAACCTTAACAGCAGCTGAGAAGAACTATCACTACCACTCTGGCAAGCTAGAATTTCTAGCTCTGAAATGGGCAATCACTGATAAGTTCCATGATTATTTGTACTATGCTCCGACCTTCACTGTATACAGTGATAACAACCCGCTCAGCTACATTCTGTCTACTGCAAACTGAACGCAACCACTTCCAGGTGGGTTGCAGAATTGGCTGATTTCCACTTTACAATAAAGTACAGGCCAGGCAGAGAGAACGGTGATGCAGATGCTTTGTCGAGGATGCCACTGGATGTAGAGTCACTGATGAGAGAATGTTCTGAGGAGCTTCCACCAGACACCATTGCCGCCACTATACAAGCAGTAGAGGTACAGAAAGAGCCTTTTGTGCCTTGGTCAATTTCAGCTGCATCTATGTCAGTATCAGCTGAAGGTGAGACAACTACAGCAACAATCAGCTCGATCCCAAAAGAGGGGATAAGAGAGGCACAAGAGTCTGATCCGGTCATCCGTCCTGTGCTCGATTTCAAGCTGTCTGGTTCCAAACCGCCAGTTAAAGAGCAAAAGGAATTCAGTCCAAAGACAAAATGCCTATTCAGAGAATGGGACAAATTGACAATCGACAGTGATGGTATTCTTTACAGAATCACTACAGCCCGCAAGCAGTTAGTTCTACCAGAGCAGTACAAAGGTAAAGTGATGGAAGAGTTGCACAATAACATGGGACACCAAGGTACTGACCGCACTGTATCACTAGTACGTGACCGCTTCTTCTGGCCTTATATGCAATCTGACATTGAGCACTATGTGACTAAAACTTGTAGCTGTGTCAAGCAGAAAAAGCCAGGCCATGAAACAAGAGCTCCTCTGACAAACATTGTGACAACACAGCCATTTGAACTGGTATGTATAGATTTCCTCCATCTCGACAGATGCAAAGGGGGGATATGAGTACATCCTCGTGATTGTTGACCATTTTACACGTTACACTCAAGCCTACGCCACCACATCAAAGTCAGGAAAAACTGCTGCAAATCTCATCTTCAATGACTTTGCCCTGAAGTTTGGGTTCCCCTCCCGCATCCACCATGACCAAGGGGGAGAATTCGAAAATCAGTTGTTCCATCAGTTAAAGAAACTCAGTGGCATGGCGGGGTCCAGAACAACACCCTACCACCCGATGGGGAACGGTCAAGTGGAACGAATGAACAGAACATTGTTGCAAATGCTAAAGACACTAACTGAGACACAAAAGTCAAACTGGAAGGAGTCTCTAAACAAACTGGTTTATGCCTATAACTGCACCCGTTGTGAAGTGACTGGCTATTCACCATTTTATCTTCTGTTTGGGAGATCACCCAGGCTTCCAGTTGATATGTTCTTTGGATTGTGCACAGAGGCAGGTTCCAGTAACCAGCGAGACTACGTGGAGAACTGGAAACGAGGTATGGAAGAAGCATACGCCATTGCAAATGAAAATGCTCAGAAAGCTGCTGAAAGAAGTAAAAAGTACTATGACACTAAAGTTAGGAGTTCAGTGCTACAGCCTGGCGAGCGAGTTCTGATTAAAAACCTGACACCAAGAGGAGGACCAGGCAAACTCCGTAACTATTGGGAAGATCAAATTCACACAGTAGTGAGACAAATGGGTTCAGACCTGCCGATTTATGAGTTGAGACCAGAAAAGGGTAGGGGACGCTCCCGGGTCCTGCACAGAAACCTGCTCATGTCCTGTGACTACTTACCTTTTGAGAGACAACCAGAAATGACTAAAGATGACAAAAGTAAGAAGAAGAGACATCAGCCTGGATCACAGCCTCTAGATTCTGATGAAGACAGCGGGGATGAATATGACCTTCATCATGAGCCGCTACAGGTCCCCACATCTCCTACAGTACCTGAGAGGTATGCTGAACCAGCGAGAGAGTCGGAAAACAGGCCCCCACCAGTGAAACAAACAGTTGCGGTGCCAGTTCCTGATATGCTACCAGCACAGCCGCTTGTTGAAAATCAGCTGGAGGAGAAAACAACAGTTAAAGAACTACCTGCTGAGGAGATGAACTTGCCTGCTGAAAATGTGCCTGATGATCGTCCACTAAGTGCCTTTCCTTCATTAACTGCTGCTGCTGAACCTGAGGAACCAGCTTACCAGCTGCCACAAAGAGAGAGACACCCTCCAAGACGTATCACCTATGATCAGCTTGGTATCCCTTCCTGCTACAGTATACAGCCACAGCCACAGTTGTTCCCTGTCTACCCTGCACCAGGACTGGTTCCATGGCTGCCATCACTACAGCGATATTACCTTCAGCCACCCTACATGTATGGACTTCAGCAAACTTGAGGCCACAGACAGAGTTGACATGTTTGACCATGGACTACTGACTGATTTCACAGACTTTCACGAGACAATTAGCAGACTATGCATATAGATCATTAAAACTGATGGACTGTTGACAATAGTATGAGAAAAGACTGCTTATGGACTGTTTATACAGCTGGTCAACAGATATGGACTGTGAATATAACTTCTTGGTTCTATTTGAACTGTGAACTTTGACCTCTGCTCAAGGACTATCTTACAGAAGAGGATTTTCTACGTCCAGTGCTTATAGACTGTTTAAGAAGACAATGTTGGTAATGTTGGGACAACATTTATTTTGTCGGGGAGAGTGTGACAGGTTAAAGGACATATTCATAGCCTGTTATACACTAAAAAAGTATTAGTAAGTTCATGGTATGTAAGGATCTTAAAATATCTAAGGTTAAAAAGATTATGCATCCAGTACTAGTTCATAGAGATTGATAAAATGCATAAATGTGTTTAAAATCCGTCAAGAGTCAAAGGGTTAATATTGTAAGAGGAATGTGTAAATGTTATATTGACTACTTTATTTTGTGGTGCCTAATTTAAGGGTAAAAGTGTTCATCTGTGATCTACTAAATGCTCTTAATCTATGAGCCTGAGATCGATTGCTCTGGTCTCCACCCAACTTCCTGGGGGAATCGCGGTCTTTTTCTCATTACACAAAATTTGTCAGTGAGGAAACATAACTGCGTCACGTTCGTGATTATTTCTTCCCTTTTTCAGGGGTGTAACACTACCACATCATCTTCAGAGATATTGTAGCTGCGCACATGGAGATGTTTCTCCCACGTTGTCCAGGCACTTGGACAGTCACCCTTTGGCCGATGAGGTTCCACCCACGGCACCTAGTTTTGGCCAGGTTGAAGCCCGCTTCATCAACAAAGATTTACGTATTTGTGATGGTTCACAGCAGCATCAACCCTCTAAAAATACTGTATATTTTGGTTAGTTCTTTTCACAGTCTAGTTCCAATATGATAATGTGAAGTAGCATGTGCATCAAATTGTAACAGTAATACAGTATATAGTTCCTTACCTGAACATACTCGGCCCGCAGTTGTTTCACCCGGTTGTGGTTTCTCTCAAAGGGAACCAGGTAAATGTGTTTCATAGATACCTGGTGCCTCTTGGTAGGCTGATGGATGCCACAATGGTCTGCTTTATTTCAGACAGCCGTGTGTCATTCCTGGCCCTCACCATTTCCACCACTGCCCACTCCTGATGGTCGGTCAGCACACAGCCACGGCCACCACCATGGGGTCTTCTGTCAATTCTGATGGTAGAACCGAGTATATTGTCAATAGATCATACTGTAAGAATACTGTAACATATTTTGTGAATTTACATGCATTACAATATGTCATTTACTGTAAATGTAACGGTAAAGCATAGTGCATATCCTGCAGACTCGGTTTCCTTGGATAAATGTTTTCTCTCATATCTTCTCCATAGACTGCTTACAGGGTAAGGAAACCAATATGTCATTTTGTAATTTGGGTGAACTATCCCTTTAAATTGTTGATACATCATTTATTTTGAAGTTTGCACATGAAAGTAACAAGTGTTTGATGCATTGCAAAACAAAATACACTCAACAGCAAAGGCTGAAGTTAAACATAGTGTTTCTAATGCATGGTTTTAACAGGGTATTACACTTATACTCTTGTTCTTTCCCAGGCAGGTCCCTGATTAAGCGGGTCTGCTGACTGACTGACCTCCGAGGGAGAATGGCATTGAAGTCTACTGTGGCGTGAAACTGACCTGCACCCCGTGACCAAGGTGACTGTTTCTGCGCCGTCTGATAACACGCTCTGATGGATTGACTGGGTCCAGGAGGAAGACCAGGTTAATTAGACAAAAGCAATGTCGCAAAAAAATCATTGCGACATGTGTAATAGAAACAACAGATATAGGACACATTTTCTAAAGATCGACAACATTTTTATTCATTTGACGGGTGGATTTTTCTTTTGTTGAACTTTATTGCGAAAAATGATGATGGACACAGTGTTTTTCGAATAAATTATGATTGACGAATCATTTTGAAGGTAGGCGGGTCACATGATGTCATGCGTAACTATAAAGCTCCACTCCACATTTAATTCTAAATGCCTACTGCTTGCAAAATAATTTTTCCAACTATAATAATAATGTTTCTTTGCAGGACAAGGATTGTCCTGACTTTCAAGAATGCCTGAATTACTTCGCCTTGCTTTTCTGGTTGGCTGGCAAGTTTCATCATCCAATTATTTCAGATCTACAGAACTGCAAGTTTCACCATGGCACGGCGATACGTTGGCACATGAGAATGATTAGAATATGACAAATATTAGCAAATTATTGCATTCTATACATGCTGGCTTTCCCGGGATACCTCAGACATGAAACAGATAGGTGGGAGGGCATACAGGCTGTCGCCAATTTACTAATGCGCAATTTGTCTAAATGGGTAATGGAAACACATTTTTATTCGATACTGTAGCTGGGACGTCATTACATCCAGCTGTGTTTATCAACACAAGATAGTTAAATGGAAACGCAGCCTAGCAGGCAATTGTCTTATCTATTTTCTATGCAAACTTTCTAAATGTCGACAACAACAAAAGATCACTGGACAAGTTAATGGAAACATACTGTAGCTACTCTCTGCCACACCCTCTCATTCTTCCATTCTTTCACCTCCCTCTCTCTCTGCCTCAATGTTGTCACAGCATCTCTCTCGCTTTGCCCCCTACCTCCCTCTCACCACCTCTCCTGATGAGTCTGGGTTATTTAGTGGATGGACAGAGCGCCCTGGGGATGACAGCGGTGTTGAATTCCCACACAGTGGTATGGTGCCAGCTTCATTTATGGGATGAGTTATAGATTTCCTTCCCTATGCGTGGAGTGGGAAAGTGCTAACGACATGACTGAGTTAGGATTTAATTACAGCAGGGTGCCACCGGCAGCCTTGGCTCTGTCTCCTAATGAAAGCTTGGCTTGTCAACTACATGTTCTTGGTATTGGGGGAAATGGATTTTACAGTTGATTGACTCTGGACTAGGGAGAGGATGGAAGCTGAAATGTGTTTGATTTGATTGCTCGTAGGCTGATGGGTGATGGCCTTTCAGTCCGTGCTGTTTGATCTGATGAGTCCTTACAAAATAATGTTTTTCCTCGAACATGTCAACATTATGAAGGGCAGCATCACAGTGCTATACAAACTCAGGCTCTGAATAATTGTTATTAGGTGTTGGAGCCAGACATACTTAATATAAGTGCATATGTCAGATATGGTCAAACTCAGGTTATTTTGTGCCCCAGCGCAATTTCAGGAAGGAAAACTGATAACCAGGTAAGTTTCGCAATGAACAATTATTCATTTTTAAAAAGGTAGTAAAATGTCTATGCAAAAATGGCCAGTCCAAAAATGTGCAATGTCTCTTTAAAAGTCTCACATCTTGCTTAAAAATCCATCAAACAACATTAATCTTCATTTCCAACAGTCTATACTCATCCACATCTAGCCTCTGTAGTCGAGTCCGCCCGTGGCGTCAGTTCCTCCACTTTTAGTTAGGAGAAAAGGCCTAAGCTCTCCATTGAATCTCTTTCTCTCCACAGGTTCCAGTCTCTGTGAAGGGTGGGTATCACAGTTTCCCCGTATTGATTCCCTTTTACTTCTGTATCTTTAACTAAATGTTAGCTCATGTCCTGCATAATCACACATTACAGAAGTGACATTGATGCATAGATCATAACTTTTAGGGCGAGAGGAAAATAGTACTTAACTTTAGTTCATCGTACGTGTTGGGCACAACGAGTGCTCAGTGGTAGGCGTGGATACGGGCTTTGTGCATCCTAGGCGCAGGCGGCCACCGGAGAGCTGTGTCCGCACAGTTCGATGCAGGGAGAGAGGCACGCTCACTGGCTGTGCGCTTCTGTCTTTAAGGGAGTCCCATTCATTTCCCTGTGCACAATCAAGAGTGGGAAGAGAGGCACGCAGGAATGTCGCCTCTGAATTTGGGTTAGAGCATATCATTGGCGAAGAGCTTAATAGGCTGTGTTTACTAAGGCAGCCCAATTCTGATCTTTTTTTCACTCATTGGTATTTTGACCAATCAGATCAGCTCTGAAAACTATCTAAGGTGTAAAGATCTGATGTGATTGGTCATAAGACCAATTAGTGGAATAAATATCTGAATTGGGCTGCCTGTGTAAACAGAGCCAGAGAGAGCAGGCTTGAGAATTTAGGACATGCATATTGGTAGCACTCGTGAGAAGTTAGGACATGCATTATTGGTAGAACACATGAGATTTCACACTTCAATTATGAATCACACAGCACTCGTGATAGGTTGGCACAGCAAACATATAGAAAAATGTAAATAGCAAACGTGAGAAGAAAATGGAAAGCTTGTTGCCACCAAGTTGACACATACATTCATTCGGAAAGTATTCAGACCACTTGACTTGTTCCACATTTTGTTACGTTACAGCCTTATTCTAAAATTGATTAAATTGTTTTTTTCCCTCATCAATCTACACACAATACCCCATAATGACAAAGCAAAAACAGGTTTGTATAAATGTTTGCAAATATATTACAAATAAAAAACTAAAATGTCACATTTAGATAAGTATTCAGACCCAGTACTTTGTTGAAGCACCTTTGGCAGTGATTACAGCCTTGAGTCTTCTTGGGTATGACGCTACAAGCTTGGCACACCTGTATTTGGGGAGTTTCTCCCATTCTTCTCTCCAGATCCTCTCAAGCTCTGTCAGGTTGGATGGGGAGCGTCGCTGCACAGCAATTTTCAGGTCTCTCCGGAGATGTTCGATCGGGTTCAAGTCCAGGCTCTGGCTGGGCCACTGAAGGACATTCAGATTTGTCCTTCAGTGTCCTTCAGCCTCTCCTACGTTGTCTTGGCTGTGTGCTTAGAGTTGTTGTCCTGTTGGAAGGTGAACCTTCGCCCCAGTCTGAGGCCCTGAGCGCTCTGGAGCAGGTTTTCAAAAATGTAAAAATGTTTTCATCAAGGTTCTCTGTGCACTTTGCTCCGTTTATCTTTCCCTCGATCCTGACTAGTTTCCCAGTCACTGAAAAACATCCCCACAGCATGATTCTGCCACCACCATGCTTCACCGTAGGGATGGTGCCAAGTTTCCTCCAGATGTGACGCTTTGCATTCAGGCCAAAGAGTTAAATATTGGTTTCATCAGACCAGAGAATCTTATTTCTCATGGTCTGAGAGTCCTTTAGGTGCCTTTCAGCAAACTCCAAGCGCGCTGTCATGTGTGTTTTATTGAGGAGTGGCTTCCGTCTGGCCTCTCTACCATAAAGGCCTGATTGGTGGAGTGCTGCAGAGATGGTTGTCCTTCTGGAAGTTTCTCCCATCTCCAAAGAGGAACTCTGGATCTCTGTCAGTGACCAGTGGGTTCTTGGTCACCTCCCTGACCAAGGCCCTTTTCCCCTCCTTGCTCAGTTTGGCCGGGAGGCCAGCTCTACGAAGAGTCTTGGAGGCCACTGTGTTCTTTGGGACCTTCGATCCTGCAAACATTTTTTGGTACCCTTCCCCAGATCTGTGCCTCGACACAATCCTGTCTCGTGGGTCTACGGACAATTCCTTTGACCTCAAGGCTTGGTTTTTGCTCTGACATGCACTGTCAACTGTGGGAACTTATATATACATGTATGTACCTTTCCAAATCATGTCCAATCAATTGAATTTACCACAGGTGGACTCCAATCAAGTCGTAGAAACATCTCAAGGATGATCAATGGAAACAGGATACACCTGAGCTCAATTTCGAGTCTCATAGCAAATGGTCTGAATACTTATGTAAATAAGATATATCTTTTTTTTATGTTTAATACATTTGCAAAAATGTTTTCGCTTTGTCATTATGGGGTATTGTGTTTAGATTGATGAGGAAAAAAATTTATGTAATCAATTTTAGAATAAGGCTGTAATGTAACAAAATGTGGAAAAAGTAAAGGGGTCTGAATACTTTCCGAATGCACAGCATATAATACATAGCATTTGTGAGATGTATGTATGTCTCATTCTCTCTATTTTATTGGCTCACATCAATGTTGATGGATGATCTGCTTTGACCCTCTATCTACACTAGAGTCTAGAGTCGATGGAGATGATGATCGATGCTCCAAGTGACATTTCTCAGCCAATAACCTCTTATCCAGTTGATCCCTTAACACAGGGGTCCCCAAACTTTTTCCTGTGAGGGCCACATAACTTTTCCCTTCTCTGATGGGGGGCCGGTGTCAGTTTGTAACAGAAAAAGTGTGACGATCGTAGGGAGCTTAAAAAAATTTATTGTTTTCCAGAAAGCCACACATAACCAAATAACCCTTTCCAGGTTCTTTACAGAAAAAAGTCAGGAAACAAATAATAACACTATTAATGAAATAAATAATAACTAAATAACCCTCTCTGAGTTCTTCACAGAAAAAACAGGAAATAAATAACACTATTTATGAAATAAATAATAACTAAATAACTCTCTCTGGGTTCTTCATAGAAAAAAAGCCATGGAACATTAACTTTCTGTTGTGCCATGCACAATCTTAACAGATAAAAGTTCAGCTCAGTTGTCAGAGCAGAATCTCTCTGACACATATGAGCAGTCTCTTAAAGTTCTTGTGTTCCTTCCTTATAATCCTTTTGTAGGTTCCAGTAGGCTTGTAGACACCGCTGTTTGCAGCTCTCTCTCATCAACTTCCCTGTGAAAACCACAAAGGAAGCAGGTTGAGAAACTGAACTAAGTGATACAGCACCTACACAGCACAATACATTTCACTACCAGTATGGTTGTAAAGATGGATTTTATCCCAGTAGATTTTATTATGATTATATTTGTTTATGCTCAGAATGACTCATTCAAGTCAGAAAAGTGAGCTTACCTATGTATGTTCATCAGTGTGAACTGTGGGCCTGCATCTGGCTGGTGAGAAGTTGAATATCAGGTTCCATTCTAGTTACAGCCAGTCTCAAGCACTGATGCAAATGTTCATCTGTCAATCTTGATCTCATCGGAGTTTTCAGCAGTTTCATGCGAGAAAAGGTTTTCTCGCAGATATACGTGCTGCCAAAAACTGTGGACATCTTCATTGCGTGTTTTGATGTTTGGATATGTGTCGTTTGGGAGGGCGGCATAGAAGTCAATGAGACTGTTGGGCTTGAATGCGTCTTTCAGAACATCACAGTTCTGTAACTCAGCCAACTCAAACTGATATGAAGGCTGGGCTTCATCAATGTCGGCAACAAAGGGGTTCTGAAAAAGACGGATTTCTTTTGCATGAACATGTAGTTCACTGAATCGCACACCGAACTCCGCCTTCAGCATTTCCAGTGCTTCCACGCACTTTTCAGCTGGGAACGGGACCGCTGGGTTCTCTGTCGACAGGTTTTGGGTAGCAGGAAGATGGACGAAGTTGCGCTTTTTCACTTGTTCCAAAAGCAGCGCTAATTTCACCTCAAATGCTTTTATGTGTGAATACATGTCGCAAATGAGTTTCCCCTCGCCTTGTAGCTGCAAGTTAAGGCTGTTAAGTATTTCTGTCACGTCTGTTAAAAATGCGAGGTGCCATTTCCATTCTGGGTCGATCAGCTCTGGGACCGTTTTGTCTTTTAAATGAAGAAATGCGTTAATTTCGGGTAGCAGCTCGTAAAAACGCCTCAAAACTCTGCCCCGGCTCAGCCATCGGACCTCTGTGTAGTACAGCACATCTCCGTGCGTAGACTCCAGTTCAGACAGGAATTCTTGGAACTGCCTGTGTTTAAGTCCCTTTGCTCTGATGAAGTTTATGCACGACACCACAACCTTCATTACAGAATCCCACGTCAACACTTTGCAGCACAGTGCTTGCTGGTGAATTAGGCAGTGGACTTGTCTTTGTGACGTACTTGTCTTTGTGACGGGATTCATAGTGTCGGCGAAGATTGTATTCTTTGAATACCGCCACCGTCTCTTGACAGATGAGACAAACAGCCTTTTCTTTGCATTGAACAAAAAAATAATCGTTTGTCCACTGCAGGTTAAATACCCTGCATTCTGAATCAATTTTTCTCTTACCTAACCTTTTCGCCATTATTCCGTTCTCTCTTTGACAGGGCCGGGCCTAGGATTTTTTTTCTGGAGGCCAAATAGGAAAAAAATCCGATAGCGTCTCTGGTATTGTTCAGAGGGCCGGGCCAAATGTGCTGACGGGCCGTATCCGGCCCGCGGGCCGTAGTTTGGTGACCACTGCCTTAACAGATATCCTGCTCTTCTGTTTTTCTACTGAATTGATTTTTTGTCCCTTGCTATCTTTTTTCATTTTCTTATTCATGTTATTTTGAAATATATTTTCAACAGGAGACTGAAGGAACATTTTTGTCTCTTTGTCCCCATGTAATGCATCCCCCTGGCAAATTAAAGTCACAAATTAAAACAATTGTTTTATTTTATTTTAGAGTCACCCACTTCAAAAGTCACCCCGTAGTCTGCCTGGAGGAACAACTGTAACATCCGAAGTCATCACAACAGCCAGTTGAAGAGGCCTCTTCCAAAAATGTGGCCGCGGGATGTCAGGATCAATACAGTGCTCTGCAGAGGAGAGGCACAACGCAGACCTCCCTCACCAAGGCATAACTGAGATAGCTTTAACCTCAGCCATACAGTGCCTTCGGAAAGTATTCAGACCCCTTGACTTTTTCCACATTTTGTTATGTTACAGCGTTATTCTAAAATTGATTGAATTGTTGTTGTTTTTCTCATCAATCTGCACACAATAACCCATAATGACAAAGCAAAAACAGTTTTTTATAAAATTTTGCAAATGTAAAAAATAAAAATAAATGAAATATCACATTTACATACAGTGCCTTCGGAAAGTAATCAGATCCCTTGACTTTTTCCACATTTTGTTACATTACAGCCTTATTCTATTTTACATAACTATTCAGACCATTTGCTATGAGACTCGAAAATGAGCTCAGATGCATCCTGTTTCCATTGATCATCCTTGAGATGTTTCTACAACTTGATTGGAGTCCACCTGTGGTAAATTCAATTGATTGGACATGATTTGGAAAGGCACACACCTGTCCATATAAGGTCCCACAGTTGACAGTGCATGTCAGAGCAAAAACCAAGTAATGAGGTCGAAGCAATTGTCCATACAACTCCGAGACAGGATTGTGTCGAGGCACAGATCTGGGAAAGGGTACCAAAAACATTCTGCAGCATTGAAGGTCCCCAAGAACACAGTGGCCTCCATCATTCTTAAATGGAAGAAGTTTGGAACCGCCAAGGCGCTTTCTAGATCTGGCCGCCCGGCCAAATTGAGCAATCGGGGGAGAAGGGCCTTGGTCAGAGAGGTGACCCAATGGTCACTCTGACACAGAGCTCTATAGTTCCTCTGTGGAGATGGGAGAAACTGCCAGAAGGACAACCATCTTAGCAGCACTCCACCAATAAGGCCTTTCTGGTAGAGCGGTCAGACAGAAGCACCTTTGGCAGCTTTTACAGCCTCCAGTCTTCTTAGTTATGATGCTACAAGCTTGGCACGCCTGTATTTGGGGAGTTTATCCCATTCTTCTCTGCAGATCCTCTCAAGCTCTGTTAGGTTGGATGGGGAGCGTTGCTGCACAGCTATTTTCAGGTCTCTCCAGAGATGTTCGATCGGGTTCAAGTCCGGTCTCTGGCTGGGCCACACAAGGACATTCAGAGACTTGACCCGAAGCCACTCCTGCGTTGTTTTGGCTTTGTGCTTAGGGTCTTTGTCCTGTTGGAAGGTGAACCTTCGACCCAGTCTGAGGTCCTGAGCACTCTGGAGCCGGTTTTTATTAAGGATCTCTTTGTACTTTGCTCCGTTCATTTTTGCATCGATCCAGACTAGTCTCCCAGTCCCTGCCACTGAAAAACATCCCCACAGCATGATGCTGCCACCACCATGCTTCACCATAGAGATGGTGCCAGGTTTCCTCCAGACGTGATGCTTGGCATTCAGGCCAAAGAGTTCCATCTTGGTTTCATCAGCGGACTGTCATGTGCCTTTTACTGAGGAGTGGCATCCGTCTGGCCCCTCTACCATAAAGGCCTGATTGGTGGAGTGCTGCAGAGATGGTTGTCCTTCTGGAAGGTTCTCCCATCTCCACAGAGGAACTGTGGAGCTCTGTCAGAGTGACCATTGGGTTCTTGGTCACCTCCCTGACCAAGGCCCTTCTCCCCTGATTGCTCAGTTTGGCCAGGCGGCCAGCTCTAGGAATAGTCTTGGTGGTTCCAAACTTCTTCCATTTAAGAATGATGGAGGCCACTGTGTTCTTGGGGACCTTCAATGCTGCAGATATTTTTTGGTACCCTTCCCCAGATCTGAGCCTCGATAAAATCCTGTCTCTGAGGTCTACGGACAATTCCTTCGACCTCATGGCTTGGTTTTTGCTCTGACATGCATTGTCAACTGTGGGACCTTATACAGTGAGGAGAACAAGTATTTGATACACTGCCGATTTTGCAGGTTTTCCTACTTACAAAGCATGTAGAGGTCTGCAATTTTTTATCATAGGTACATTTCAACTGTGAGAGACGGAATCTAAAACAAAAATCCAGAAAATCACATTGTATGATTTTTAAGTAATTAATTTGCATTTTATTGCATGACATAAGTATTTGATGCATCAGAAAAGCAGAACTTAATATTTGGTACAGAAACCTTTGTTTGCAATTACAGAGATCATACGTTTCCTGTAGGTCTTGACCAGGTTTGCATACACTGCAGCAGGGATTTTGGCCCACTCCTCCATACAGACCTTCTCCAGATCCTTCAGGTTTCGGGGCTGTCGTGGGCAATACGGACTTTCAGCTCCTTCCAAAGATTTTCTATTGGGTTCAGGTCTGGAGACTGGCTAGGCCACTCCAGGACCTTGATATGCTTCTTACGGAGACACTCCTTAGTTGCCCTGGCTGTGTGTTTCGGGTCGTTGTCATGCTGGAAGACCCAGCCACGACCCATCTTCAATGCTCTTACTGAGGGAAGGAGGTTGTTGGCCAAGATCTCGCGATACATGGCCCCATCCATCCTCCCCTCAATACGGTGCAGTCGTCCTGTCCCCTTTGCAGATAAGCATCCCCAAAGAATGATGTTTCCACCTCCATGCTTCACGGTTGGGATGGTGTTCTTGGGGTTGTACTCATCCTTCTTCTTCCTCCAAACATGGCGAGTGGAGTTTAGACCAAAAAGCTTGCGTGCGCTGCAGGATTTTAATCCATGACGGCGTAGTGTGTTACTAATGGTTTTCTTTGAGACTGTGGTCCCAGCTCTCTTCAGGTCATTGACCAGGTCCTGCCGTGTAGTTCTGGGCTGATCCCTCACCTTCCTCATGATCATTGATGCCCCACGAGGTGAGATCTTGCATGGAGCCCCAGACCAAGGGTGATTGACCGTCATCTTGAACTTCTTCCATTTTCTAATAATTGCGCCAACAGTTGTTGCCTTCTCACCAAGCTGCTTGCCTATTGTCCTGTAGGCCATCCCAGCCTTGTGCAGGTCTACAATTTTATCCCTGATGTCCTTACACAGCTCTCTGGTCTTGGCCATTGTGGAGAGGTTGGAGTCTGTTTGATTGAGTGTGTGGACAGGTGTCTTTCATACAGGTAACGAGTTCAAACAGGTGCAGTTAATACAGGTAATGAGTGGAGAACAGGAGGGCTTCTTAAAGAAAAACTAACAGGTCTGTGAGAGCCGGAATTCTTACTGGTTGGTAGGTGATCAAATACTTATGTCATGCAATAAAATGCAAATTAATTACTTTAAAATCATACAATATGATTTTCTGGATTTTTGTTTTAGATTCCGTCTCTCACAGTTGAAGTGTACCTATGATAAAAATTACAGACCTCTACATGCTTTGTAAGTAGGAAAACCTGCAAAATCGGCAGTGTATCAAATACTTGTTCTCCCCACTGTATATACAGGTGTGTGCTTTTCCAAATCATGTCCAATCAATTGAATTTACCACAGGTGGACTCCAATCAAGTTGTAGAAACATCTCAAGGATGATCAATGGAAACAGGATGCACCTGAGCTCAATATCGAGTCTCATAGCAAAGGGTCTGAATACTTATGTAAACACTTTTTATTTTTGTAGATTTTTTAATTTTTGCAAACATTTCTCAAAATGACGTTTTATTATTTCATAAATTTTTTAATAAGGCTGTAACGTAGCAAAATGTGGAAAAGTCAAGTTATCTGAATACTTTCTGAAGGCACTGTACATGCATCTTAATTCAAACCTGTGGGCTTACCAGCTCCTCCCTCCCCCCTACCATCCTTTCTCTTTCCAATAGGACAGCCTCTCTTTCTTTCATTTTCTCTCCATGTCTCTTTCTATCTGTCTCGCTCTCTTTCTCTCTCCCTTTCTCTCTCTCTTGCAATCCCATCCTCCCTCCCGTTTCACTGTGGCAGAATGTTGCCTACTGACACTTACCCCAGACCATCCATCCACCCACCCAACCAACCACCCATGTCAGATGCTGGGTTGCCCTCCCCCACTGGCCCCTGTGTCACTGGAAAGCAGCAGAGGGCTCCACGGAGCTAGAATGTGTGAGAGCGATTACAGGGGACTGATTGCTCTGTTGGCCTTGTTAATCTCACTAATTATACACTTCATACAAGAGGGGGCAGCACCCCCAGGGGTTTCTCTGGGTATAAGAGCCCCACTGTTGACAACACATGCTGATGGAGAGACACAATGATGAGAGGAAGGAGAGAGTTCAGGAGAGAGAGAGAAAGGAAGAGAGAAAGAGAGATAGAGATAGTAAAATCAATGTCATGCACAACACCATTCTCTGCACTGCACCACTGCTAAGAGAGAGAAAAAGAGAGAGTGAAGCCAATGTTCTACCCTCTCCTTCCCTGCATAACACCACTAAGATAGTGAGAACAGCACTGTTCAAGCCAGCCTTTTCTCTTAATGAGGTGATTGTTGAATAAAACTGTCTAAAACTCAGCTTCAAACTTCTGAGAGGAGAGGTTGGTGTTTTTCTGTTTGATTTGGGTGTACAGTAATTAGCTACTATGCACTGCAGTGAGTAGTAGATTAATTAACGAGGTGGATTTCTTCCTGCTAAAGCTTTCATTAGTCAACGTATTTGAAGTGCTTTATTCCCCTAATAATCTACTAATACACAATTCAATTAAGTGCATAAAAAAATGTTTGTCACTGATATGTTTGTTTCTTAGTTTTTTTTCAGGATCACTTTGTTGTGAGATGTACAGGCAGGTAGTTAGCAAACACACCTACTTAGAGGAGTGTGATGATGATATCGTTGATGTCAATTTGTTCACCAACACACCATAATGTGTCCATAATGTGTGAGAGATGTGCTAAGTGTGCATAGGTAAAGAAAATAAAATAGGAGCATGAACTTCTATAGTAGTCTATAACCATATAATTAGGAATTAGACTAGTAATTTTATAGGATCTCCATGTCTATAACCTTGTCATGGAACCTGGATTCTGTGATGTTGTCACTCAACACTGTGATATCAACACTGTGATATCAACACTGTGATATCAACACTGTGATGATAACTCTGTGATATGTTGTTGCCCTGGCTGGTTAGCCTCAGCATAGGGTCACTGAAGACTCGATTCCTGCCAATCAATCAATCACATTCATTTATAAAGCCCTTTTTACATCAGCAGTTGTCACAAAGTGCTTATACAGGAACCCAGCCTAAAACCCCAGAGAGCAAGCAATGCAGATGTAGAAGCACGGTGGCAAGGAAAAACTCAATAGAAAGGCGGGAATCTAGGAATAAACCTAGAGAGGAACCAGGTTCTGAGGGGTGGACAGTCCTCTTCTGGCTATGCCGGGTGGAGATTATAAGACTACATGGCTATTTAGGCCGGATCGTTCTTCAAGATGTTCAAACGTTCAAAGATGACCAACAGGGTCAAATAATAATCACAGTGGTATAGAAGGTGCAACAGGTCAACACCAACACCTCAGGAGTAAATGTCAGTTGGCATTTCATAGCCGAGCATTCAGAGAAACTGAACAGCAGAAACTGGATCAGCAGCACGACCAGTTGGACTGGGGACGGGGACAGCCAGGACGTCATGCCAGGCAGTCCTGAGGCATGGTCCTAGGGCTCAGGTCCTCCGGTAGGGGAGAGAGAGAGAAAGAGAGAGAGAGCGAGAGAGAGAGATGGGAGAATTAGAGGGAGCATACCTAAGATCCCACAAGACACCAGATAAGACAGGAGAATTACACCAGATAGGACAGACTGACCCTAGCCCCCCGGCACATAGACTATTGCAGCATAGATACTGGAGACTGAGACAGGGGTCAGACAGACTCACATTTTCTCTTTGTGTAGACAGAGAGGTAAGAGAAGAAGAGAGAAGTCTAATCTTATTAGAGAGAGAGATACAGTGCCTTCAGAAAATATTAAGACCCCTTACATTTTACATTTACGTCATTTAGCAGACGCTCTTATCCAGAGCGACTTACAAATTGACTGACTTATGTGTTGTGTTACAGCCTGAATTCAAAATGGATTATATCTATTTTTTTTCTCACCCATCTACACACAATATCCCATAATGACAAAGTGAAAATATGTTTTTTGACATTTTTGTATCTCATTTTATTAAACGTTTATATCAGAGTCAATACATGTTAAAATCACCTTTGGGAGGGATTACAGCTGTGAGTCTTTCTGGGTAAGTTTCTAAGACCTTTGCACACCTGGATTATACAATATTTCCACATTCATCTTTCTAAAATTATTCAATCTCTGTCAAGTTGGTTGTTGAGCATTAGTAGACAGCAATTTTTTCAAGTCTTGCCATAGATTTTCAAGACGATTTAAGTCAAAACTGTAACTGGGCCACTCAGGAACATTCAATGCCGTCTTGGTAAGCAACTCCAGTGTATATTTGGCCTTGTGTTTTAGGTTATTGCCCCGCTGAAAGGTGAATTTGTCTCCCAGTGTCTGTTGGAAAGCAGACTGAGCCCGGTTTTCTTCTAGGATTTTGCCTGTGCTTAGCTCCATTCCGTTTATTTGTATCCTAAAAAAACTCCCTAGTCCTTGCCAATGATAAGCATACCCATAACATGATGCAGTCACCACCATGCTTGAAAATATGAAGGGTGGTACTCAGTGATGTGTTGTGTTGGATTTGCCTCAAACATAATGCTTTATATTCAGGATATAAAGTTCATTTCTTTGCTAACTTTTTTTGCAGTTTTTCTTTAGTGCCTTATTGCAAACAGGATGCATGTTTTGGAATATTTTTATTCTGTACAGGCTTCCTTCTTTTCACTCTGTCAATTAGGTTAGTATTGTGGAGTAACTACAATGTTGTTGATCCATCCTCAGTTTTCTCATATCACAGCCATTAAACTTTGTAACTGTTTTAAAGTCAACATTGGCCTCATGGTGAAATCCCTGAGTGGTTTCCTTCCTCTCCGGCAACTGAGTTAGGAAGGACGCCTGTATGTTTGTAGTGACTGGGTGTATTGATACACCATGCAAAGTGTAATTAATACTGTAACTTCACCATGCTCAAATGGATATTCAATGTCTGCTTTTTAAATGTTTACCCATCTACCAATAGGTGACCTTCTTTGCGAGGCATTGGAAAACCTCCCTGGTCTTTGTGGTTGAGTCAGTGTTTGAAATTCACTGCTTGACTTTACAGATAATTTTATGTGTGGGGTACAGAGATGAGGAAGTCATTCAAAAATCATGTTAAACACTATTATTGCAGTGAGTCCATGCAACTTATTATGTGACTTCTTAAGCCTATTTTTACTACTGAACTTATTTAGGCTTGCCATAACAAAGGGGTTGAATATTTATTGACTCAAGACATTTCAGCTTTTCATTTTTAATTAATTTGTAAAATATTCGAAAAACATAATTCCACTTTGACATTATGGGGTATTGTGTGTAGGCCAGTGATAAAAAATCTCAATTTAATAAATGTTTAATTCACGCTGTACCACAACAACATTTTGAAAAAGTCAAGGGGTGTGAATACTTTCTGAAGGCACTGTATTGTTGCCCTGGCTGGTTAGCCTCAGCATAGGGTCACTGAAGTTTGGATTCCTGCCACACGTCAGACAGACTCACAGTTGCTCTTTATGTGGTCAAGAGAGGTCTAATCTAATCGTATTATTTTGAATAAATGACGGGTGCTGGCCAGGCTTATATTTTCTACCTGTGGATTGCTGCTGCATTTAGATGGACTGCTGAACACATTGATTAGTCAACTTTTGACCTCTTGCTAGTCATCAGGGTGGTTTAAACCATGACTAAAATGTAATGCAAATAATGGACCATTAACACATAAAACAGAAGTAATCTATAAATGGGAAAGGACATAGCAAGTTAAGCATGTCGTGACCTGTCTAGTATGTAACACACATATCATGTGCATCTGATAGAAAGTAATTCATTTGATGAATAAAGGATACTTAATTTGAAAAGCAACCATGCAAAACCATCATTATAGGGCTGTGGAAACATGCTTTATGCATTAGCACAGCTATCTGAAACTGATTATGACATGTTCATCAAAGTATGATTTCCTTAAATGAGCTGTTGCCACCCCCGCCCCTCACACACATGAACTTTTATTGTGTATCATTAAATATTCATTATCTATTCATTTCCTGTGTTATTTCCAAGGAGAGAAAGCATTAACTGGGAAGTGATCATTTGGAAGAGAGAAAGAAACACAAACAGCGAGTTAACAGGAAAGGAGGAGGAGGGAGGAGAAAGAGATGACAAGGAAGGAGAGAGAGCATCTCCCACAAAAGAAAGCCAACATCCTGTCTTCTGTGTCCCGGAGCGCTTCATGCTTCTGCTTCCATTAACCTCCAGCATGACGGGAGGAAAACAAGCTGATATTCCCCCCTCTTTCTTCCACAGAGTGTGTGAAGCTGAAATGGGCCATGTACACCAGAGGTGCGGGACGGATCACAGGCGACACAGATTAGGAGTCAACGGGGTTTCCTTCCTCTGATGGGGCGATGCTGGAGGGACCATTAGAGAACCAGAGCTTGGGCACGGAAGGGGAGGCCCAACGCTATCAAAGCATTTCAAACTGAATTCCTCTCAAGCAACTCTGCAGACGGTAGTGAAATCGATCAGGCCCCCTTGTCCTGATCTCAAAGTACACTACCGTTCAAAAGTTTGGGGTCACTTAGAAATGTCCTTATTTTCGAAAGAAAAGCAATATCTCAGACTGGCCAATAAAAATAAAAGATTAATATGGGCAGTCTGAGATATGGCTTTTTCTTTGCAACTCTGCCTAGAAGGTCAGCATCCCGGAGTCGCCTCTTCACTGTTGACGTTGAGACTGGTGTTTTGCGGGTACTATTTAATGAAGCTGACGGTTGAGGACCTGTGAGGCGTCTGTTTCTCAAACTAGACACTCTTGCTCAGTTGTGCACTGCTCTTTCTATTCTGGTTAGAGACAGTTTGCGCTGATCTATGAAGGGAGTAGTACACAGAGATCTTCAGTTTCTTGGCAATTTCTCGCATGGAATAGCCTTCATTTCTCAGAACAAGAATAAACTGACGAGTTTCAGAAGAAAGATATTTGTTTCTGGCCATTTTGAGCCTGTAATCGAACCTACAATTGCTGATGCTCCAAATACTCAACTAGTCTCAAGAAGGCCAGTTTTATTGTTTCTTTAATCAGCACAACAGTTTTCAGCTGTGCTAACATAATTGCAAAAGGGTTTTCTAATGATCAATTAGCCTTTTAAAATGATAAACTTGGATTAGCAAACACAACGTGCCATTGGAACACAGGACTGATGGTTGCTGATAATGGGCCTCTGTACACCTATGTAGATATTCCATTAAAAAATCAGCCGTTTCCAGCTACAATAGCCATTTACAACATTAACAATGTCTACACTGTATTTCTGATCAATTTGATGTTATTTTAATGGACAAAAAAAATGCTTTTCTTTTGAAAACAAGGACATTTCTAAGTGACCCCAAACTTTTGAACGGTAGTGTATGTGGGAGTGATGTGTGAGGGAAGGGAAATTAGCATAACTGCCATTCCCACAAGGAAGTGTCGAGAGTGTTCTAACGGCTGCCAAAGAGTTTAGGAGAATTTCAAGTGCTTGACCTAATGCCTTGTCTCCCTCAGTCTCGCTTGATTTATATTCTAAATAGACACACCTTTGATAAGTTAACCGATAAAATCAGAGGCCAGAGCATCCATTCACAGGTGCACAGCCTTCACCCAGCCTTCCACCAATGGATAAGTATTTTCCCTGAGAGAAAACAGAAAATGTTTTCATTGCCCTTATTCACCTGTGATCTATATTCAGGGTGTGTCTCTCTCGGTGATGTCCCACACAGACATCAGATATGATCTTCCGTTCCGAGACCGAGGGAGCAATATGCATCTCTCATGTTGGAATTTAGCATTTGGTGGAAGGGATTACCTGCCATGTCAGAAAAGCTCTCAGCCTCCTCAAAGCGATCTCCTGCCTAATCGTCCAAATTGAAAAAGCATTTATAGGCAATCTGCCACGCCTATCTGAAATGGCCTAATCGGATCTCAGAGCTAGCTGGCTTGGTCCTTGTTGGTTTGTTTGGAGTTGGAGACTGGAGTGTGCTCTCGTTTCCCCTCTCTATTCTGCTTTTGGGATTAGGCTTTTAAAAGCCCAGTGCAGTCAAAATTCTGTTTTCCTGTGTTATGTATCATATTGTGCAACAGCTGATGAAACTAACAATGTAAAAGTGTGATTTTGAGGAACGGGTCGGACCGAGGTGCAGCGTGAAGTCCAAAGGGCTATACACATACCAGCCTAACAGGAACAAGATCCCACAACTAAGGTAGGCAACATGGCTACCTAAGTATGATCCCCAATCAGAGACAACGAGCGACAGCTGTCTCTGATTGGGAATCACACCCGGACAAAAATAGAAACACAACCTAGAACTGCAACATAGAAATAGACTAACATAGATCTCAAATAGACATTCACACCCTGACTCAACAAACAAGAGTTCCATAGGTCAGGGCATGACAGTAACCCCCCAAATGTGCGGACTCCGGCCGCACAAACCTGACCTAACAGGGGAGGGTACGGGTGGGCTTTCAGCCTCTGAGGCGGATCCGGCTCCGGGCGTGACGACCTCTCCCTCTCTGGCTCCCTGTTGCGCCCCTGGTCTGGTCTGGACCTCGGCGCGATGCTTCCCCTCTCCTTCCTCCCACGATGCACCAAGCCCTGTCTGGACCCTGGTGTGGAAGACCCCGAACTTGGAGAGGGGCTGATGTCTGGGCCTGGATCGGCAATCCTCCCGCGATGCACCAAGCCCTGTCTGGACCCTGGTGTGGGAGGCCCCGACCCTGGAGAGGGGCTGACTTCTGGGTCTGAAGTGGAGCCGCTGACCGGAGCTGAACTGGACCCCGGTGGAGTGGACTTCTCTGGCTCCGGAGTGGAACCGCTCCACCGGTGCCCAGTCCAGCTCCGGTCAGCGGTTCCACTCCGGACTGCTCTGGCTCCGGAGTGGAACCGCTGACCGGAGCTGGACTTGGCACCGGTGGAGCGGACTGCTCTGACTCCGGAGTGGAGCCGCTGACCGGAGCTGGATTGGGCACACTCACCACTGGTCTGGTGCGAGGAGCAGGCACGGGCCGTACCGGGCTGGCGACACGCACCACTGGTTTGGTGCGGGGAGCCGGTACGGGCCGTACTGGACTGGATACACGCACCACTAGTTTGGTGCGAGGAGCAGGCATGGGCTGTGCCGGACTGGAGACACGCACCACTGGTTTGGTGCGAGGAGCAGGCACGGGCTGTGCCGGACTGGATACACGCACCACTGGTTTGGTGCGAGGAGCAGGCACGGGCTGTGCCGGACTGGATACACGCACCACTGGTCTGGTGCGGGGAGCAGGTACGGGGCGTACCGGGCTGGCGACACACACCACTGGTTTGGTGCGGGGAGCCGGTACGGGCCGTACTGGACTGGTTACACGCACCACTGGTTTGGTGCGAGGAGCAGGCACGGGCTGTGCCGGACTGGATACACGCACCTCTGGTCTGGTGCGGGGAGTAGGTACAGGGCGTACCGGGCTGGCGACACGCACCACTGGTTTGGTGCGGGGAGCAGGTACGGGCCGTACTGGACTGGATACACGCACCACTGGACCGGGTGCAGTGGTCGGGGCTCTTCTCTCTCGATCCCCGACCACCCTTCTAGCCCTCCCCAAAAAAATTATTGGGGTTGCCTCTCGGGCTTCCTCAGCCGTTTGTCCCGTTGGCGTCGTCGTTGATCCTCTCCTACCCGGGCTTGTACCTTCGCCCAGGGTCCTTTCCCAGCTAATATCTCCTCCCATGACCACTATTTGCCCACCTGTGACAAAGCTATTCGCTCCTCCTCGGCACGCTGCTTGGTCCTTTTGTGGTGGGATCTTCTGTCACGAACATTGAGGAACAGGTCGGACCAAGGTGCAGCGTGAAAAGCGTACATGTTTATTACCTCAATAAACATACAACAAAACAAGAAACAACGTAACGTGAAGTCCAAAGGGCTATACACATACAAGCCTAACAGGAACAAGATCCCACAACTAAGGTAGGCAACATGGCTACCTAAGTATGATCCCCAATCAGAGACAACGATCGACAGCTGTCTCTGATTGGGAATCACACCCGGCCAAACATAGAAACACAACCTATAACTGCAACATAGAAATAGACTAACATAGATCTCAAATAGACATTCACACCCTGACTCAACAAACAAGAGTTCCATAGGTCAGGGCGTGACAGCCTGTTTGCATTGGTGGGAGTTTTGGCTTGCCTGGTGACATCACCAGGAGGTAAATTGTTTAATAGGCCAATAACAAACAGAGTTCCAAACCTCTCTGCCAATAACAGCTAGTTTTAAATGTTCCCCTCCTCACTCACACCACTCCCAGACAGTCATAGCAGAGAAAATATTGTCCATCTTAATGGAAAACTATTCCAATAAGGTACTTAATTGTTACCCAGAAATTATTTGATATTGATATAAAAACAGCTGCATTGGGCCTTTAATGTTGTCTCCCCTGTCAGTCACTTAGCCCAAATAGCGGGTGAGCAGAGGTGACTTTTCCTTTGTCAAACACACCTCTCGACTAGAGAGACATGGCAGATAAGCCATATTGCAGAGCACAGTGCAGCTTTGTTGTTCCCTAATCCAGACCAAATCTGTATGCTACACAATTGCCATTTTATGACTCTACAGCTTTAGAGGAAGCACAGCAAAGGCAGATACCATAGAAAATCCTGTGATTTTAGTGAGAGTCACTAAATACCGTATTATTTTACTTAAGACCCAGATTTGATGTTGGGGCTGCACTCTGCAGTCACACATTAGAGACAAGAGATGAACGCAGAGACATGTAACTTGTGCAGTCATAAACTGTCAATCATTCAGGTAAAACCACAGGGAGATGTCTGCTGCAGTGGAGACTCCTCAGAGGAGGAAGAGGAGGACCATCCTCAGTGAATTTCATAAAAATAAAAATAGTGAAAACAATCCTTTTTAGATAAAACTATACTAAATATATTCACGTCAGCAAATAATTGATTAAAACACACTGTTTTGCAATGAAGATCTACAGTAGCCTCAACAGCACTCTGTAGGGTAGCACCATGGTGTAGCCGGAGGACAGATAGTTTCCGTCCTCCTCTGGGTACATTGACTTCAATACAAAACCTATGAGGCTCATGGTTCTCACCCCCTTCCATAGACTTACACAGTAACTATGACAACTTCCGGAGGTCGTCCTCCAACTTATCAGAGCTCTTGCAGCATGAACTGACATGTTGTCCACCCAATCAAAGGATCAGAGAAGAAATCTTATACTGAGGGCATAAGCTACAGCTAGCTAGCACTTCAGTGCATCAAATGTGGTGAGTAGTTGAATCAAAGAGAGAGAAAGACAATAGTTGAACAGTTTTTAACAAATACATTTCTTCCAAAATTAAGGAGAACCGAGAGAGAGAGAGAGAGAGAGAGAGAGAGAGCTAGCTATATTTCATCGTATGTTGTTTCACTTTCAATTAGCTAGCGAATGCAGATAGCTAGTTTAGCCTACTGAAACACCCGGCTCAAATAGAGAGTGATGCTATGTTAGCTAGATGGCTATCCAACACGGGAAGTCTTCCAAGTCAAGGTAAGCATTTGATTTTATTAATTTATTGCCACTTGGGCCCGCCGGTGTAACTGCTAAACTGCTTGCTGACTGTACACTGTGCTGCATGATTGTAGCGGGTTTACTAACACGTTAGTTATAGTAGCTATGTTGACTAGCTATGACGTTAACTAATATGGTGACAATGATGTAGGCTGTGTGTAGCGGTTAGTGGTTATTATATGAAGCTTTGGATTGGAAAGGTTTTTTGTGTTGTGCACTGAAGTCCACAAGCAAAGGGAAAATGTGAGAGGAGGAGAGTGTGTAGAAGCGAGAAGGAATTCTGCAAAGAGCAAAATGATCATGCTGTTTGTATATGGCTGCTATGAAAGTGAACTGTGTTTGCGTGTGATCAGGGGTGTATTCATTCCGCCGATTCTGTTGAAAAACGTTTCTTAAATGGAAGCATACAGATCAGCTAGATGCAGGCAAGAGTGTGCGAGGCGGTATGTGTCACTGTCTGTCACCTAGATTACTCAAATTTTTCCTCTCGACCTGTGCACCTACGTTGTAAACTTTCATTCATAGGCTAGGTTGTAACAACCTCATGATACAGTAGGTATAGGGAACATTAGAGTATCATGTAGTAGCCTAAACCTATCAATGTTACATTGAGCTGGGTGAATGGAATATGAATAACAGTCATCCAATATGCTGTAATAGAAATAAGGCCATGCTCCTAAAAAAAAATAATCCTCCCTCATCTTAAACGTCACTGACCACCACTGGTCTGCTGACTTGAACACTGTTGTATATTTAGCAAAACTGCCAAGTCAATGGGTGTAGTGTATGATATATGGATTAAGCTTATGTACATGATATACTTGAAACACTTGATATACTTACTTTCCTTTCCCTCCACGAGGGCCATCCAGGTTTGTGCCCACAAGGGTGGAAATTGAGAAGGACCCATTGAGGATGAATGCTTGAAAAGGGTCGTTTTGGATGTAGTGTGCAATCCTATGCCAGTGTATTTGCATGCAAATGTAGCTGAATGTGTCTGGGTTCGAGTTGGCTGGGCAATGCCACTAAAAATCCTCTGTCTCAGTAGAGATGCAGCTCCTCTTACTCGTCATTTACATAACCCAATAAAGGGATAATGAGCCGTCACTGAGCTGTCAGTTAAAGGCCCACTTATCTTCTCTATAGCCTGTTTGTTGTGTAGCTCGACACACCATTGTTTCAGGTCTCTTTGAAGGTAGTGGTCCTCCAGAGGATACTAAGCTGTACTGAGGCCTGCTAGGCTGCTAAGAATAGAAAACCATGTTACCAACCTAATCAACAACCCTCTTCCCTCGCCACCCACAGACTGTCTGTTTCAGTATATCTATGTGTTATTAGCACTGGTTGAAGGGCATTAGAGGGGTAGTTTATGTTGCCATGACGATTAGTTATGGGGGCACTACTTGAAATACAAAGAAAAAAGAACAGATGAAATCATCCAGAATCTGGGGACTTCTTTCCACTGCTACATGTTCTTTGCTTTGTCCCAGGGATATTTTCTCGATTACTCATTGGTCTCTGGCATTGAACCCTGGCGAATGACAGCCATCCTGACAAGCAGGGTTTAATTAAGCAAGTAGAAGCTCATTAGGTAAGCAGGCTGAAGTAATTGAAAGCTCGGAAGGAGTTGAAAAGTGTCGGGAGACTTGGATCCATATTCATCCAGACACTTTGCAAAGTGTTTCTGCTTCTGGGTTCACATTAGCCTTACCCCTGACTGGCCCCTGAGTGGAGGGGAGGCTTAACCCCCCCCCCCTTGCTTGACATTGTGGACACACACACACACACGTACAGGGGATATTAGTGAACAGCCTGCAAGTAATGAACTGGATATGCAGTTGAAGATATATAGGGCATTGTCAATTAGGATGATGGTCTGACTCAACATTGTTTCTTTGCTTTGTGAACCATTCCAAACCAGTGTGATATTTAGAATACTCATCAACATGCACAGTATATGTTTTCATCACACTAACTTATACAAGGCTGTTGTGCTCTGTGTCTTATCAGGCTATACTAAAACACACTCTGCTCTGCAGTGCTGCAGAGGCCCAGGCAGCAGACTGAGGAAGGCTGAGCTCCGCTGTGTGTGGTGATTAATCACAGTGTGACTTTGTGTCTTGGGGGCCTGTCAAACACACAGGCCACATGGGGTCTGGGGACGTCTGGGGACATTTGGGATGGCCGTGGCCATGCGTCTCCCGGGGACAGCGGCCAGACTGTCCATCTCACGTCCATGTCTCATGTCGCCCAGGGTCCCCGTCCCTAGCAGACCATTCATGGACAATAGATGTCCACATGGATTACATCAAATGGTGGTCCAACTTTGAAAGAATCCTCTGGAGGTGGGGTTATGTCTTTTAAGAGCACATCAGCAACAACAACAGATCCAGGCTGGTAGTATGCAACTGGATAATAACATATAACAACACATAAAGCACAACCTGCTGGGGAATAAGCCCTTAGATAACTAAAGACATGGGTAGGGCTTAAAATAACACTTAAAAAGGAGGCACAGAGAAGTAGACTGATGTTGAAGTGTACGCTTCAAAGTAATGCTTAAAGCAGCACATCAGTGGCCTGATACTGAGAATATGCAGCTCTTGAAGAGGCAACAAAAGCTAGGGAGAAAACAGAGTGGTGTCGGAGGCTTCTTTCTCCTTGCAGGGCCGTAGAGACAGATCAGTGGCGCTGCTAGAAATAACTACACTCAGTCTAACAATGCTGCTTCCAAGGAGTTCAACCAACACTGTGTCATTTCATCCGACCACTAGAGCATGATGTTCTCTGATAAACAACACTTCCTCCATTGTACTGTTTTACCCACTGTATATGTATATACTGTATTCTTGTCATGGCTCATCCTATGTGCCTTAAGAAAGTATTCCTAGCCCTTGACTTATTCCACATTTTGTTGAGATACAGACTGAATTAAAAATGGATTAAATTAGATTTTTTTGTCACTGGCCTACACACAATACCCCATAATGTCAAAGTGGAATTATGTTTTATGACATTTTTACAAATGAATAAAAAATGTAAAGCTGAAATGTCTTGAGTCAATAAGTATTCAACCCTTTTGTTATGGGAAGCCTAAATAAGTTCAAGAGTAAAAACATCCTTAACAAGTCACATAATAAGTTATATGGACTCACTCTGTGTGCAACAGTGGAGGCTCCTCAGACGAGGAAGGGGAGGACCATCCTCCTTAGTGAATTTCATAAAATGAAAATAGTGAAACGTTAAAAAAGTTATCCTTCTTAGATAAAACTATAGTAAATATATTCACATTACACCAAATAATTGTTTAAAACATGTTTTGCAATGAAGGTCTACAGTAGTCTCACCAGCACTCTGTAGGGTAGCACCATTGTGTAGCTGGAGGACAGCTAGCTTCTGTCCTCCTCTGGGTACATTGACTTCAATACACAACCTATGAGGCTCATGGTTCTCACCCCCGTCCATAGACTTACACAGTAATTGTGACAACTTCCAGAGGACGTCCTCCAACCTATCAGAGCTCTTGCAGCATGAACTGACATGTTGTCCACCCAATCAAAGGATCAGAGAATGAATGAGGATGAATCTGGTACTGAAAGCATAAGCTACAGCTAGCTATCACTGCAGTGCATTAAATGTTGTGAGTAGTTGACTCAAACAGAGAGAAAGACAATAGTTGAACAGTTTTGAACAAGAGAGAGAGAGAGAGAGAGAGAGAGAGAGAGAGAGAGAGAGAGAGAGAGAGAGAGAGAGAGAGAGAGAGAGAGAGAGAGAGAGAGAGATTTGGTTGTATTTTTTTTTTTACGTTCACTTAGCTAGCTGAATGCAGCTAGCTAGTTAAGCCTACTCAATAACCCGGCTCAAACAGAGGGATGCTATGTTAGCTAGCCCGCTATGTCTATCCAACACTGGAACTCTTCCAAGTCAAGCCAATCTTTTGGTTTTCTGAATTTATTGCCACTAGGGTCCGCCAGTGTAACTGCTAAACTGCTTTCTGACTGTACACTGTACTGCATGATTGTAGCGAGTTTACTAACGCATTAGTTCTAGTAGCTATGTTGACTATGACGTGCCAACGATGTAGGCTGTGTGTTGCGGTAAGCAGTCATGATATGAAGGTTTGGCTTGGAAAGGTTTTTTGCCTGGTCACAGACAGCTGATATGTTGTGCACTGAAGTCCACAAGCGCAGGGAAAAGGGAGAAGGAATTGTATATACAACAAGCAAAGTGATCATGCTGTTTTTAAATGGCTGCTATGAAAGTGAACTGTGTTTGCGTGTGATCAGGGGTATATTCATTCCACCGATTCTTTAAAAAAAAGTTTCTTAAACGGAAGAAAATGGAACGAAATGAGGATAAACATACCTGAATTTGTCCAATAGAAACTCACATTTGCAACTGTTGGACCAATGATTACACCCTAGAGCAGCCAGATGCAGGCAAGAGTGTGCAAGTCGGTATTGAATGCCTGTCACCTTGATTAATCAAAATTCTCTCGACCTGTGCACCTGTGTTGTAAACCTTCATTCATAGGCTAGGTTGTAGCAACCTCATGATGGGTAGAGGGAAAATTAGTAGCCTAAACCTATCGATGTTACATTGAGCTGGGTGAATGGAATATGAATGACAGTCATCCAATATGCTGTAATAGAAATAAGGCCATGCTCATACAAAATAAAATAATCCTCCCTCATCTTCAAAGGCACCGACTGCCACTGGTGTGCAATAATGGTGTTTAACATCATTTTTGAATGACTACCTCATCTCTGTACCCCACACATACAATTATCAAGGTCCCTCAGTCGAGCAGTGAATTTCAAACACAGATTCAACCACAAAGACCAGGGAGGTTTTCCAATGCCTCACAAAGAAGGGCACCTATTGGTAGATGGTGTGGTGTCCCGAGACAACGTTGCTAATTATGCTGTGATGATAAGAAGTCCGCTTACACTGTACTTTGATTATAAAGATGTTATTGTATCAAAGATCACAGTATCAATTTACAGATATCTGCAAGCATCTGGAGAGCAACGGCCCAATCTGTTGTCTCCCCGTCCTTTGTCTCAACCAAGTATTTATATCCTATGTAACATAATACGGCGTGATTTTAATAAACCAATCCCTGGCCTCTACATAGCAGACTCTCCCAATGTCCTCTATTCCAAGAAACCTATGTAGTAATGCTTTCCAGATGTTTCCGCAAGCCGAGCCAAGTTCCTCTAACACACCATTTGCAAACGTCAGCAAAATCATAAACTCTAAGACACTACAATGGGTAAATAAAAAGCAGACATTGAATATCCCTTTGAGCATGGTGAAGTTATTAATTCAACTTTGGATGGTGTATCAATACACCCATTCACTACAAAGATACAGGCGTCCTTCCTCACTCAGTTGTCGGAGAGGAAGGAAACCTTCAAGGGATTTCACCATGAGGCCACTGGTGACTTTAAAACAGTTACAAAGTTTAATGGCTGTGATAGGAGAAAACTGAGGATGGATCAATAACATCGTAGTTACTCCACAATAACCTAATGGACAGAGTGAAAAGAAGGAAGCCTATACAGAATAAAATATATTCCAAAACATGCATCCTGTTTGCAACAAGGCATTAATGTAATACTGTAAAGAATGTGGCAAAGCAATTCACTTTTTGTCCTGAATATGAAGTGTTATATTTGGGGCAAATCCAATTAAACACATTACTGAGTACCACTCTCCATATTTTCAAGCTTAGTGGTGGCTGCATCGTGCTGTGGGTATGCTTGTAATCGTTAAGGACTGTGTAGTTTTTCAGGATAAAAAAGAAACGGAATGGAGTTAAGCACAGGCAAAATCCTAGAGGAAAATCTGGTTCAGTCTGCTTTCCACCAGACACTGAGAGATGAATTCACCAGTCAGCAGGACAATAACCTAAAACGAAAGGCCAAATATACACTGGAGTTGCTTACCAAGAAGACAGTGAATGTTCCTGAGTGGCCGAGTTACTGTTTTGACTTAAATCTACTTGAAAATGGTTGTCTAGCAATGATCAACAACCAATTTGACAGAGCTTGAAGAACTGCCCAGAAAGACACACAGATGTAATCACTGTCAAAGGTGCTACAAAGTATTGACAGGGGTGTGAATAGTGGAATAAGTCAAGAGGTATGAATACTTTCTGAAGGCACTGTAACTACTGCTGTACACACCTTTTCTATTCATATACTGTCCATACTGTCTATACACACCATTATACTGTACTCTGACATTGCTCGTTCTGATATTTCTTCATTTCTTTTTTTTCTTATTTTTGGATTATGTGTGTATTGTTTTTTATTACTAGGCATTACGGCACTGTTGAGCTAGAAACACAAGCATTTTGCTGCACCTGCATTAACATCTGCAAATCTGTGTACGCGACCAATAAACTTAGACTTAAATTGAATTTTGATTTGATCATCCCCTCGTCTATAGGTTTTAGCACCGTTCTTACTACTGCTACTGGAACATATAGGTTATGCTAAATTCCCATAAAGGAGATCACTTTAATAAAAAAATCATGCTCAATATAAGAATATGTAAACACAGCTTTTACAGAGTCAAATTACTGCCTAAAGGTTACAATATAGTGCCTTGTAAATGTTTTACCTACTATAGATATCTGATTTTAACATTAAGACATTGTCATCACAATGTTCTTTCAGATCCGTACAATAAGTATACCAGTGATTCACAGTCAATTAACTCAATAGATGTTTATGAGCTTCAAAGCATTTGATGCAAATTAGATAGTGTATCTCAAGCATAAAAGACCATGCTCATTATACAGTCATTCCTGTGCTTGTTCCAGGGGCTGTGTGTGTTCTCTCTGTGGTCTGGTCACTGATATGACGGTGTGATGAATGATGGCCGGGGGATAACTCAGAGAGACAGTGCCATGGATCGTCTGACAGACGATCCATGTGCCACACGCGTGGCTTTGTCTCAGAGAGCATGCTTGTCTTTGTCCTTCTGTCCCAGTGTCTGCCGGTGGCACCGACGCAGGGCCTGTCGAGAGCCGCAACGGATTTAAAGAGCCTCCCGCCGGTGTGACTTTTGGCAGGTGGTGGCTTCAGAAAGCATTGTTTTCTCAGAGGGAGGGATGTCTGCAGTAAAACCCTGCCATGCTTACTGCTGTTGGACTGGCTGGGCATACACACTGAGGCTAGGGGAGAACACAGGATTAGAAAGGGACTCCAGGCAAACTGTACCAGAATGCACACAGTTTCAGAGTTATTTTGTTGTGAATATCAATATTTCATTGCCACCCCCACATATATACAGTACACTCACAGAGATGGAGCAACGTATGTGAGATTACAGAGGTGTTGAAGTCTAGCTGCTCTGTTGATTACCCTTGGTGCTATGGAGATTGGTGCTGAAAACGGCATGTGTGTTCAAGGACAAGATGGTCGCTGTCCAGTGCTGAATTGCATGTAAGATCTTGAAAATGTGAAGCTATATTTATTTGCTATTTTTGATCCCCAATGCTGCATTGTTCTACACTGAAGTCATTCTATACTGGTATCAGTATGAAGACTGTAAGTGCCCTTATTGCTTTTGTCTCTGTGTGCTTATGGAAATGTTCTTTGTTCGAAACACACACACGCACGCACTCGCGCACACACACACACACACACACAACTTCTCTATCACACACACAACCCGACTGACTTTGTTTGCTTAGTTTGGCAGCGCCTCTGTCAGGTTGAGAGACCTCTTGTCTCCAGGCGCCAGTGGAGTGAGTGGCCTTTCATTAATCTGCCTGTCTGCACTGGAGACCTCCCCTAATTAAAGGCATTGTTTACCTTTGAGCTGCCACGCCCGCTGAATTATTGATAATTAGCCTGTCCTGGTCACTCCACTGGGTCTGCCACTGAGAACACACCGGCCAGTGGACGGATAGATGCCAACACATACCCTACATCTGTTGTATAGGCCAGGGGTTTAGACATTCGCAGAATGCACATGTAGCGTGATATGTTCTCTTATTTTAACCACAATTCTGTAAACTAGAACAAAATGATGTAGGTAACAAGCCCATGGTTATGTGTCTTGTTATTAGGGCTGGGAATTGCCAGGGTCCTCACAATACGATATTATCACGATACTTAAGGGCCGATACGATATGTATTGCGATTCTCACTATTCTCATGATTCTATATGTATGACGATTTGATACTGAGCAAACATATTGCTCACCATATGTCTTCTGCAGAGGGACAAGAGAGAGTAATGAGAAAACGAGTTTTGATCAGTAGCTAGGTTTCCATCCAATTGGCAACAGATTTTCATGCAGATATTCTAAAATCAGTGCATGATGACGTAGTGCACACACAATGTACTTTTGGCTTATGTTTTCATGTACTGAATACAAATCTAAAGATCAATGTGATCCCATCGTATTTTCAACTCTACCGATAGTTTTGTCACAAAAACTGTTGTGTTAAATAGCAAATGTGCCTACTCTGGTCTTGGCACGTGCGCTCTAGCCAACAGCTCGCAGATACAGAGCGGGTAGGCTAGTCTACATGAGTAGATTATTATGGATAAGAGTGAGAATATTTGTATTTGCCAAAAGGCAGTCAAGCATCGATCATCATGTCACCAGAATAAGCCCCTCAATATTTATTGGAAAAGAGCATCAAGATCACCGTGCACTTTCACCACCCTGTGAAGTTCATCGTAACTTATTTAATCTGTAGCCTAATAAACTGCATGGTTTCCCAAGCAGCACTAGGAGGACCACAAACCATATCACTGCGTGACTCCAAGTTTACTTCGATGTGATGGTTATTATATATGTGCATGAAGGCGTTTCCACCATCATTTCTCACATAATTAATTTTATCGACACAAAAAGATCCCACCATGTCGAACAAACATACAGTGGGGGAAAAAAGTATTTAGTCAGCCACCAATTGTGCAAGTTCTCCCACTTAAGAAGATGAGAGAGGCCTGTCATTTTCATCATAGGTACACGTCAACTATGACAGACAAAATTAGGGAAAAAAATACAGAAAATCACATTGTAGGATTTGTAATGAATTTATTTGCAAATTATGGTGGAAAATAAGTATTTGGTCATTAACAAAAGTTTCTCAATACTTTGTTATATACCCTTTGTTGGCAATGACACAGGTCAAATGTTTTCTGTAAGTCTTCACAAGGTTTTCACACACTGTTGCTGGTAATTTGGCCCATTCCTCCATGCAGATCTCCTCTAGAGCAGTGATGTTTTGGGGCTGTCGCTGGGCAACACGGACTTTCAACTCCCTCCAAAGATTTTCTATGGGGTTGAGATCTGGAGACTGGCTAGGCCACTCCAGGACCTTGAAATGCTTCTTACGAAGCCACTCCTTCGTTGCCCGGGCGGTGTGTTTGGGATCATTGTCATGCTGAAAGACCCAGCCACGTTTCATCTTCAATGCCCTTGCTGATGGAAGGAGGTTTTCACTCAAAATCTCACGATACATGGCCCCATTCATTCTTTCCTTTACACGGATAAGTTGTCCTGGTACCTTTGCAGAAAAACAGCCCCAAAGCATGATGTTTCCACCCCCATGCTTCACAGTAGGTATGGTGTTCTTTGGATGCAACTCAGCATTCTTTGTCCTCCAAACATGACGAGTTGAGTTTTTACCAAAAAGTTATATTTTGGTTTCATCTGACCATATGACATTTTCCCAATCCTCTTCTGGATCATTCAAATGCACTCTAGCAAACTTCAGACGGGCCTGGACATGTACTGGCTTAAGCAGGGGGACACGTCTTGCACTGCAGGATTTGAGTCCCTGGCGGCGTAGTGTGTTACTGATGGTAGGCTTTGTTACTTTGGTCCCAGCTCTCTGCAGGTCATTCACTAGGTCCCCCCGTGTGGTTCTGGGATTTTTGCTCACCGTTCTTGTGATCATTTTGACCCCACGGGGTGAGATCTTGCGTGGAGCCCCAGATCGAGGGAGATTATCAGTGGTCTTGTATGTCTTCCATTTCCTAATAATTGCTCCCACAGTTGATTTCTTCAAACCAAGCTGCTTACCTATTGCAGATTCAGTCTTCCCAGCCTGGTGCAGGTCTACAATTTTGTTTCTGTTGTCCTTTGACAGCTCTTTGGTCTTGGCCATAGTGGAGTTTGGAGTGTGACTGTTTGAGGTTGTGGACAGGTGTCTTTTATACTGATAACAAGTTCAAACAGGTGCCATTAATACAGGTAACGAGTGGAGGACAGAGGAGCCTCTTAAAGAAGAAGTTACAGGTCTGTGAGAGACAGAAATCTTGCTTGTTTGTAGGTGACCAAATACTTATTTTCCACCATAATTTGCAAATAAATTCATTAAAAATCCTACAATGTGATTTTCTGGATTTTTATTTCTCAATTTGTCTGTCATAGTTGACGTGTACCTATGATGAAAATTACAGGCCTCTCTCATCTTTTTAAGTGGGAGAACTTGCACAATTGTTGGCTGACTAAATACTTTTTTTCCCCACTGTATTATCTGTCGGTGTCACGACTTCCGCCGAGGCTGCCCCCTCTCCTGGTTCGGGCAGGCTTCGGCGTTCGTCGTCACCGGAGTACTAGCTACTGCCGATCCCATTCTCATCACTCCACTTGTCAATTACACACACCCTGTGCTCATTCCCCTAATTAGTATGTGTATAAGTGTTCCCTCTGTCTTTGTGAGTGATTGTTTGTTGTGAGAGCGTGTAGCTCGGTTGAGCTACATTTCACTGTGTTATTGCCAAGGTGGATGTTTTACCTTGTATAGTTTTGTTTGACGCTTTGGGCGTATGATTTATGCAAACGGATTAAACTCTGGACTTTGGTATTTTACCCCCTGCGCCTGACTCTTTCTTTCACACCTCGTACAGAATCACATTTAAGTCATTTAGCAGACACTCTTATCCAGAGCAACTTACAGGAGCAATTAGGGTTAAGTGCCTTGCTCAAGGGCACATCGACAGATTGTTTCATCTAGTTGGCTCGGGGATTAGAACCAGCGACCTTTCGGTTACTGGCACAACGCTCTTAACCACTAAGCTACCTGCCGCCCTCACTCACCTGATCTGATATGGAGTCAGCAGGAGAAGACCGCATGCCTGGAGTTGTGGCAAGGGTCCAGGAGCATTCCTAGATGTTGGCCAGCTTGGGCGAAGCGATGGATCGGGTTCTTCAGGTGGTAGAACGCCTGGAGAGGAGAGGAGAGGATCCGATCTATTGAGACCAGCTGGTCAACCGGATCCAGCCACCTACACCCCAGCCCCTGGAGGGATCCAGATATCCTGGCCACCGGCGTTTGATGGGACGGCAGCGTGATGTAAGGGATTCCTATCCTGGAGTTGTATTTCTCCAGCATCAGGCCGGAGCCCCGGGAGCAGGAGAAGGTATCCGTCCTCGTTTCCTGCCTTTGTGGGAGAGCCCTGGAGTGGGCCAACGGAGTGTGGAATGAAGGAGGTGCCGCATTGGAGGACTACGGGGAGTTTGCGCGCCTCTTTCGGGCCGTTTTTTGGACACCCGCCTGAGGGTCGAGAGGCGGGCGAACGACTGGTTCATCTGAGGCAGGGGACGAGGACCGATCAGGACTACGCGTTGGAGTTCCGGACGCTAGCAGCGGGGTCCGGGTGGAACGAGAGGCTCTGATCGACCAATTCCGGTGCCACCTAAGGGAGGACGTCCGACAGAGCTAGCCTGCCGGGATGCCATGCTATCGTTCTCCAACTGGTGGACATGGCCATCCGGCTGGACAATCTGCTAGCAGCCAGAGGACGTCCTGGTAGGGGTCTGCCCGTTCCCACTCCAAACATGTCCAGAACCCTTTGCGGCGCACTGTACTTTATCTATCCCCTTTCCTTTTCACCTGGTAGGTTCCCAGTGTAAGGCGCTAGTCGATTCAGGCGCAGCTGGGAATTTTATGGACAGGGCATTTGCACACCGTCAAGGCATTTCATTGGTTCCCCTAACCATTCCACTCCCCATCAGAGCACTTGATAGTCGACCATTAGGGTCCGGGTTGGTTAAAGACGTTACGGTACCAGTCACCATGATTACGCAGGAGACGCATGTTGAGCAGATCACCTTTATGATTATTGAGTTTCCTGCTTACCCTGTAGTCTTGGGTATCCCGTGGTTAGCCCTTCACAACCCCAATTTCTCATGGCCGCAGAGGGTTCTTACGGGGTGGTCGGGTGAGTGTCCAGGTAGGTGTCTAGGTGTTTCCGTTGGTGCGACCACGGTGGAAAGTCCAGACGGTACCCACACCGTGCGCATTCCCCCCGAATACCATGATCTGGCGCTCGCATTTTCCAAGACGCAAGCGACTAAATTACCACCTCATCGGGAGGGGGATTGCATGATAAACCTTCGGGTAGACGCTGTACCTCCCAGGAGTCATGTGTATCCCCTGTCGCAGGCTGAAACGGAGGCTATGGAAATAAACGTCACTGAGTCCCTGCGCCAGGGGTATATACGTCCCTCCACTTCACCTGCCTCCTCGAGTTTCATCTTTGTGAAGAAGAAAGATGGCGGTTTACGCTCGTGCATTGATTATCGACCACTGAATAATGTGACGGAACGATTTAGTTATCCTCTTCCCCTCATTCCTTCAGTGATTGAGTCAATACATGGGGCAAATTTTTTCACCAAATTAGACCTCAGGAGTGCCTACAATCTGGTGCGTATTCGGAAAGGGGATGAATGGAAAACAGCATTCAGCACAACCTTGGGTTATTATGAATACCTGGTGATTAGGGGTGTAACGATTCGTTTTAACAACGATTCGATTTGTAACACGATTCGTGGTTGTCGATACGATTCAAGGACGATATTGGTTCATTTAGAACGATACGATCCGAAACGATTCAGTGACTTGAAATCAATTCAGTAACCTTTTAGCCAAAAATTCAACCAGTGTGACTGAAATAAATACCTGGATACTGTACAGTGCAGGTGAAGTTTCCTAGATTCCTGTTTCTTGTAAGGACCGCAATGGTGGCTTGATAATTTCTCGCTCGTCGGCTTCTCCTCTGTCGTCCGCCATGCTATGTTTTGTTGTCTTGGCGCCTATGCGCTGCTGCTGGCGCGATGACGTCACGGATAGGCAGACTGAATCGAGTAATGTTTAAAGCCTTTATCATTAAAAGTGCTAAGAAAAAACATCCATATAAAGTCTGACGTGCTTAAATCCAATGGGTTATTTCCTAGTATCGATACAATCGATTTATTACATTTTAAAACGATGTTAGATCGATATATGTTGTCCAAAAGGCCAACTCGCCGAGCACAGATCGATGTAGTTGGATCATAGGAATATAAATCGATACATCGATGTAGTAGATGGATCGTTACACCCCTACTGGTGATGCCCTACGGTTTGATGAATGCTCCATCCGTTTTCCAGTCCTTTGTGAACGAGGTGTTTCGGGACATGCTTGGTCGCGGTGTGGTGGTCTACATCGATGACATCCTGGTGTATTCCGCTACGCGCGCCAAGCATGTGTCCCTGGTTCGCAAAGTACTGGTCCAACTGCTGGAAAATGATCTTTATGCCAAGTCAGAGAAGTGTGAGTTTTTCCAGCAGTCAATCTCCTTCCTCGGATATCGCATTACCACCACAGGTGTGGAGATGGAGGGAGACCGCATTGCAGCCATGCGTAATTGGCCGACTCCAACCACGGTAAAGGAGGTGCAGCGCTTCCTTGGCTTTGCCAACTACTATCGAAGGTTTATTCGGGGCATTGGCAAGGTCGCAGCTCCCATTACCTCCTTGTTGAAGGGTGTGCCGTTCCGGCTCCGCTGGTCTGCTGAGGCTGATTTGGCATTCAGTAGATTGCGGAGTCTGTTCACCTCAGCCCCCGTACTGGCTCACCCCGATCCATCACTACCGTTCGTAGTGGAGGTGGATGCGTCCGAGGTAGGGATAGGAGCTGTCTTATCCCAACGCTCGGGCATGCCACCCAAGCTCCACCCCGTGCCTTATTTTCTAAGAAGCTCAGCTCGACGGAGCACAACTACGGCGTTGGTGATCGGGAGCTGCTGGCTGTTGTCAGAGCGTTGAAGGTGTGGAGACATTGGCTCGAAGGGGCGAAACACCCTTTCCTCGTCTGGACAGACCACCGTAACCTGGAGTACATTCGGGCAGCGAGGAGGCTGAATCCTCGCCAGGCCATGTGGGCCCTATTCTTCACCCGGTTTGATTTCACACTCTCATACATTCCGAGTACGAAGAATGTGAAGGCAGACGCACTATCTCGGCTGTATGACACAGAGGAGAGGCCCAGAGACAAAACCCCCATACTCCCGGCCTCATGCATTGTGGCACCGGTAGTATAGGCGATGGACGCAGATATAGCGCAGGCATTACGCACAGATCCATCTCCACCTCAGTGTCCAGCTGGGCTGCAGTACGTGCCTGCACTTATTCGTGATTGTCTGATCTACTAAGCACACAGGTCACCCTCCTCTGGTCATCCAGGTATCGGTCGTACAATGCGCTGCCTGTCCGAGAAGTAATGGTGGCCTACCATGGCTAAGGACGTGAGGGTGTATGTTTCCTCATGCTCAGTGTGCCCCCAGAGTAAGGCACCTAGGCACCTCCCAGCGGGTAAGCTAAAACCTTTACCAGTTCCACAACGACCATGGTCTCACCTGAGTATTGATTTTCTCACTGATCTTCCCCCCTCCCAAGGAGGGACATCCTCGATCCCTCCCTGTTGAGGGATTTCCACCATCGCCATCCGACTCGCCCTGCTCCGCGTCCTCCTGGCCGTCCCTGAGGCCAGGGTCGACGCACTGTTGGAGCGCACGTCGGGAGGGGTACTGTCACGACTTCCAACGAGGCTGCCCCCCCCTCCTGGTTCGGGCAGGCTTCGGCGTTCGTCGTCACCGGAGTACTAGCTACTGCCGATCCCATTCTCATCACTCCACCTGTCATGTCTTGTCAATCACACACACCTGGTGCTCATTCCCCTAATTAGTATGTGTATGTGTTCCCTCTGTTCCCTTTGTCTTTGTGAGTGATTGTTTGTTGTGAGAGCGTGTAGCTCGGTTGAGCTACATTTCACTGTGTTATTGCCAAGATGGATGTTTTACCTTGTATAGTTTAGTTTGACGCTTTGGGCGTTTGATTTATGCAAACAGATTAAACTCTGGACTTCGGTATTTTACCACCTGCGTCTGACTCCTTCTTTTACACCTCGTCACAGTCGGCATTTATAAAATTGTACCAAAACTACCTGTTTCCATCACAGCTGTCGTGACTTTTTTTTTATACGGTATGACTTTACTCCCATAAAAACCGTGGATGGAAACGAGGTTAGAAATCAGTTCTGGGGAAAAAATGGCTCCCTATTTAAAAAGAAGATGGAGATCAAGCTATGAAGGAAAAATAATATCCCAATATGTTACTGTATCGATCTTTTCCCTCATCACTACATGTTATGTAAGCATGCATTGTTATAGTTATTACGATGATTATGAGTCTGAAAGCTTGCTCCAGATGCAGTACTGTACCTTTGCATGGCACTGATGTAATATGTTCTTGATAATCGAATTACTGTAAAACTTGACCCAAAACTAAGAAATCTTATTTCTATATATTGTTCAATGTCAATAAATCTGGTACATAATAGAAAAAAAACTGCTGATCAAGGACAAGATGGTTGCTACAGTATCTAGAGTTCAATTGAAAAGTTCATGGAAAGTGAACACTGTCCTTAGTGCTGAATGACTACTGAATAAAACTGTTCTTGGGCATACATTCAAACCTATTGAATTATTTTTAAATCTGCAGAACTAAAATTCAATTTTCTGAAATCCCACAGTCATACTGCGAGACGCCATTCGAAGCTCATGAGGATTTGGACTTAAGACGACTTAGAGGTGATTTATGCAGTAAACGAAACCATGCTGGGAGGGGAGGAGATGAAAGGGAGAGCGAGGTCCCGGCAGACTTAAAGAGGGACTGCCTCTAAATAGCCACTAATCTCTTTGACATTATCAATAGATAATAGCTAGCTAGCTAGCTAACGTTAGACTACAAGTTGGATTTAGAAATTAGTTCGTAGCTCATACAAGTATATTGTGTATTGTCTATGGCAAAACTAAATAATGGATGCAGCTATGGCAGTAGCTAACTGATGTCTGAGTCTGACTAATACAATGAACTAGGAGCAACACACCGTAACGGCATCACCGACCTGAATCTAATCCAATCTAGAGCTACTGTAAAGCATAGAATTAGGGTTTCCACTAGTTACCACATCCACAAATCTATATCTTAAAGATTTATGAAAACAAAAATAAGCTTAAGGTTAGGGTTAGACATAAGGTTAGTAATGTGGTTAAGGTTAAGGTTAGGTTTAAAATCAAATTTTAAGAAGATAAATTGAAGAAATAGCTTTATGACTTTGTGGCTGTGGTAACTAGTGACGACATAGAATTAGCCCTGATGACACAGACGGCTTCATCAACAACGGTAATGTGTGTTATGTGAAAAAATACACAGTTTGATAATCTAATAGGTTAATTACCCAGCCAAGCAGATACAAGTAGTAGAGTCATTTTGGTTGTGAAGTACATTATCAAAAAGCTTTGGCCTTTCTTTATAACAAAATGCAATTTACCACTTTGCTGTCTATTGTATCACCCTGTCACAGGCTCTCCCAGTCAAAACCACCTCATACGATGAGGAAATACATTGTTTATAAGGATTGCCTGCTGCAGTTGTTCGAGAGATGTCCATTTTGCAGCCGAACATACAACATTTATGGAGCCAGCACATGGACACTTGCAAGGTATGACCATTCTGACATGTTTGCAACAGTAACCTCATTACCACCAGACAAAATGCCGATAGGCACAGTATCTGTATCGGCTGGGAAAGACAATGAAAGGTGAAAGGTGCACTTTGTTATATTAGCAGAACACTGCTTCTATAGTATTATGTAAAGGGTTGCTTATTCTACATGGAGCTGTTACTACATTGGAAAGTTATCAAAACACTTAGTTTAGAATATCTACATAAATTCAGCAATTGCATTCTTCTCATATTACTCTGTAGGCTACTGACCTATTCAAAGCTTCCTCCGGCATCTCACCATACATCTGCCTGTAGTTATTGAACACAACATGCAGGAGGTTTGTTTCTTGTGATTGAGGTGGGGGAAACAGCTGTGGGCAAGGTTCTCACAGATGGGGGTGTCTTTGTGGTGGCAAGAACACAACCAAGAAACACCCATATCAAACCACACCCCCAAGCCAACTCCCGTTTGGCTTCTGTCATGGCCGCCAGCATTTCTTGAGGAGCAAGCCAAAAAATGAGGCCAAATCAGCAGGTACTGTTCCCCTTTAAAGAGAGAGCCTGTCTCTGTGTCATGACTCACTGAAGCAATGCGCTGTATGACAAGCAAAGATGCCGGTGAGCATCAGGATGTGTTCCAGTGTCTATTCCCCTCTAAATCAGCACTTACCTCTACCCTCTGTCATCAGAAACCAGTTGGTGCCTGTGAAAGTATAATGGTGTAGATTAAAGTGTCAAACTGCTTGTCCATGCCCACGGGGCATGACCATTCCAAATATATCTGACAAAAACATTTACATTCACGTTTGAGTTTACTCACAACTGTGAACTAAATTGTCTTTTACAGATAAAACATTTCTGTAAAGAGAGCAGAAAGTATTTTAGTGGGCCGATATACAACCTGCCGCTCATGGTCTTGCCCTTCAGAGTATAAAGAGACCAAAAAGAGGTTGAACGTCTGAGACCTGTATGTTACGCAAAGGTATTGTGAAGAGCATTTATTGATTGGCTCGGTTGATAGTTGGAATAAAATAAGCTGCCTTAGGATTTTGGAGATCATGGAGGTGCATAGGTTGATGGATAGGATATATATATGCAGAAGGATATGACAGAGTGGGCGTATGTATAAAGAGATGGATGTGAATGCTTGATGGGTGATGATAATTGCCCGCTTTAAAATAGTGTTGAAGTAGAGCTGGATGGGAAGGGAGATTGGAAGGGTCCTTTCCACCGTGTGGAGTGCTCCTGCTGAGAGAGGAAAGAGAGAGGGAGAATCAGAGATGAAGGAGAGAGACCCAATAATGTTCCTCTTAACCTGCGGCGCTATTAACAGCCAGCGCTATCAGGCTCCCACATCCGCCAGGAGAGGTCAGAGCCCGATGCAGGAAGTCTTTCTAGCAGCCACTGCTGCAGTATGGGCAGAGTGGGCGAATAACAACCAGGGTTCTGGAGAGGCTGTACTCAAGTGCCAGCTAAACTATGCCATTCACATTTACAATGCAAAACAAGATAATGGGATTTGTTAAAAGCATCTGATGGAAAGTTACTGCATCATGGGCTTGGGTTTCTTGATTATGTTGCTTTGGTAGCAGGTGCACATATTGCTGGTTTAAAAGGTGTAACAAGTGATTGCATACACAGTAGCAGTTTGTTCATTCAATGTTATAAATGTTTTGTTGGACAATGTTATGATGGAGATCAGTTGGCTGGTGAAGTAGGTAAATATGCATTATCAACCATATGTACAAAACACTTCGTACTGTTATGTTATTTATAATTTTGGCACATTGCAAGTGGAAATCAAAGTCTTAAAGTAGCTGCCCAGTAAAAATCGCACTTTTAAAAGTTCAGATTCTGTTAACTCATATCCAGATAATGTTGTTGACTCATCCTATACTCGTATTTGTGGCCAAAGCATACATTGGAGAGAAAAAAAAACACTTCAAAAACCCCACCTCAAAAATGCTTGCTATTTCCTCATAGAACTTGATGTCATCTCCCTGAGGAGGATGAGCTAGCCAATCAGCGGTCTAGAGGAGGATGAGTGGGCCAATCATTGCATTAATATTTTTCATGACTGGTATACGCCCACACCATTCTGTTGTTGGGGTATGCCCACACCATTCCAACACAGAAAAGCTGCTTTTCAACATACTTATTTACAATTTTTTGGAAGGAAAACTATTTCACTCATATTGTAAGTAATTATAGGCTACTTTAAGTTGTCAATTCCAGCTCCCAGCATACATCAGCCGACTCCAGTTGCTCCCTTGGCACAGAGATACACAAAAAAAAGTCTGTGGTAATTTAACGCAGCCAGCCCAGCCGCCCAGGCCTCTGCATGATACTGTGGGAGTGCCGGTGCCCGTGTAAGTGAGGCTGAACACTTTATCCCGTGGCATTAGGCCGCCATGTTTGAGTTAATACCACAGAGTAGATCCTCTATCCGCCAGCATTAGTGTCTAACACTCCCCCGCAGAGCAGGGAAGGGGAAGATAACACTTTCACTCACAACAGCACCATCACACTATCTACTAGGTTTCCTTACTGTATCTATGGGTCGGTCCACCAATTTGTGCCTTTTGAGAAGTGTTACTTGGTAAAAAAAAAAAAACGTTTGATTTCACCAAATTTTAACTGTAAATCTATCCACCAAATACATTTTAACTTGATCACTGTCCCCTGAGGGTTTTGGGTTGATCCATGTGGTCACACAAGTGTCCATAATCACTATACTTAACGTGCTATTTTAGCCTTTTCTTACAGACCAATCAGCCCTTCTATTCATACCACTAACAACCTTCTAGACCCCCTCTGATGTGGTTTCCTTGGGATGGCAATGTGACATACAGGCCTGTGTCCTCTGTGCTGGAAGAGCGATGCCATTCCTGAATTAGACCTGACACGGTTATTTCATTTGTGCTCAGTGGGTGGACGAATAACAAGAGCAGGAACAAATTAATAGAGGAGATTCAGGGGAATTTTCATTAGCAGGAGGGGGAGATGAACGAAACCACCTGAAATTAAGAAGGAATGTGTGTGTGTGTGTGTCCACAATGTCAAGCAAAAGTCTACCTCGGTACTCCTCTAATTACTCACCGTCTTTATTATGTGCTGCCAAAATGTCACAATATTGACCAGAACATTGTTTTTCCAGTAGAAGTGTTGCTCGGATTCTCTACTCTTTTCAATTGTCTGCTTAGGGATACTTGTATACATCCCCTCGACAACTACTTAACTAGCTTTTGTTTTAGCATTAGTCTGTAAGGTCCTAACACAAACAAAATACTCAATGTGTAATGTGTGATGGGTGTGTGGGTGGGCGTTATGGGGGTGGGATTCGCTGGAAGTTAGCATCAACTGGCAGTTAGCTAGTACATTCAACATGTAATTCATTCGTAGCTCCCAGCTAATGGTTTCTAAATGAGTCCTGTTTAGAAATACTAGATCAATCATTGGGTGATTTCCCTCATTTCACTTGTAGTAAGCATACATTATTTAAAGAGGACCACAACCCACAGAGAATGCTATGAGCTTTGTATACAAACACTTTTAAGGTCAACTGCCACTATCTCTTTCCTTGTCCTTCATTCGTTTTCCTGTCCATGTCTTCCCCCTTTCGCCCTCCTTTAGCCTCAGTGTGTGTCTGCTCCATAGATCTACAGTCTGGACAGGTGCAGTTTGACCTGCTGTACTCTGCAGCTGGCCAAGAGGTTCCTGTCTGTTTGACCTGCTGTACTCTGCAGCTGGCCAAGAGGTTCCTGTCTGTTTGACCGGCTGTAAGCAAAACAAGACACAGACATCACCTCACCCTTCAGCTCTGCAACGTGGTTCAGATTTATGGCCAAATACCTAGGCCACTGATCTCCAGCTTTTACGCATCATCTGATGTCTTGTCACAATCTACCACAGAATGACCAGCTCTTGACCAATACAATGAAGCTAGATACAGAGAGAGGAATACAGAGAGGGAAATTATTCCAAAGCAAAGATATAACAGGTGGTATGACAAGTATCAGTCATCACTGTGATACCATTGTGAGACATGGTGGCAACCTGGATGCTGTGATTTACTGCAACAACAGACTCAATTGTATAGCAGAGGAAAGGTGTGTGTTTGTGTGTGTGTGTGTGGGGGGGGTTGCGTACTATTCTTGTTCTAGTTATCCTTTATGCAACAGTGAAGATCGACGAGTGGTCACCTTCCAGACAGTGATGTATGACAAAGAGATGTGCTGCTAAAAATCCTCAGACACACACACGTTTCTCTCCCCTCGTCAGGGCATGTTGTCTCTCTGACCTGTCTCCTGCTCCTGTCACAGCACTTATATTTACAGGGTGGAAATCTGAGCTGAAGGGTTTTCAAAACAAACACTGCTCAGGTCAGGATGGATAGAGAGAAGTGAGGGGAAGGGGGAGTGAGTGAGTGAGTGAGTGAGTGAGTGAGTGAGAGAGAGAGAGAGAGAGAGAATCCAAATGAGAATGAGAATTATAATGAGAGGAAAGGGGACGAGAGAGCAGGCAGTGTGTGGCTGGGAGACCCCCTAGGGATGGGTGAACTCAGTGCATCCCAATTTTCATTTCTCGCTGTACAACCCCAGATGATAATAGTGTAATGATGGTTATTTTAATTGGGCCTTTGTTTCCTTCAGTTTTCATATTGCTGAAACCCTTGGGAACTTAAGCATCTTCGCGTCACACACACACGCACTCACGCATGCACATACACACACACGTGCACACAGGCACACAAACACACACACATTCACACAGACAAGTCAAAGCCTCACAGTGGCAAACCATGGCTATTGGACCTACTAGGCCTGAAAGGACAGCGACCATAATACATGCGCACTCCATATACCGATGTAGGATCTTCATTTGAGCCAGTTTGCTAGAGCAGGAAAATAATCCTGCAGCAACAGGAAATGTGAATTATTATGTGGATTATAATTGCATTTCTGTATGGGTTGATATATTTTTAAGAAGGGAAAATCAAGTCTGAAATTTCAAAGTGGAACTTACAAACTTCAGAAGCCTTTTTAAACCTAAAATATACTACAAGTTGAAATTGTCCTGCATTGCAGGAAGGTTCTCCTGCAACAGGGTGATCTAAGTAAGATCCTACATTTGTAAGAGAGCACACTTTTCGTAAAACACATAGGGTGATAGAAAGACAGTAGCATGCACAGCATGATGTTAAAGAATTTAAGCAGCCCATTCACTCAGACATAATAAACCAGTAGCCTAGGTCCCAATCATACAATAACACAACCATTAGGCTAAGCATTTCCAAATCAACATTTACAACTATTATTTTCCATTGTAAACATCTTGATCATGTTCAGCACACAAAGTAACCGGTGATCTAAAGTTTAAATGCAACAATGTTTCACACAGATAACACATTATTGTCAAAGAGCTAAAAAAAAGGTCCACTCACCAGATGATGATAATTTAAAACGTAAAATATTGAAAAGGATGAAGAGAACAAATTAGCAACAATATCCTCTTCGATAACACCTGCAGCTGCTGCAGCTGCACACTAGCCTACAACAAAAAAGAGCTAGCTTAGATCGTGGGAGAACTACTGCTCGCTATTGTACAGTGACCTGTCTGCCTTCGAGAAGGCAGAAGTTTCCATACGTTTTTGTAAAAATGGTCTCACCCATTACAAGTCCAAATGTGATTGGTTGATTCAACTGTCACTCCAAAAGGCAGATGCCTTCTACCACGCTTCTGAGGGCCTAGCCCAGTGGTCACCAAACTACGGCCCGCGGGCCGGATACGGCCCGTCAGCACATTTGGCCCGGCCCTCTGAACAATACCAGAGACGCTATCGGATTTTTTTCCTATTTGGCCTCCAGAAAAAAAATCCTAGGCCCGGCCCTGTCAAAGAGAGAACGGAATAATGGCGAAAAGGTTAGGTAAGAGAAAAATTGATTCAGAATGCAGGGTATTTAACCTGCAGTGGACAAACGATTATTTTTTTGTTCAATGCAAAGAAAAGGCTGTTTGTCTCATCTGTCAAGAGACGGTGGCGGTATTCAAAGAATACAATCTTCGCCGACACTATGAATCCCGTCACAAAGACAAGTACGTCACAAAGACAAGTCCACTGCCTAATTCACCAGCAAGCACTGTGCTGCAAAGTGTTGACGTGGGATTCTGTAATGAAGGTTGTGGTGTCGTGCATAAACTTCATCAGAGCAAAGGGACTTAAACACAGGCAGTTCCAAGAATTCCTGTCTGAACTGGAGTCTACGCACGGAGATGTGCTGTACTACACAGAGGTCCGATGGCTGAGCCGGGGCAGAGTTTTGAGGCGTTTTTACGAGCTGCTACCCGAAATTAACGCATTTCTTCATTTAAAAGACAAAAACGGTCCCAGAGCTGATCGACCCAGAATGGAAATGGCACCTCGCATTTTTAACAGACGTGACAGAAATACTTAACAGCCTTAACTTGCAGCTACAAGGCGAGGGGAAACTCATTTGCGACATGTATTCACACATAAAAGCATTTGAGGTGAAATTAGCGCTGCTTTTGGAACAAGTGAAAAAGCGCAACTTCGTCCATCTTCCTGCTACCCAAAACCTGTCGACAGAGAACCCAGCGGTCCCGTTCCCAGCTGAAAAGTGCGTGGAAGCACTGGAAATGCTGAAGGCGGAGTTCGGTGTGCGATTCAGTGAACTACATGTTCATGCAAAAGAAATCCGTCTTTTTCAGAACCCCTTTGTTGCCGACATTGATGAAGCCCAGCCTTCATATCAGTTTGAGTTGGCTGAGTTACAGAACTGTGATGTTCTGAAAGACGCATTCAAGCCCAACAGTCTCATTGACTTCTATGCCGCCCTCCCAAACGACACATATCCAAACATCAAAAAACACGCAATGAAGATGTCCACAGTTTTTGGCAGCACGTATATCTGCGAGAAAACCTTTTCTCGCATGAAACTGCTGAAAACTCCGATGAGATCAAGATTGACAGATGAACATTTGCATCAGTGCTTGAGACTGGCTGTAACTAGAATGGAACCTGATATTCAACTTCTCACCAGCCAGATGCAGGCCCACAGTTCACACTGATGAACATACATAGGTAAGCTCACTTTTCTGACTTGAATGAGTCATTCTGAGCATAAACAAATATAATCATAATAAAATCTACTGGGATAAAATCCATCTTTACAACCATACTGGTAGTGAAATGTATTGTGCTGTGTAGGTGCTGTATCACTTAGTTCAGTTTCTCAACCTGCTTCCTTTGTGGTTTTCACAGGGAAGTTGATGAGAGAGAGCTGCAAACAGCGGTGTCTACAAGCCTACTGGAACCTACAAAAGGATTATAAGGAAGGAACACAAGAACTTTAAGAGACTGCTCATATGTGTCAGAGAGATTCTGCTCTGACAACTGAGCTGAACTTTTATCTGTTAAGATTGTGCATGGCACAACAGAAAGTTAATGTTCCATGGCTTTTTTTTCTATGAAGAACCCAGAGAGAGTTATTTAGTTATTATTTATTTCATAAATAGTGTTATTTATTTCCTGTTTTTTCTGTGAAGAACTCAGAGAGGGTTATTTAGTTATTATTTATTTCATTAATAGTGTTATTATTTGTTTCCTGACTTTTTTTCTGTAAAGAACCTGGAAAGGGTTATTTGGTTATGTGTGGCTTTCTGGAAAACAATAAATTTTTTAAGCTCCCCTACGATCGTCACACTTTTTCTGTTACAAACTGACACCGGCCCCCCATCAGAGAAGGGAAAAGTTATGTGGCCCTCACAGGAAAAAGTTTGGGGACCCCTGCTTTAAGAAGATCTCACATGAAGGACCGGGAGGGTTTTCAAAAGCAGCTGCTTTTTTTCAAGGTTCAGTCCCTATTTGATGGTGAAGATTAAAACCCATCACCCATGCAGAGTTGGAGCGAGCGTAGCTTTGACTGCTGGGTTGTTCTGTGCTGTGCTGGGTTGTGCTTAGCTGGGTTGTGCTGTGCTATGCTGTGCCGTGCGGCGGGGCAGGCCTGTGCTGAGAGGGAGGTCATCTCTGTGACGTCTTCTGAACCCTCCTGGTCCTTCATCATCCACAAGGGAGCAGAACCGGCGAGCAGTTTGGACATTTCCATGAAGACGACTTTGTTTCCTAATTAATCTCCTGGCTCCGGCTCCCCGCTCCACTCCTGTCACTTCCTTGGAATTAAACATGGCCGGCAATTTGTTAAATCAATTATCAAGAGAGGAAGCGGGCTTTCGGCTAGCAGGCACACGCACATAGGCTACGGAGCACACACATCCACAAGATAGCTAGACGATAGAAGAGCCAGGAGAGGCAGGATGGCCTTCAGGAGAAAGGTGGAGTGTGTTGTTGGAATGAGAGCAGGAGAGCAGGACAAAGAAGGAGTGTGTTGTTGGAATGAGAGCAGGAGAGCAGGACAAAGGTGGAGTGTGTTGGAATGAGAGCAGGAGAGCAGGAGAAAGGTGGAGTGTGTTGTTGGAATGAGAGCAGGAGAAAGAAGGAGTGTGTTGTTGGAATGAGAGCAGGAGAGCAGGAGAAAGAAGGAGTGTGTTGTTGGAATGAGAGCAGGAGAGCAGGAGAAAGAAGGAATGTGTTGTTGGAATGAGAGCAGGAGAAAGAAAGAGTGTGTTGTTGGAATGAGAGCAGGAGAGCAGGACAAAGAAGGAGTGTGTTGTTGGAATGAGAGCAGGAGAAAGAAGGAGTGTGTTGTTGGAATGAGAGCAGGAGAAAGGAGGAGTGTGTTGTTGGAATGAGAGCAGGAGAAAGAAGGAGTGTGTTGTTGGAATGAGAGCAGGAGAAAGAAGGAGTGTGTTGTTGGAATGAGACCAGGAGAGCAGGACAAAGAAGGAGTGTGATGTTGGAATGAGAGCAGGAGAGCAGGACAAAGGTGGAGTGTGTTGTTGGAATGAGAGTAGGAGAGCAGGACAAAGGAGTGTGTTGTTGGAATGAGAGCAGGAGAGCAGGACAAAGAAGGAGTGTGTTGTTGGAATGAGAGCAGGAGAGCAGGAGAAAGAACTAATGTGTTGTTGGAATGAGAGCAGGAGAAAGAAAGAGTGTGTTGTTGGAATGAGAGCAGGAGAGCAGGAGAAAGAAGGAGTGTGATGTTGGAATGAGAGCAGGAGAAAGAAGGAGTGTGTTGTTGGAATGAGAGCAGGAGAGGAGGACAAAGAGGGAGTGTGTTGTTGGAATGAGAGCAGGAGAGCAGGACAAAGAAGGAGTGTGTTGTTGGAATGAGAGCAGGAGAGCAGGACAAAGAAGCAATGTGTTGTTGGAATGAGAGCAGGAGAGCAGGACAAAGAAGCAATGTGTTGTTGGAATGAGAGCGGGAGAGCAGGAGAAATAAGGAGTGTGTTGTTGGAATGAGAGCAGGAGAGCAGGAGAAAGGTGGAATGTGTTGTTGGAATGAGAGCAGGAGAGCAGGAGAAAGGTGTAGTCAGTTGTTGGAATGAGAGCAGGAGAAAGAAGGAGTGTGTTGTTGGAATGAGAGCAGGAGAAAGAAGGAGTGTGTTGTGTGAATGAGAGCAGGAGAGCAGGACAAATATGGAGTGTGTTGTTGGAATAACAGCAGGAGAGCAGGACAAAGGTGGAGTGTGTTGTTGGAATGAGAGCAGGAGAAAGAAGGAATGTGTTGTTGGAATGAGAGCACGAGAGCAGGACAAATGTGGAGTGTGTTGTTGCAATGAGAGCAGGAGAGCAGGACAAAGGTGGAGTGTGTTGTTGGAATTAGAGCAGGAGAGCAGGAGAAAGGTGGAGTGTGTTTTTGGAATTAGAGCAGGAGAACAGGACAATGTGGAGTGTGTTGTTGGAATGAGAGCAGGAGAGCAGGAGAAAGGTGTAGTGTGTTGTTGGAATGAGAGCAGGAGAAAGGTGTAGTGTGTTGTTGGAATGAGAGCAGGAGAGCAGGAGAAAGAAGGAATGTGTTGTTGGAATGAGAGCAGGAGAGCAGGAGAAAGAAAGAGTTTGTTGTTGGAATGAGAGCAGGAGAAAGAAAGAGTGTGTTGTTGGAATGAGAGCAGGAGAAAGAAGGAGTGTGTTGTTGGAATGAGAGCAGGAGAGCAGGACAAAGGTGGAGTGTGTTGTTGGAATGAGAGCAGGAGAGCAGGACAAAGGTGGAGTGTGTTGTTGGAATGAGAGCAGGAGAAAGGTGGAGTGTGTTGTTGGAATGAGAGCAGGAGAGCAGGAGAAAGGTGGAGTGTGTTGTTGGAATGAGAGCAGGAGAGCAGGAGAAATAAGGAATGTGTTGTTGGAATGAGAGCAGGAGAAAGAAAGAGTGTGTTGTTGGAATGAGAGCAGGAGAGCAGGACAAAGGAGGAGTGTGTTGTTGGAATGAGAGCAGGAGAAAGAAGGAGTGTGTTGTTGGAATGAGAGCAGGAGAAAGGTGGAGTGTGTTGTTGGAATGAGAGCAGTAGAGCAGGACAAAGGAGTGTGTTGTTGGAATGAGAGCAAGAGAGCAGGACAAAGAAGGAGTGTGTTGTTGGAATGAGAGCAGGAGTGCAGGACAAAGAAGGAGTGTGTTGTTGGAATGAGAGCAGGAGAGCAGGAGAAAGAAGGAGTGTGTTGTTGGAATGAGAGCAGAAGAGCAGGAGAAAGAAGGAGTGTGTTGTTGGAATGAGAGCAGGAGAGCAGGACAAAGAAGGAGTGTGATGTTGGAATGAGAGCAGGAGAGCAGGAGAAAGGTGAAGTGTGTTGTTGGAATGAGAGCAGGAGAGCAGGACAAATGTGGAGCGTGTTGTTGGAATGAGAGCAGGAGAGCAGGAGAGCAGGAGAAAGGTGGAGTTTGTTGTTGGAATGAGAGCAGGAGAGCAGGAGAAAGAAGGAATGTGTTGTTGGAATGAGAGCAGGAGAGCAGGAGAGCAGGACAAAGAAGGAGTGTGTTGTTGGAATGAGAGCAGGAGAAAGAAGGAGTGTGTTGTTGGAATGAGAGCAGGAGAGCAGGAGAAAGGAGGAGTGTGTTGTTGGAATGAGAGCAGGAGAGCAGGAGAAAGGTGGAGTGTGTTGTTGGAATGAGAGCAGGAGAGCAGGACAAAGGAGTGTGTTGTTGGAATGAGAGTTGGAGAGCAGGACAAAGAAGGAGTGTGTTGTTGGAATGAGAGCAGGACAAAGGAGTGTGTTGTTGGAATGAGAGCAGGAGAGCAGGAGAAAGGTGGAGTCTGTTGTTGGAATGAGAGCAGGAGAGCAGATGAAAGAATGAGTGTGTTGTTGGAATGAGAGCAGGATAAAGAAGGAGTGTGTTGTTGGAATGAGAGTAGGAGAGCAGGACAAAGAAGGAGTGTGTTGTTGGAATGAGAGCAGGAGAGCAGGACAAAGGTGGAGTGTGTTGTTGGAATGAGAGCAGGAGAGCATGACAAAGAAGGAGTGTGTTGTTGGAATGAGAGCAGGAGAGCAGGACAAAGAAGGAATATGGTGTTGGAATGAGAGCGGGAGAGCAGGAGAAAGAAGGAGTGGGTTGTTGGAATGAGAGCAGGAGAGCAGGAGAAAGGTGGAATGTGTTGTTGGAATGAGAGCAGGAGAGCAGGAGAAAGGTGGAATGTGTTGTTGGAATGAGAGCAGGAGAAAGAAGGAGTGTGTTGTTGGAATGAGAGCAGGAGAGCAGGAAAAATAAGGAGTGTGTTGTTAGAATGAGAGCAGGAGAAAGAATGCGTGTGTTGTTGGAATGAGAGCAGGAGAGCGGGACAAGGAAGGAGTGTGTTGTTGGAATGAGAGCAGGAGAGCAGGGGAAAGGTGGAATGTGTTGTTGGAATGAGATCAGGAGAGCAGGAGAAATAATGAGTGTTTTGTTGGAATGAGAGCAGGAGAAAGAAGGAGTGTGTTGTTGGAATAAGAGCAGGAGAGCAGGACAAGGAAGGAGTGTGTTGTTGGAATGAGAGCAGGAGAGCAGGACAAAGAAGGAGTGTGTTGTTGTAATGAGAGCAGGAGAGCAGGACAAAGGTGGAGTGTGTTGTTGGAATGAGAGCAGGAGAGCAGGAGAAAGGTGGAATGTGTTGTTGGAATGAGAGCAGGAGAGCAGGAGAAAGGTGTAGTCTGTTGTTGGAATGAGAGCAGGAGAAAGAAGGATTGTGTTGTTGAAATGAGAGCAGGAGAAAGAAGGAGTGTGTTGTTGGAATGAGAGCAGGAGAACAGGACAATGTGGAGTGTGTTGTTGGAATGAGAGCAGGAGAGCAGGAGAAAGAAAGAGTGTTTTGTTGGAATGAGAGCAGGAGAAAGAAGGAGTGTGTTGTTGGAATAAGAGCAGGAGAGCAGGACAAGGAAGGAGTGTGTTGTTGTAATGAGAGCAGGAGAGCAGGACAAAGGTGGAGTGTGTTGTTGGAATGAGAGCAGGACAAAGGTGGAGTGTGTTGTTGGAATGAGAGCAGGAGAGCAGGACAAAGAAGGAGTGTGTTGTTGGAATGAGAGCAGGAGAGCAGGACAAAGAAGCAATGTGTTGTTGGAATGAGAGCGGGAGAGCAGGAGAAATAAGGAGTGTGTTGTTGGAATGAGAGCAGGAGAGCAGGAGAAAGGTGGAATGTGTTGTTGGAATGAGAGCATGAGAGCAGGAGAAAGGTGTAGTCTGTTGTTGGAATGAGAGCAGGAGAAAGAAGGAGTGTGTTGTTGGAATGAGAGCAGGAGAAATAAGGAGTGTGTTGTGTGAATGAGAGCAGGAGAGCAGGACAAATATGGAGTGTGTTGTTGGAATAACAGCAGGAGAGCAGGACAAAGGTGGAGTGTGTTGTTGGAATGAGAGCAGGAGAAAGAAGGAATGTGTTGTTGGAATGAGAGCACGAGAGCAGGACAAATGTGGAGTGTGTTGTTGGAATGAGAGCAGGAGAGCAGGACAAAGGTGGAGTGTGTTGTTGGAATGAGAGCAGGAGAGCAGGAGAAAGGTGGAGTGTGTTTTTGGAATGAGAGCAGGAGAACAGGACAATGTGGAGTGTGTTGTTGGAATGAGAGCAGGAGAGCAGGAGAAAGGTGTAGTGTGTTGTTGGAATGAGAGCAGGAGAATAGGAGAAAGGTGTAGTGTGTTGTTGGAATGAGAGCAGGAGAGCAGGAGAAAGAAGGAATGTGTTGTTGGACTGAGAGCAGGAGAAAGAAGGAGTGTGTTGTTGGATTGAGACCAGGAGAGCAGGACAAAGGTGGAGTGTGTTGTTGGAATGAGAGCAGGAGAGCATGACAAAGAAGGAGTGTGTTGTTGGAATGAGAGCAGGAGAGCAGGACAAAGAAGGAATATGTTGTTGGAATGAGAGCGGGAGAGCAGGAGAAAGAAGGAGTGGGTTGTTGGAATGAGAGCAGGAGAGCAGGAGAAAGGTGGAATGTGTTGTTGGAATGAGAGCAGGAGAGCAGGAGAAAGGTGGAATGTGTTGTTGGAATGAGAGCAGGAGAAAGAAGGAGTGTGTTGTTGGAATGAGAGCAGGAGAGCAGGAAAAATAAGGAGTGTGTTGTTAGAATGAGAGCAGGAGAAAGAATGCGTGTGTTGTTGGAATGAGAGCAGGAGAGCGGGACAAGGAAGGAGTGTGTTGTTGGAATGAGAGCAGGAGAGCAGGGGAAAGGTGGAATGTGTTGTTGGAATGAGATCAGGAGAGCAGGAGAAAGAATGAGTGTTTTGTTGGAATGAGAGCAGGAGAAAGAAGGAGTGTGTTGTTGGAATAAGAGCAGGAGAGCAGGACAAGGAAGGAGTGTGTTGTTGGAATGAGAGCAGGAGAGCAGGACAAAGAAGGAGTGTGTTGTTGTAATGAGAGCAGGAGAGCAGGACAAAGGTGGAGTGTGTTGTTGGAATGAGAGCAGGAGAGCAGGAGAAAGGTGGAATGTGTTGTTGGAATGAGAGCAGGAGAGCAGGAGAAAGGTGTAGTCTGTTGTTGGAATGAGAGCAGGAGAAAGAAGGATTGTGTTGTTGGAATGAGAGCAGGAGAAAGAAGGAGTGTGTTGTTGGAATGAGAGCAGGAGAACAGGACAATGTGGAGTGTGTTGTTGGAATGAGAGCAGGAGAGCAGGAGAAAGAAAGAGTGTTTTGTTGGAATGAGAGCAGGAGAAAGAAGGAGTGTGTTGTTGGAATAAGAGCAGGAGAGCAGGACAAGGAAGGAGTGTGTTGTTGTAATGAGAGCAGGAGAGCAGGACAAAGGTGGAGTGTGTTGTTGGAATGAGAGCAGGACAAAGGTGGAGTGTGTTGTTGGAATGAGAGCAGGAGAGCAGGACAAAGGAGGAGTGTGTTGTTGGAATGAGAGCAGGAGAACAGGAGAAAGGAGGAGTGTGTTGTTGGAATGAGAGCGGAGAGCAGGAGAAATAAGGTTAGTGTGTTGTTGGAATGAGAGCAGGAGAGCAGGAGAAAGGTGGAATGTGTTGTTGGAATGAGAGCATGAGAGCAGGAGAAAGGTGTAGTCTGTTGTTGGAATGAGAGCAGGAGAAAGAAGGAGTGTGTTGTTGGAATGAGAGCAGGAGAAATAAGGAGTGTGTTGTGTGAATGAGAGCAGGAGAGCAGGACAAATATGGAGTGTGTTGTTGGAATAACAGCAGGAGAGCAGGACAAAGGTGGAGTGTGTTGTTGGAATGAGAGCAGGAGAAAGAAGGAATGTGTTGTTGGAATGAGAGCACGAGAGCAGGACAAATGTGGAGTGTGTTGTTGGAATGAGAGCAGGAGAGCAGGACAAAGGTGGAGTGTGTTGTTGGAATGAGAGCAGGAGAGCAGGACAAATGTGGAGCGTGTTGTTGGAATGAGAGCAGGAGAGCAGGAGAGCAGGAGAAAGGTGGAGTTTGTTGTTGGAATGAGAGCAGGAGAGCAGGAGAAAGAAGGAATGTGTTGTTGGAATGAGAGCAGGAGAGCAGGACAAAGAAGGAGTGTGTTGTTGGAATGAGAGCAGGAGAAAGAAGGAGTGTGTTGTTGGAATGAGAGCAGGAGAAAGGAGATGTGTTGTTGGAATGAGAGCAGGAGAAAGGTGGAGTGTGTTGTTGGAATGAGAGCAGGAGAACAGGACAATGTGGAGTGTGTTGTTGGAATGAGAGCAGGAGAGCAGGAGAAAGGTGGAGTGTGTTGTTGGAATGAGAGCAGGAGAGCAGGAGAAAGGTGTAGTGTGTTGTTGGAATGAGAGCAGGAGAGCAGGAGAAAGAAGGAATGTGTTGAACTGAGAGCAGGAGAAAGAAGGAGTGTGTTGTTGGAATGAGACCAGGAGAGCAGGACAAAGAAGGAGTGTGATGTTGGAATGAGAGCAGGAGAGCAGGTCAAAGAAGGAGTGTGTTGTTGGAATGACAGCAGAAGAGCAGGACAAAGAAGGAGTGTGTTGTTGGAATGAGAGCAGGAGAGCAGGAGAAAGAAGGAGTGTGTTGGAATGAGAGCAGGAGAGCAGGAGAAAAGTAGAGTGTGTTGTTGGAATGAGAGCAGGAGAGCAGGAGAAAGAAGGAGTGTGTTGTTGGAATGAGAGCAGGAGAAAGAAGGAGTGTGTTGTTGGAATGAGAGCAGGAGAGCAGGACAAATAAGGAGTGTGTTGTTGGAATGAGAGCAGGAGAAAGAAGGAGTGTGTTGTTGGAATGAGAGCAGGAGAGCAGGACAAAGAAGGAGTGTGTTGTTGGAATGAGAGCAGGAGAGCAGGGGAAAGGTGGAATGTGTTGTTGGAATGAGATCAGGAGAGCAGGAGAAAGAATGAGTGTTTTGTTGGAATGAGAGCAGGAGAAAGAAGGAGTGTGTTGTTGGAATAAGAGCAGGAGAGCAGGACAAGGAAGGAGTGTGTTGTTGGAATGAGAGCAGGAGAGCAGGACAAAGAAGGAGTGTGTTGTTGGAATGAGAGCAGGAGAGCAGGACAAAGGTGGAGTGTGTTGTTGGAATGAGAGCAGGAGAGCAGGAGAAAGGTGGAATGTGTTGTTGGAATGAGAGCAGGAGAGCAGGAGAAAGGTGTAGTCTGTTGTTGGAATGAGAGCAGGAGAAAGAAGGAGTGTGTTGTTGGAATGAGAGCAGGAGAAAGAAGGAGTGTGTTGTTGGAATGAGAGCAGGAGAACAGGACAATGTGGAGTGTGTTGTTGGAATGAGTGCAGGAGAGCAGGGAAAGAAAGAGTGTTTTGTTGGAATGAGAGCAGGAGAAGAAGGAGTGTGTTGTTGGAATAAGAGCAGGAGAGCAGGACAAAGAAGGAGTGTGTTGTTGTAATGAGAGCAGGAGAGCAGGACAAAGATGGAGTGTGTTGTTGGAATGAGAGCAGGAGACAAAGGTGGAGTGTTGTTGGAATGAGAGCAGGAGAGCAGGACAAAGAAGGAGTGTGTTGTTGGAATGAGAGCAGGAGAGCAGGACAAAGAAGCAGTGTGTTGTTGGAATGAGAGCAGGAGAAATAGAGTTGTTGGAATGAGAGCAGGAGAGCAGGAGAAAGGAGGAGTGTGTTGTTGGAATGAGAGCAGGAGAGCAGGAGAAAGGTGGAGTCTTGTTGGAATGAGAGCAGATGAGCAGGAGAAAGAAGGAGTGTGTTGTTGGAATGAGAGCAGGACAAAAAAGGAGTGTGTTGTTGGAATGAGAGCAGAAGAGCAGGACAAAGAAGGAGTGTGTTGTTGGAATGAGAGCAGGAGAGCAGGAGAAAGAAGGAGTGTGTTGTTGGAATGAGAGCAGGAGAGCAGGAAAAAGGTGGAGTGTGTTGTTGTAATGAGAGCAGGAGAGCAGGACAAAGGAGTGTGTTGTTGGAATGAGAGCAGGAGAGCAGGACAAAGGAGTGTGTTGTTGGAATGAGAGCAGGAGAGCAGGAGAAAGGTGGAGTGTGTTGTTGGAATGAGAGCAGGAGAGCAGGAGAAAGAAGGAGTGTGTTGTTGGAATGAGAGCAGGAGAAAATGTGGAGTCTGTTGTTGGAATGAGAGCAGATGAGCAGGAGAAAGAAGGAGTGTGTTGTTGGAATGAGAGCAGGAGAGCAGGACAAAGGTGGAGTGTGTTGTTGGAATGAGAGCAGGAGAGCAGGACAAAGAAGGAGTGTGTTGTTGGAATGAGAGCAGGAGAGCAGGACAAAGAAGGAGTGTGTTGTTGGAATGAGAGCAGGAGAGCAGGAGAAAGAAGGAGTGTGTTGTTGGAATGAGAGCAGGAGAGCAGGAGAAAGGTGGAATGTGTTGTTGGAATGAGAGCAGGAGAGCAGGAGAAAGGTGGAGTCTGTTGTTGGAATGAGAGCAGGAGAAAGAAGGAGTGTGTTGTTGGAATGAGAGCAGGAGAGCAGGACAAAGAAGGAGTGTGTTGTTGGAATGAGAGCAGGAGAGCAGGACAAAGGTGGAGTGTGTTGTTGGAATGAGAGCAGGAGAGCAGGACAAAGGTGGAGTGTGTTGTTGGAATGAGAGCAGGAGAGCAGGAGAAAGAAGGAGTGTGTTGTTGGAATGAGAGCAGGAGAGCAGGAGAAAGGTGGAGTGTGTTGTTGGAATGAGAGCAGGAGAGCAGGACAAAGATGGAGTGTGTTGTTGGAATGAGAGCAGGAGAGCAGGAGAAAGGTGGAGTGTGTTGTTGGAATGAGAGCAGGAGAGCAGGACAAAGAAGGAGTGTGTTGTTGGAATGAGAGCAGGAGAGCAGGACAAAGGAGGAGTGTGTTGTTGGAATGAGAGCAGGAGAGCAGGAGAAAGAAGGAGTGTGTTGTTGGAATGAGACAGGAGACAACAAAGGGGAGTGTTGTTGGAATGAGAGCAGGAGAGCAGGAGAAAGGTGGAGTCTGTTGTTGGAATGAGAGCAGGAGAGCAGGAGAAAGAATGAGTGTGTTGTTGGAATGAGAGCAGGAGAAAGAAGGAGTGTGTTGTTGGAATGAGAGCAGGAGAGCAGGACAAAGAAGGAGTGTGATGTTGGAATGAGAGCAGGAGAAAATGTGGAGTCTGTTGTTGGAATGAGAGCAGGAGAGCAGATGACAAAGAAGGATGTGTTGTTGGAATGAGAGCAGGAGACAGGACAAAGGAGGAGTGTGTTGTTGGAATGAGAGCAGGAGAGCAGGACAAAGGAGGAGTGCGTTGTTGGAACGAGAGCAGGAGAACAGCGAGAAGGTGGAGTGTGTTGTTGGAATGAGAGCAGGAGAACAGGACAAAGGTGGAGTGTGTTGTTGGAATGAGAGCAGGAGAGCAGGAGAGTGTTGTTGGAATGAGAGCAGGAGAAAGAAGCGGAGTGTGTTGTTGGAATGAGACCAGGAGAGCAGACAAAGAAGGAGTGTGTTGTTGGAATGAGAGCAGGAGAGCAGGACAAAGGTGGAGTGTGTTGTTGGAATGAGAGCAGGAGAAAGGTGGAGTGTGTTGTTGGAATGAGAGCAGGAGAAAGAAGGAGTGTGTTGTTGGAATGAGAGCAGGAGAGCAGGACAAAGAAGGAGTGTGTTGTTGGAATGAGAGCAGGAGAGCAGGACAAAGAAGGAGTGTGTTGTTGGAATGAGAGCAGGAGAGCAGGACAAAGGTGGAGTGTGTTGTTGGAATGAGAGCAGGAGAGCAGGAGAAAGGTGGAGTGTGTTGTTGGAATGAGAGCAGGAGAGCAGGAGAAAGAAGGAGTGTGTTGTTGGAATGAGAGCAGGAGAGCAGGAGAAAGAAGGAGTGTGTTGTTGGAATGAGAGCAGGAGAGCAGGACAAAGAAGGAGTGTGTTGTTGGAATGAGAGCAGGAGAACAGACAAAGTGAGTGTGTTGTTGGAATGAGAGCAGGAGAAAGAAGGAGTGTGTTGTTGGAATGAGAGCAGGAGAGCAGGAGAAAGGTGGAGTGTGTTGTTGGAATGAGAGCAGGAGAGCAGGACAAAGGAGGAGTGTGTTGTTGGAATGAGAGCAGGAGAGCAGGACAAAGAAGGAGTGTGTTGTTGGAATGAGAGCAGGAAACAGACAAAGTGGAGTGTGTTGTTGGAATGAGAGCAGGAGAGCAGGAGAAAGGTGGAGTGTGTTGTTGGAATGAGAGCAGGAGAGCAGGAGAAAGAATGTAGTGTGTTGTTGGAATGAGAGCAGATAGGAAAAGAAGGAGTGTGTTGTTGGAATGAGAGCAGGAGAGCAGGACAAAGAAGGAGTGTGTTGTTGGAATGAGAGCAGGAGAGCAGGACAAAGGTGGAGTGTGTTGTTGGAATGAGAGCAGGAGAGCAGGACAAAGAAGGAGTGTGTTGTTGGAATGAGAGCAGGAGAGCAGGACAAAGAAGGAGTGTGTTGTTGGAATGAGAGCGGGAGAGCAGGAGAAAGAAGGAGTGTGTTGTTGGAATGAGAGCAGGAGAGCAGGAGAAAGGTGGAATGTGTTGTTGGAATGAGAGCAGGAGAGCAGGAGAAAGGTGGAGTGTGTTGTTGGAATGAGAGCAGGAGAAAGAAGGAGTGTGTTGTTGGAATGAGAGCAGGAGAGCAGGACAAATAAGGAGTGTGTTGTTGGAATGAGAGCAGGAGAAAGAAGGAGTGTGTTGTTGGAATGAGAGCAGGAGAGCAGGACAAGGAAGGAGTGTGTTGTTGGAATGAGACAGAGAGCAGGGGAAAGGTGGAGTGTGTTGTTGGAATGAGAGCAGGAGAGCAGGAGAAAGAATGAGTGTTTTGTTGAACGAGAGCAGGGAAGAAAAGAAGGAGTGTGTTGTTGGAATGAGAGCAGGAGAGCAGGACAAAGAAGGAGTGTGTTGTTGGAATGAGAGCAGGAGAGCAGGACAAAGAAGGAGTGTGTTGTTGTAATGAGAGCAGGAGAGCAGGACAAAGGTGGAGTGTGTTGTTGGAATGAGAGCAGGAGAGCAGGAGAAAGGTGGAGTGTGTTGTTGGAATGAGAGCAGGAGAGCAGGAGAAAGGTGGAGTCTGTTGTTGGAATGAGAGCAGGAGAAAGAAGGAATGTGTTGTTGGAATGAGAGCAGGAGAAAGAAAGAGTGTGTTTTTGGAATTAGAGCAGGAGAACAGGACAATGTGGAGTGTGTTGTTGGAACGAGAGCAGGAGAGCAGGACGAAAGAAGGATGTTTTGTTGGAACGAGAGCAGGAGAAAGAAGGAGTGTGTTGTTGGAATGAGAGCAGGAGAGCAGGACAAAGAAGGAGTGTGTTGTTGTAATGAGAGCAGGAGAGCAGGACAAAGGTGGAGTGTGTTGTTGGAATGAGAGCAGGAGAGCAGGACAAAGGTGGAGTGTGTTGTTGGAATGAGAGCAGGAGAGCAGGACAAAGAAGGAGTGTGTTGTTGGAATGAGAGCAGGAGAGCAGGACAAAGAAGGAATGTGTTGTTGGAATGAGAGCAGGAGAGCAGGAGAAATAAGGAGTGTGTTGTTGGAATGAGAGCAGGAGAGCAGGAGAAAGGTGGAGTGTGTTGTTGGAATGAGAGCAGGAGAGCAGGAGAAAGGTGGAGTCTGTTGTTGGAATGAGAGCAGGAGAAAGAAGGAGTGTGTTGTTGGAATGAGAGCAGGAGAAATAAGGAGTGTGTTGTGTGAATGAGAGCAGGAGAGCAGGAGAAAGGTGGAGTGTGTTGTTGGAATGAGAGCAGGAGAGCAGGACAAAGGTGGAGTGTGTTGTTGGAATGAGAGCAGGAGAAAGAAGGAGTGTGTTGTTGGAATGAGAGCAGGAGAGCAGGACAAAGAAGGAGTGTGTTGTTGGAATGAGAGCAGGAGAGCAGGACAAAGGAGGAGTGTGTTGTTGGAATGAGAGCAGGAGAGCAGGAGAAAGGTGGAGTGTGTTGTTGGAATGAGAGCAGGAGAGCAGGACAAAGGTGGAGTGTGTTGTTGGAATGAGAGCAGGAGAGCAGGAGAAAGGTGGAGTGTGTTGTTGGAATGAGAGCAGGAGAGCAGGAGAAAGGTGTAGTGTGTTGTTGGAATGAGAGCAGGAGAGCAGGAGAAAGAAGGAATGTGTTGTTGGAATGAGAGCAGGAGAGCAGGAGAAAGGAGTGTGTTGTTGGAATGAGAGCAGGAGAGCAGGAGAAAGGTGGAGTGTGTTGTTGGAATGAGAGCAGGAGAGCAGGACAAAGAAGGAGTGTGTTGTTGGAATGAGAGCAGGAGACAGGACAAAGATGGAGTGTGTTGTTGGAATGAGAGCAGGAGAGCAGGAGAAAGGAGGAGTGTGTTGTTGGAATGAGAGCAGGAGAGCAGGAGAAAGAAGTGGAGTGTGTTGTTGGAATGAGAGCAGGAGAGCAGGAGAAAGGTGGAGTGTGTTGTTGGAATGAGAGCAGGAGAGCAGGACAAAGAAGGAGTGTGTTGTTGGAATGAGAGCAGGAGAGCAGGAGAAAGAAGGAGTGTGTTGTTGGAATGAGAGCAGGAGAGCAGGAAAGAAGGAGTGTGTTGTTGGAATGAGAGCAGGAGAGCAGGAGAAAGAAGGAGTGTGTTGTTGGAATGAGAGCAGGAGAGCAGGAGAAAGGAGGAGTGTGTTGTTGGAATGAGAGCAGGAGAGCAGGAGAAAGAAGGAGTGTGTTGTTGGAATGAGAGCAGGAGAAAGAAGGAGTGTGTTGTTGGAATGAGAGCAGGAGAGCAGGACAAAGAAGGAGTGTGTTGTTGGAATGAGAGCAGGAGAGCAGGACAAAGAAGGAGTGTGTTGTTGGAATGAGAGCAGGAGAGCAGGACAAAGGTGGAGTGTGTTGTTGGAATGAGAGCAGGAGAGCAGGAGAAAGGTGGAGTGTGTTGTTGGAATGAGAGCAGGAGAGCAGGAGAAAGGTGGAGTCTGTTGTTGGAATGAGAGCAGGAGAAAGAAGGAGTGTGATGTTGGAATGAGAGCAGGAGAAAGAAGGAGTGTGTTGTTGGAATGAGAGCAGGAGAACAGGACAATGTGGAGTGTGTTGTTGGAATGAGAGCAGGAGAGCAGGAGAAAGAAGGAGTGTGTTGTTGGAATGAGAGCAGGAGAAAGAAGGAGTGTGTTGTTGGAATGAGAGCAGGAGAAAGAAGGAATGTGTTGTTGGAATGAGAGCAGGAGAGCAGGAGAAAGGTGGAGTGTGTTGTTGGAATGAGAGCAGGACAAAGGTGGAGTGTGTTGTTGGAATGAGAGCAGGAGAGCAGCAGAAAGAAGGAATGTGTTGTTGGAATGAGAGCAGGAGAGCAGGAGAAAGGTGGAGTGTGTTGTTGGAATGAGAGCGGGGCAGGAGAAAGAAGGAGTGTGTTGTTGGAATGAGAGCAGGAGAGCAGGAGAAAGGTGGAGTGTGTTGTTGGAATGAGAGCAGGAGAGCAGGAGAAAGGTGTAGTCTGTTGTTGGAATGAGAGCAGGAGAAAGAAGGAGTGTGTTGTTGGAATGAGAGCAGGAGACAGGAGAAATAAGGAGTGTGTTGTTGGAATGAGAGCAGGAGAGCAGGACAAATATGGAGTGTGTTGTTGGAATGAGAGCAGGAGAGCAGGACAAAGGAGGAGTGTGTTGTTGGAATGAGAGCAGGAGAAAGAAAGGAGTGTGTTGTTGGAATGAGAGCACGAGAGCAGGACAAATTGAGAGTGTGTTGTTGGAATGAGAGCAGGAAGCAGGACAAAGGTGGAGTGTGTTGTTGGAATGAGAGCAGGAGAGCAGGAGAAAGGTGGAGTGTGTTTTTGGAATGAGAGCAGGAGAGCAGGACAAAGGTGGAGTGTGTTGTTGGAATGAGAGCAGGAGAGCAGGAGAAAGAAGGAGTGTGTTGTTGGAATGAGAGCAGGAGAGCAGGACAAAGGTGTAGTGTGTTGTTGGAATGAGAGCAGGAGAGCAGAGAAGGAATGTGTTGTTGGACTGAGAGCAGGAGAAAGAAGGAGTGTGTTGTTGGAATGAGACCAGGAGAGCAGGACAAAGAAGGAGTGTGATGTTGGAATGAGAGTAGGAGAGCAGGACAAAGGAGTGTGTTGTTGGAATGAGAGCAGGAGAGCAGGAGAAAGGTGGAATGTGTTGTTGGAATGAGAGCAGGAGAAGAGAAGTGGTGTTGTTGGAATGAGACAGGAGAGCAGGAAAAAGAAGAGATGTTGTTGGAATGAGAGCAGGAGAGCAGAGGAGGGGGTTGTTGGAATGAGAGCAGGAGAGCAGGACAAAGGAGGAGTGTGTTGTTGGAATGAGAGCAGGAGAGCAGGACAAAGAAGGAGTGTGTTGTTGGAATGAGAGCAGGAGAGCAGGAGAAAGGTGGAGTGTGTTGTTGGAATGAGAGCAGGAGAGCAGGAGAAAGAAGGAGTGTGTTGTTGGAATGAGAGCAGGAGAGCAGGAGAAAGGAGGAGTGTGTTGTTGGAATGAGAGCAGGAGAGCGGGAGAAAGAATGAGTGTGTTGGAATGAGAGCAGGAGAGCAGAAAGAAGGAGTGTGATGTTGGAATGAGAGCAGGAGCAACAAAGAAGGAGTGTGTTGTTGGAATGAGAGCAGGAGAGCAGGAGAAAGGTGGATTGTGTTGTTGGAATGAGAGCAGGAGAGCAGGAGAAAGAAGGAGTGTGTTGTTGGAATGAGAGCAGAAGAGCAGGAGAAAGAAGGAGTGTGTTGTTGGAATGAGACCAGGAGAGCAGGACAAAGAAGGAGTGTGATGTTGGAATGAGAGCAGGAGAGCAGGAGAAAGGTGGAATGTGTTGTTGGAATGAGAGCAGGAGAGCAGGACAAAGGAGTGTGTTGTTGGAATGAGAGCAGGAGAGCAGGACAAGGAAGGAGTGTGTTGTTGGAATGAGAGCAGGACAAAGAAGGAGTGTGTTGTTGGAATGAGAGCAGGAGAAAGGTGGAATGTGTTGTTGGAATGAGAGCAGGAGAGCAGGAGAAAGGTGGAGTCTGTTGTTGGAATGAGAGCAGGAGAAAGAATGAGTGTGTTGTTGGAATGAGAGCAGGAGAAAGAAGGAGTGTGTTGTTGGAATGAGAGCAGGAGAGCAGGACAAAGAAGGAATGTGTTGTTGGAATGAGAGCAGGAGAGCAGGAGAGAGAAAGGTGGAGTGTGTTGTTGGAATGAGAGTAGGAGAGGAAGAAGGAGTGTGATGTTGGAATGAGAGCAGGAGAGCAGGACAAAGAAGGAGTGTGTTGTTGGAATGAGAGCAGGAGAGCAGGACAAAGGTGGAGTGTGTTGTTGGAATGAGAGCAGGAGAGCAGGACAAAGGTGGAGTGTGTTGTTGGAATGACAGCAGGAGAGCAGGAGAAAGGTGGAGTGTGTTGTTGGAATGAGAGCAGGAGAGCAGGAGAAAGGTGGAGTGTGTTGTTGGAATGAGTGCAAGCAGGAAAAAAGATGTGTTGTGGAATGAGACAGAGAGCAGGAGAATGAAAGAGTGTGTTGTTGGAATGAGAGCAGGAGAGCAGGACAAAGAAGGAGTGTGTTGTTGGAATGAGAGCATGTGAAAGAAGGAGTGTGTTGTTGGAATGAGAGCAGGAGAAAGGAGGAGTGTGTTGTTGGAATGAGAGCAGGAGAAAGAAGGAGTGTGTTGTTGGAATGAGAGCAGGAGAGCAGGACAAAGAAGGAGTGTGATGTTGGAATGAGAGTAGGAGAGCAGGACAAAGGAGTGTGTTGTTGGAATGAGAGCAGGAGAGCAGGACAAAGAAGGAGTGTGTTGTTGGAATGAGAGCAGGAGAGCAGGAGAAAGGTGGAATATGTTGTTGGAATGAGAGCAGGAGAAAGGTGGTCTGTTGTTGGAATGAGAGCAGGAGAGCAGGAGAAAGAATGAGTGTGTTGTTGGAATGAGAGCAGGAGAAAGAAGGAGTGTGTTGTTGGAATAAGAGCAGGAGAGCAGGACAAAGAAGGAGTGTGTTGTTGGAATGAGAGCAGGACAAAGAAGGAGTGTGTTGTTGGAATGAGAGCAGGAGAGCAGGAGAAAGGTGGATTGTGTTGTTGGAATGAGAGCAGGAGAGCAGGAAGATACAAAGAAGGAGTGTGGTTGGAATAGAGCAGGAGAGCAGGAGAAAGAAGGGAGTGTGTTGTTGGAATGAGACCAGAGAGCAGGACAAAGGAGGAGTGTGGTGTTGGAATGAGAGCAGGAGAGCAGGACAAAGAAGGAGTGTGTTGTTGAATGAGAGCAGGAGAGCAGAGAAATGGAATGTATTGTTGGAATGAGAGCAGGAGAGCAGGAGAAAGAAGAGTGTGTTGTTGGAATGAGAGCAGGAGACAGAGACAGAAGGAGTGTGTTGTTGGAATGAGAGCAGGAGAGCAGGAGAAAGAAGTAGTGTGTTGTTGGAATGAGAGCAGGAAAGAGAAAGGTGGAGTGTGTTGTTGGAATGAGAGCAGGAGAGCAACAAAGGTGGAGTGTGTTGTTGGAATGAGAGCAGGAGAAAGAAGAGTGTGTTGTTGGAATGAGAGCAGAATCAGGAGAAAGATGGAGTGTTGTTGGAATGAGAGCAGGAGAGCAGGAGAAAGAAGGAGTGTGTTGTTGGAATGAGAGCAGGATACAGGACAAAGGATGTATTGTTGGAACGAGAGAGGAGACATGACAAAGGTGGAATGTGTCGTTGTTGGAACGAGACAGGAAGCAGGAGAAAGAGTGTGGTTGTTGGAATGAGACAGGAGACAGGAGAAAGAAAGAGTGTGTTGTTGGAATAGACAGGAGAAAAGAATGAGTGTGTTGTTGGAATAGAGCAGGAGGAGGAGAAAGAAGGAGTGTGTTTTGAATGAGAGCAGGAGAGCAGGACAAAGGAGGAGTAAGTAGTTGTTGGAATGAGAGCATGTGATTGGGAAAATGAGTGTGTTGTTGGAATGAGAGCAGGAGAGTAGGAAGAGGAGTGTGTTGTTGGAATGAGAGCAGGAGAGAGGAATGAGTGTGTTGTTGAATGAGAGCAGGAGAGCAGGACAAAGAAGGAGTGTGTTGTTGGAATGAGAGACAGATATTTCAAAGGAGGATTGTGTTGTTGGAATGAGAGCACGAGAGCAGGACAAAGGAATGGAGTGTGTTGTTGGAATGAGAGAACAGGAGAGCAGGAGAAAGGTAGGAGTGTAAGTTGTTGGAACGAGAGCAGGAGAGCAGGAGAAAGAAGGAGTGTGTTGTTGGAATGAGAGCAGAGAGCATGGACAAAGAATGAGTGTGTTGTTGGAATGAGAGCAGAGACGGAGAAAGGTGGAGTGTGTTGTTGGAATGAGAGCAGGAGACAGGAGAAAGTGGAGTGTGTTGTTGGAATGAGAGCAGGAGAAAGAAGGAGTCGTGTTGGAATGAGAGCAGGAGAGCAGGACAAAGCAGATTGTTGTTGGAATGAGACAGGAGAGCAGAAAAGAAGGAGTGTGTTGTTGGAATGAGACAGAGACAGGAAGAAGGAGTGTGTTGGAATGAGAGCAGGAGAGCAGGAGAAAAGTAGAGTATGTTGTTGGAATGAGAGCAGGAGAGCAGGAGAAAGAAGGAGTGTGTTGTTGGAATGAGAGCAGGAGAAAGAAGGAGTGTGTTGGAATGAGAGCAGGAGAGCAGGACAAAGAAGGAGTGTGTTGTTGGAATGAGAGCAGGAGAGCAGGACAAAGAAGGAGTGTGTTGTTGGAATGAGAGCAGGAGAGCAGGAGAAAGGTGGAATGTGTTGTTGGAATGAGAGCAGGAGAGCAGGAGAAAGGTGGAGTGTGTTGTTGGAATGAGAGCAGGAGAGCAGGAGAAAGAGTGTGTTTTGGAATGAGAGCAGGAGAAAGAAGAGTGTTTGTTGGAATGAGAGCAGGAGAAAGAAGGAGTGTGTTGTTGGAATGAGAGCAGGAGAGCAGGACAAAAGGTGGAGGTGTTGTTGGAATGAGAGCAGGCAGGACAAAGGAGGAGTGTATTGTTGGAATGAGAGCAGGGAGAATAGGGGATGTGTTGTTGGAATGAGAGCAGAGAGCAGGAGAAAGTCGTAAGGAGTGTGTTGTTGGAATGAGAGCAGAGAGAAGAAAGTGTTGTTGGAAATGAAAGCAGAGAGCAGGACAAAGGAGTGTGTTGTTGGAATGAGACAGGAGAGCAGGACAAAGAAGGAGTGTGTTGTTGGAATGAGAGCAGGAGAGCAGGACAAAAGAAGGAGTGTGTTGTTGGAATGAGAGCAGGAGACAGGAAAAAGTGGAGTGTGTTGTTGGAATGAGAGCAGGAGAGCAGGACAAAGGAGGAGTGTGTTGTTGGAATGAGAGCAGGAGACAGGACAAAGAAGCGAGTGTTGTTGGAATGAGAGCAGAGAGCAGGACTAAGAAGGAGTGTGTTGTTGGAATGAGAGCAGGAGAGCAGGAGAAAGGGGAGTGTGTTGTTGGAATGAGAGCAGAAGACAGGAGAAAGAAGGAGTGTGTTGTTGGAATGAGAGACAGGAGAGACATCACAAAGGTGGAGTGTGTTGTTGAATGAGAGCAGGAGAGCAGGAGAAAAGATGTGTTGTTGGAATGAGAGCAGGAAGCAGGACAAAGGTGAGTGTGTTGTTGGAATGAGAGCAGGAGAGCAGGAGAAAGGTGGAGTGTGTTGTTGCCAGAATGAGAGCAGAAGCAGGAGAAAGGTGGAGTGTGTTGTTGGAATAGAGCAGGAGAGCAGGACAAAGAGTGTGTTGTTGGAATGAGAGCAGGAGAACAGGAGAAAGGTGGAGTGTGTTGTTGGAATGAGAGCAGGAGACAGGAGAAATGGAGTGTGTTGTTGGAATGAGAGCAGGAGAGCAGGAGAAAGAAGGAGTGTGTTGTTGGAATCAGACAGGAGAAAAGAAGGAGTGTGTTGTTGGAATGAGAGCAGGAGAGCAGGACAAAGAAGGTGTGTTATTGGAATGAGAGCAGGAGACGGAAAAAAAGTGTGTTGGGAATGAGAGCAGGAGAGCAGGACAAAGGAGAGTGTGTTGTTGGAATGAGAGCAGGAGAGCAGGACAAAGAAGGAGTGTGTTGTTGAATGAGAGCAGGAGAGAGGAGAAAAGGGGAGTGTGTTGTGAATGAGAGCAGGAGAGCAGGACAAAGAAGGAGTGTGTTGTTGGATCGAGAGCAGGAGACAGACGAAGAAAGAGTGTGTTGTTGGGAAGAGACAGGAGAGCAGGACAAAGAAGTCGAGTGTGTTGTTGGAATGAGACAGGAGCAGGAGAAAGAAGGAGTGTGTTGTGGAATAGCAGAGACAGGACAAAGAAGGAGTGTGTTGTTGGAATGAGAGCAGAGAGCAGGAGAAAGAAGGAGTGTGTTGTTGGAATGAGAGCAAGAGAACAGGACAAAAGAGGAGTGTTTGTTGGAATGAGAGCAGGAGAAAGAATGCGAGTGTGTTGTTGGAATGAGAGCAGGAGAGCAGGACAAAGAAGGAGTGTGTTGTTGGAATGAGAGCAGAGAGCAGGACAAAGAAGGAGGTTGTTGGAATGAGAGCAGGAGAGCAGGAGAAAGAGGAGTGTGTTGTTGGAATGAGAGGCAGGAGAGCAGGAGAAAGGGGAGTGTGTTGTTGGAATGAGGACAGGAGAGCAGGAGAAAGATGTGTTTTGGAATGAGAGCAGGAGGAGAGAAAAGGAGTGTGTTGGGTGAGAGCAGGAGAGGAAGAGGATGTGTTGTTGGAAATGAGAGCAGGAGAAAGAAGGAGTGTGTTGTTGGAATGAGAGCAGGAGAGCAGGAGAAAGAAGGAGTGTGTTGTTGGAATGAGAGCAGGAGAGCAGGACAAAGGTGGAGTGTGTTGTTGGAATGAGAGCAGGAGAGCAGGAGAAAGAAGGAGTGTGTTGTTGGAATGGAGAGCAGGAGAAAGAGCAGGAGACAAAGGGGAGTGTGTTGCTGGAATGAGAGCAGGAGAGGGACAAAGGGGAGTGTGGTTGTTGGAATGAGAGCAGGAGAAGAGCAGGACAAAGGTGGAGTGTGTTGTTGGAATGAGAGCAGGAGAGCAGACAAAGGAGGAGTGCGTTGTTGGAATGAGAGCAGGAGAGCAGGAGAAAGGAAGGAGTGTGGGGTTGTTGGAATGAGACAGGAGAGCAGAGAAAGGAGGAATGTGTTGTTGGAATGAGAGCAGTGAGAGCAGGAGAAAGGGGAGTGTTGTGGAATGAAAGGAGATAAAGAAGGAGCGTGTGATGGAAGAGAGCAGGCAGGAAAAGAGGAGTGTGTTTGAATGAGAGCAGGGAGCAGGAGAAAGAAGGAGTGTGTTGTTGGAATGAGAGCAGGAGAAAGGAGGAGTGTGTTGTTGGAATGAGAGCAGGAGAGCAGGAGAAAGAAGGAGTGTGTTGTTGGAATGAGAGCAGGAGAGCAGGAGAAAGGAGGAGTGTGTTGTTGGAATGAGAGCAGGAGAGCAGGAGAAAGAAAGAGTGTGTTGTTGGAATGAGACAGGAGAGCAAGAAGTGGGGGGGGGTGAGAGAGCAGGAGAGCAGGACAAAGGAGGGGTGTGATGTTGGAATGAGAGCAGAGAGAGGGAGAAAGGTGGAGTGTGTTGTTGGAATGAGAGCAGAGAGCAGGACAAAGAAGGAGTTGTGTTGTTGGAATGAGACCAGGAGAGCAGGACAAAGAGGGAGTGTGATGTTGGAATGAGAGCAGTGAGGAGCAGACAAAGGAGGAGTGTGTTGTTGGAATGAGAGCAGGAGAGCAGACAAAGAAGGAGGTGTTGTTGGAATGAGAGCAGGAGAGCAGGAGAACGGTGGGAATGTGGGTTGTTGGAATGAGAGCAGGAGAGCAGGAGAAAGGAATGGAAGTGAAAAAGGAGAAAGAAGGAGCTGTTGCTGGAATAGGAGAGCAGGAGAGCAGGAGAAAGAATGAGGTGTATGTTGGAATGAGAGCAGGAGAAAGGGATGTGTTGTTGGAATAAGAGCAGAGAAGAGATAAAGATATAGACAGGACAAAGATAGGTGTGTTGTTGGAACGACAAAGAAGGAGTGTGTTGTTGGAACGAGAGCAGTGATATGAGCAGGAGAAAGGTGGATAATTGTGTTGTTGGAATAGAGCAGTAGAGCAGGAGAAAGAAGGAGTGTGTTGTTGGAATGAGAGCAGAAGAGCAGGAGAAAGAAGAGTAGTGTTGTTGGAATGAGACCAGAGAGCAGAAACAAAGAATAGTGTGATGTTGGAACTATAAGACCAGGAGAGCAGGAGAAAGGGAATGTGTTGTTAAATGGAGACAGGAGAGCAGGACAAAGGAGTGCGTTGTTTTGGAAAGAGAGCAGGAGAGAGGACAAGAAGGAGTCTGTTGTTGGAATAGGACGAAAGAAGGAGTGTGTTAGTTAGGAATGAGAGCAGGAGAGCAGGAGAAAGGTGGAATGTGTTGTTGGAATGAGAGCAGGAGAGCAGGAGAAAGGTGGAGTGTGTTGTTGGAATGAGAGCAGGAGAATAATGTGTGTGTTGTTGGAATGAGAGCAGGAGAGTAAGAAGGAGTGTGTTATTGGAAGAGAGCAGGAGAGCAGGGACAAAAGAAGGAGTGTGTTGTTGGAATGAGAGCAGGACAAATGTGGAGTGTGTTGTTGGAATGAGAGCAGGAGAGCAGGACAAAGGAGGAGTGTGTTGTTGGAATGAGAGCAGGAGAACAGGAGAGCAGGAGAAAGGTGGAGTGTGTTGTTGGAATGAGAGCAGGAGAGCAGGACAAAGGAGGAGTGTGTTGTTGGAATGAGAACAGGAGAACAGGAGAATAGTTGGGAGTGTGTTGTTAGAATGAGAGCAGGAGAGCAGAGAAAGAAGGAATGTGTTGTTGGAATGAGAAGCAGAGATGCAGACAAAGGGAGTATGTTGTGGAATGAGAGCAGGAGAGAAAGGGGAGTGTGTTATTATAGAGAGCAGAAGAAATATTTGTTATTGGAATGAGAGCAGGTAGGCAGAGTGAAAGAAGGAGTATGTTATTTTGGAATAAGAGCAGGAGAGCAGGACAAAGAGAAAGAGTATGTTATTGGAGTAACAGCAGGAGAGCAGGACAAAGGTGGAGATGTATGTTGTTGGAATGAGAGCAGAGAGCAGGACAAAGTTCGTGGAGTGTGTTGTTGGAATGAGGACAGCAGGAGAGCAGGAGAAAGAAGGAGTGTGTTGTTGGAATCGAGAGCAGAGAGCAGGAGAAAAGAAGGAAAGTGTGTTGTTGGAATGAGAGCAGGAGAAAGTAGGAGTGTGTTGTTGGAAGGAGAGACAGGAGAGCAGGAAAAGAAGAGTGTGTTGTTGGAATGAGACAGAGAAAGAAGGAGTGTTTGTTGGAATAAGCAGACGAGAGGAGAAAGGGAGTGTGTTGTTGGAATGAGAGCAGGAGAAGGAGAAAGAAGGAGTGTGTTGTTGGAATGAGAGCAGAGAGCATGACAAAGAAGGAGTGTGTTCCCGGATTGGAATAGAGCAGGAGCAGGAGAAAGAGGAGTGTGTTGTTGAATGAGAGCAGGAGACAGGAAAAGATACGAGTGTGTTGTTGGAATGAACAGAGAGCAGGACAAGAGTGTGTGTTGAATGAGAGAGGAGAGCAGCGACATCAAGAGGATGTGTTGTTGGCGAATGAGCCGGGATGAGCAGAGACAATAGGAGTGTGTTATTGGAATGAGAGCAGCAGGACAAAGGGAGTTGATGTTGGAAGACAGAGGCGGGAGAAAAGAAGAGTGTGTTATTGGAATGAGAAGGAGAGCAGGAGAAATTCGAACGATTGTTGTTGGAACGAGAGCAGGAGAGCAGGATAAAGGAGTCTCAGTTGTTCTGGAATAGAAGAGAAGCAGACAAAGGAGGAGTGTGTTGTTGGAATGAGAGCAGAGACAGGACGAAAGGGGAGTGTGTTTATTGGAATGAGAGCAGGAGAGCAGGACAAAGGAGGAGTGTGTTGTTGGAAGAGAGCGAGAACAGGAGAAAGGTGGAGTGTGTTGCTTGGAATGAGAGCATGAGGAGCAGGACAACTTACGAGGAAGGTAGGTGTGTTGGAATGAGAGCAGGAGAAAGAAGGTAGAATGTGTTGTTGGAAGAGGAGCAGGAGAGCAGGAGAAAGAAGGAGAGTGTTGTTGGAATGAGACAGAGAGAGGAAAGAAAGGTAGTGTGTTGTTGGAATGAGAGCAGGAGAGCAGGACAAAGGTGGAGTGTGTTGTTAGGCAGAACGAGAACAGAGAAAGAAGGTAGATGTGTTGTTGGAAAGAGAAGCAGAAGAGCAGGAGAAAGTATGAGTGTGTTGTTGGAATGAGAACCAGGAGAGCAGGAGAAGTTAGTCATGTTGGAATGAGGAGTCAGGAGGAGCAGGAGAAAGGCAGGGAAAATTGTGTTGTTTGACAGAGAGCAGGAGAGCAGGACAAAGGAGTGTGTTGTTGGGAATGAGAGCAAATCAGTAAACACAAGGAGTGTGTTGTTGGACAAGAGGCAGGACAAATAAGGAGTGTAATATTGAACGAGACCAAGCTATGTGAGACATAAGAATGTGTTGTTTGAATCAGGAAAACCCAGAGAGCAGAGAAAGTTGAGAATCTTAGACAACTTGACCTTGGTAATGAGAGTTTAAAGCGAAAATTTGTGTGTTGTTGAATTAGAAGCAGGAAGCAGTGATATGTTGAAATGAGAGCAGGAGAGCTATGTACAAAAGAATGGAGTGTAAGTTGTTGGAATGAGAAGCAGCAGACAAATGTGATAAAGGCGAATTGAGAGCAGGACGAGGACAAAGGGTAATTGTGTTGTTGGAATGAGACGATGAAACAGTGGAGAGCAGGAGAAAGGTGGAGAGTGTTGTTGGAATGAGAGCAGGAGAGCAGGAGAAAGTGAGGAGTGTGTTGTTGGAACAACAGGTAGAACAGGAGAGAGAAGTGAGTGTAGTTGGAATGAGATGCGGAGAGCAAGAAAGAAGGAAATTTGGTTGTTGAAATGAGATCTAGGAAAGGTTGGAGTTTGTGTTGTTGGAATGAGAGCAGTGAGAGCGACAAAGGTGGACTATTATTGGAATGAAGACAAGGAGAGCAGAAAATAAGGTGTGTTGTTGGAATGAACAGGAGAATGAAGTATGTTGGAGATAGAGAGCAGAGGCAGTAGAAATGAGTGTATTATTGGAATGACAGAAGAGCAGAACAGAGAGTGTATTGTTGGAATAACAGCAGGAGAAGCATTACAAAGTTGGAGTGTATTGCATTGGAATGAAGCAGGAAAAGTGTGTTATTGGAATCAAAGAGCAGGAGAGCAGGAGACAGGTGAATTGTGTTGTTGGAATAGAGAGCAGAGGCAGGAAAGTTTTATTGAATGGGCGAA